>NC_092744.1:30278649-30585623 GCF_047496795.1 Chiloscyllium punctatum
GAGGAAATGGATACCATTACTCATTCAAACAGATGAGAAATGAGCAGAGATTCATCAAATTGTTTTGTCAGTAGGGTACAGAAAGTAGGTGCGTGAGCTACCACTTGGAGGTCATTTGGTGTGTGGAAAGCATAGGCTGAAATACAAAGACATTTTTACTGGCCTGGACTGGACAAGGATGTAGTTGAATTTTGCCAGACATGTCATACATGTCAGCAAATCCGAAAACCACAGGCAGTAATAAAGCCTGCACCTTTAATACCTATTCCAGCATTTGAGGAACCTTTCACAAGAGTCTAGATTGGTTGCATAGGTCCCCTACCTCAAACAAAAAGTGGGAATCAGTATTTATTAACAATAATGGATGTGTCGACTAGATTTCCAGAGGCAATCCCATTACACAACATCACAGCTAAAAGAGTTGTAGAAGAATAATTTAATTTTTTTTTCCAAGATATGGACTACCAATAGCGATCCAGTCAGGTCAAGGGTAAAACTTCACATCCAAACTATTCAAGGAGGTTATGGATAACTTGTGAATAAAGCAATTCAAATCTACTGTGTACCGTCCAGAATCACAGAGCGCTAGAGAGATGGCATCTAACATTAAAGACCATGTTGAGGGCTTATGGTCAGGATTATCCAGATGATTGGGATAAGGGAGTTTCGAATCGACCAAATTCAGTCTATTTGAATTAATGTTTGGGCATGAAGTAAGAGGACCGTTAAAATTGGTTAAGGGGAAATTAATAAGTCAGAATTCAGAGGGAATGTGTCAAATTTTAGAGAATGATTAAATAAAGCTGAAGAGTTAGCAAAACATACAATGAAACAGGAGGTGGATAAGAAATTACAAATTCACAATTTTGTAATTGGGGATAAGGTATTGGTGTTACTTCCAATAACAGGTGAGCCTTTTAAAAGCAAGGTTTAGTGGACCTTATCAAATCAAGATGATGATAAGGACTCCAGAAGGAAGAAATTTCAGTGTGTGTCATGTGAATATGCTCAAAAGGTATTTTGATAGGGATGGAAAACAGGAGGAGAAGGTGTTAATGATTGCAGCACATACAGAAGAACCAAGTTGAGAGGATTCTGAATTGGACATTCCTCAAATCAAATTGGACAATGAGGGAGTTGTCAAAAATTGGGATAAATTGAATTACCTTCCACAAGAAAATTGAAATGACCTGAAAGAGTAATTACTATCACTTGGGGAGACATACAGAAATAAACTGGAAAATGCTAACCTAATTGTGCATAATGTACAGATAGGAGATGTTGTTCCGATTAAGCAACATCCTTATAGGTATAACCCTGTAAAGTTGGCACAGGTTCAGAAGGAGATAGAGTGCATGCTCCAAGATGACATAATCAAAGTGAGTTATAGTGACTGGAGCTCACCCATAGTCATGGTGCCAAAGCCAGCCAACAGTTATGTGTGGACTATCACTAAGTCAGTGCCATTAGAAAGACTTTTGCATATCCAATTCCATGGTTGGAAGACTGTGTCGAAAAATTGGGATAAGCAACTTAGATTTCTAAGTTGGACTTGCTCAGAGGCTACTGGCAAGAACCTCTGTCAGAGAGAGCAAAGGCAATTTCTGCTTTCGTAATGCCAAATGGACTAATTCAGTTCACGAAAAATGCTCCAGCTACTTTTCAGAGACTGAGTAAAAAGGCCGTTGCTGGATTACCCAACTGTGTGATATATATTGTTGACCTGGTGATTTTTAGTCACTCGTAGAAGGAACATTTACAGTATTTATCGGACTTGTTGGATCGACTTCGGCAGGGAGGCTTGGTGGTAAACCTAGCTAAAAGTGAATTTGCCAAAGCTCAAGTCACCTTCCTGGGCCACATATTGGACATAAACAAATGGCCCCATGGGATGAGTAAATGAAAGTAATTGGGGAATTTCCCACCGTCGACGAAAATTGGGTACTATGGTTCCTGGGATTGAGTGGATTTTACCGGAAATTTCTGCTGGACTTAAGCAGCGTGGCTGCTCCAACCACCGAATTGTTAAAAAAGGGCAAGAAGTTTCAATGGACGGTGGACTATCAAAAGGCATTTGACAGCCTAAAAACTGTGTTAACCATTTCCCCAGTATTAGCCACCCCAGATTACATGAAGCCTTTCAAAGTAGCTATCAATGCCAGTGATGTCGGAGTCAGTGCGGTGCTACTGCAGGAGGATGACGAGGAAATAGAAAGACCCATCAGGTATTTTTCCAGTAACTTGGATGTTCATCAACAGAAATATTCAATGGTGGAGAAAGAGACTTTAAGTTTGGTGTTGGCATTGGAACATTTCAGTGTTTTTATACGACCAGCAATGCATCGTATACACTGATCATAACCCATTGACATTTGTGAAAAAAATTAAGAACAAAAATGCCAGACTGTTGAGATGAAGCTTGTTGTTACAGCCATTCAATTTGACAATTGTGCATGTGGCAGGTTGTAAAAACATGATTGCCAATGTTTTATGCATTCTTGCCGATGGAGACAATTGAAATGTGGAGCTGGTTTAAGGAACAGATATTCCATGTACTTGATAGGTATGTCCCTGTCAGGCAAAGAGGAAGTGATAAGGTAAAGGATCTGTGGTTTACTAAAGAAATTGTATCTCTTGTTAAGCGGAAGAGGGAGGCTTATGTGACGTTGAGACGAGATGGTTCAGATGAGGCGATGGAGAGTTACAGATTAGCTCGGAAGGATTTAAAGAGAGTGTTAAGAAGAGCAAGGAGGAGACATGAACTGTCTTCAGCAGGTAGAGTAAAGGAGAGCCCTAAAGCTTTCTATAGGTATGTGAGGAATAAAAGGGTGACTAGGGTAGGAATAGGGCCAGTCAAAGACAGAAGTGGGAAGTTATGTGTGGACCCTGTGGAGATTGAAGAGGTGCTAAATGAATATTTTCCATCAATTTTCACTCAGGAAAAGAAGAATACTGTAGAGAAGAAGACTGAAATACAGGTTATTAGACTAGAAAGGATTGAGGTTAGTAAGAAGGCAGTGTTATCAATTATAGGTGTGAAAGTAGATAAATCTGGGCCGGATGGGATTTATCTGAGGATTCTCTGGGAATCTGAGGAGGAGATGGCGGAGCCTTTGGCTTTGATCTTTGAGCCATCATTGTCTACATGTTGAGTATCAGAGAGCTGGAGGATTGCAAATGTTTGTGCCATTGTTCAAGAAGGGCAGGAGAGATGACCCAGGTAATTATAGACCAGGGAGCCTTACGTCTGTTGTAAGAAAAGTTTTGGAAAGGATTATAAGAGATAGGATTTATAACCATCTAGCAAGCAACAATTTGATGGTAGATAGTCACGGGCAGGTAGTGTCTCACAAACCTCATTGAGGTTTTTGAGAAGGTGACGAAGCAGGTCGATGAAGGTAAGGCAGTTGTCATGGTATACATGGACTTCAGTAAAGCCTTTGATAAGGTTCCACATAGTAGGCTGTTGGATAAAATATGGAGGCATGGGATTGAGGGTGATCTAGCAATTTGGATTAGAAACTGGCTTTCTGTAAGAAGGCAGCGATTGGTGGTTGATGGAGCCTGGAGTCCAGTTACTAGTGGTGTACCACAAGGATCTGTTTTGGGATCACTGCTGTTTGTCATTTTTATAAATGACTTGGAGGCAGGCAAAGGTGCATGGGTTGGTAAGTTTGCAGATGACGCTGAAGTCGGTGGAATGGTGAACAGTGGAAGAATGTTGCAGGTTTCAGGGGGACTTGGATAAACTGCAGAATTGGGCTGAGAGGTGGCAAATGGAGTTAAATGCAGATAAATATGAGGTGATTCACTTTGAGAAGAATAACAGGAAGGTAGAATACTGGGTCAATGGAAGATTCTTGGTGGTGTGGATGTGCAGAGGGATCTTTGTGTCCCTATATATAGATCCCTGAAAGTTGCCACCCAGGTGGTTAGTCGTGTTAAGAAGGCATATACTGTGTTATGTTTTATTGGTAGAGGGATTGGGTTCTGGAGCCATAATGTCATGCTGCAACAGTACAAAACGCTAGCGCAGCCTCACTTAGAATATTGTGTACAGTTCTGGTCATCCCATTAAAGGAAGGATGTGAAAGTTGAGCAGTTCAGTCCAGAATGAGTTGGGAGTTCAGCAGTGGACGGCGTGAACAGGCTCTCTCTCTTTCTGGCCTTCTAACTTCAGCCTGTAAGCATCTGTTACATTTTTTTGACTTTTTTTGAAAGGGGGTTTGCTTATTGGGACTGTTGTGTGTATTCAGAACAGTATAATTACTAGACTAAGTTCTGTAGGGGTTCTTTATTCTGTTCTTTGTGTTTCGCTGTGTAATTTTGTGAATAAAATTTAGTCTGTTTTAAAACCTTGTAGTCAATCTTGCTAATTTACTCCGGGTAACTTTCACTTTACGTTTACCGAAACAAATTGCAAGGTTATAGTCTGGGCTGTCTGCTGAAGAATGTTTTGAGTGGTCCTGCCTAGTCCATAACAACATTTGCGAGACAGGCTCATTTCAAAACCTAGAAGAAAGTGAGGACTCCAGATGCTGGAGAGTCAGACTCGAAAAGTGTGGCACTGGCAAAGCACAGCAGACTTTTGTGTGGACCCGCAGAAAATGGGAGAGATACTAAGTGAGTATTTTGAATCAGTATTTACTGTGGAAAAGGATATGGAAGGTATAGACTGTAGGGAAATAGATGGTGACACTTTGCAAAATGTCCAAATTACAGAGGAAGTAGTGCTGGATGTCTTGAAACACATAAAGATGGATAAATCCCCAGGACCTGATCAGGTGTACCCTCGAACTCTGTGGGAAGTGAGAGAAGTGATTGCTGGGCCTCTTGCTGAGATATTTGTATCATCGATAGTCACAGGTGATATGCTGGAAGACTGGAGGTTGGCTAACGTGGTGCCATTGTTTAAGAAGGGTGGTAAGGACAAGCCAGGGAATTATAGACCAATGATCCTGATGTCAGTGGTGCACAAGTTATTGGAAGGAATCCTGAGGGACAGGATGCATTTGTATTTGGAAAGGCAAGGACTGATTAGGGATAGTCAGCATGGCTTTGTGCATGGGAAATCATGTCTCACAAACTTGATTGAGTTTTTTGAGGAAGTAACAAAGAGGATTGATGAGGGCAAAGCGGTGGATGTAATCTATATGGATTTCAGTAAGGCTTTCGATAAAGTTCCCTATGAGAGACTGGTTAGCAAGATTACATCTCACAAAATACAGAGAGAACTAGCCATTTGGATACAGAACTGGCTCAAAGGTAGAAGACAGAGGGTGGTGGTGGAGGGTTGGTTTTCAGACTGGACACCTGTGACCAGTGGAGTGCCACAAGGATTGGTGCTGGGTCCACTACTTTTTGTCATTAACATAAATGATTTGGATATGAGCATAAGAGGTACAGTTAGTACGCTTGCAGATGACACCAAAATTGGAGGTGTAGTGGACAGCGAAGAAGGTTACCTCAGATTACAACAGGATCTTGACCAGATGGGCCAATGGGCTGAGAAGAGGCAGATGGAGTTTAATTCAGATAAATGCGAGGTGCTGCATTTTGGGAAAGCAAATGTTAGCAGGACTTCTACACTTAATGGTAAGGTTCTAGGGAGTGTTGCTGAACAAAGAGACCTTGGAGTGCAGGTTCATAGCTCCTTGAAAGTGGAGTCGCAGGTAGATAGGATAGTGAAGAAGGTGTTTGGTATGCTTTCCTTTATTGGTCAGAGTATTGAGTACAGGGGTTGGGAGGTCATGTTGCGGCTGTACAGGAAATTGGTTAGGCCACTGTTTGGAATATTGCGTGCAATTCTGGTCTCCTCATTGGAAAGATGTTGTGAAACTTGAAAGGGTTCAGAAAAGATTTACAAGGATGTTGTCAGGGTTGGAAGATTTGAGCTACAGGGAGAGGCTAAACAGGCTGGGGCTGTTTTCCTTGGAGCATCTGAGGTCGAGGGGTGACCTTATAGAGCTTTACAAAATCCTGAGGGACATGGATAGGATAAATAGGCAAAGTCTTTTCCCTGGGGTCGGGGATTCAGAACTAGAGGGCATAGGTTTAGGGTGAGAGGGGAAAGATATAAAAGAGACCTAAGAGGCAACTCTTTCTCACAGAGGGTGGTAGTTGTATGGAATGAGCTGTCAGAGAAAGTGGTGGAGGCTGATACAATTACAACACTTAAGAGGCATTTGGATGGGTATATGAATAGGAAGGGTTTGGAGGGGTATGGGCCTGGTGCTGGCTGGTGGGACTAGATTGGATTGGGATATCTGGTCGGCATGGACGGGTTGGACTGAAGGGTCTGTTTCCATGCTGGACATCTCTGACTCAAAGACTCTAAGTTAATGTGTTTGTTGATAGAGTTCCTGTTGGAATGCTATGCTTCCAGGTTTTCTCATGCTTTGTTTGGCTTGTCCTAAAATGGATGTGTTGTCTCACTTGAAGTGTTGTCCTTCCTTACGAGTGTTTGGAGATACTCGTGAGAGAGGGCCTTGTTGTTTTGTGGCTAGTTGATGTTCATGTATCCTGGTGGCTAGTTTTCTGCCTGTTTGTCCAATGTAGTGTTTGTTACAGTTCTTGCACGGTATTTTGTAAAGGACATTAGTTTTGCTTGTCTGTATAGGGTCTTTCAATTTCATTAGTTGCTGTTTTAGTGTGCTGGTGGGCTATCATGATGCCAAGGGCTCTGAGTAGTCTGGCATTCATTTCCGAGATGTCTTTGATTTGGGGGGGGTGGCTAGGGTTTCTGAATGTGTTTTGTCTGCTTGTTTGGGTTTGCTGCTGCAAAATCTGCACACTATGTTCATTGGGTACTCATTCTTTTTGAATGCACGATTTTCCTCTGCTCTGCGTAGTTCCTCTGTGCTGGAGTGTGTGGTGGCTGGTTGAAATAATGTTCTGATGCTGCTTCGTTTCTGGAGTTCAATATTTGGTCGGTACGTGTTGTTTTCCTGTAGACGCTGGTTTGAAGTACTCCATTGGATGTTTGCTCTACTGTGACATCTAGGAATGGCAGTTTGTTGTTGTTTTCCTCCTCTTTTCTGAATTTTATACCAGTAAGGGTATTATTGATGGTCTTGAATGTTTCCATTAATTTGTTTCACTTCATGATGACAATGGTGTCGTCCATGTAGCGGACCCAAAGTTTAGGTTGGATGGTTGGCAGAGCCGTTTGTTCGAGTCTCTGCATTAATAGGACTTGGATGCCATTTACCACCCCCTGAGAAAAAAAACAGGAAATTATATCACCATAGGAAATGACCTCACTGCAGGAAATGACATCACCAACCCAAAGAAACCCAAACATATAAATAGAAAACAGGAAACCTCAGCTGTGCTTCATCCGGAGGCTCCCTGAAGATGTTCCTGAGTACGGTGACGAAATGTCTGAAAATGCACCTTTCAGCGAGCAAACCTGCATCCATGGAAAGAGACTCTTTGGTCCAATTCGTCCAGATGTCCTGAATAAATCTAGTCCCATTTGCCAACATTTGGCTCAAATCCCTCACAACCCTTTCTATTTGTATACCTATTCAGATGATTTTTAAATGCTGTAATTGTATCAGTCTCCACCACCACCTCTGGCAGATCATTCCATACGTGCAACATCCTATCTATGAAAAATTTACCGGTCAGGACCTTTTTAAATCTTTTCCTTCTCTCATTAAATGCTGTCTAGTTTTGGACTCCCCGACCCTGGAAAAAACACCTTATCTATTTACCCTATCCATGCCCCTCATGATTTTATAAACCTTTATAAGGTCAAATCTCAGCCTCCAGCACTCCATGGAAAGAAGGCCCTAGCCTGTTCAGCCTGTCTCTGTGGCTCAAACTCTCCAACCCTGGCAAAATCCTTTTCTGAACCCTTGCAAGTTTCACAACATCTTTCCTGTAGCAGGGAGGCAAGAATTGCATGCACTATTCCAATAGTGGCCTAACCAGTGTCATGTACAGCTGCAACATGACCTCCCTACTTCTATACTCAATGTACTGACCAATAAAAGGCATGTGTATCAAATGTCACCTTCACTACCCTGTCTGCCTGCAAATCCACTTTCAAGGAATGATGAACTTCACTCCATGTTGAAAGATAGGGACAACACCATTGCAAAGGGCATCAATAAGCAAAGTTTCTTCTGCTGAACAAATTTCACCCAAAGAACCTTTAAGCAGAATAGTAACCTCTCTACACCACCACCTGTAATATCTCATCAGCAGTAACCATGGTAATATTCTTATTTCAAAGTCTTTCAATTTTAGATGATATTTAAAGCAAGTGATAGTTCCATTTACTGAACCACTTGACCTTGATTAAATACTGCCAGCAAAGCTTTTATTTAACTGTCCCAGTGCCATCAATAGCTGTGACTATGGATGCTCAACGTAATCTAGCTGACAGTAAGGGGGTGATGTGGGACAGTGGAAATAATCTGCGTTGTACCATTTGCTTTATGTTGTCCTTTATTACCTGCCAATGACTGAATTGGATGAAATGAACGTAGTGTGTTAGATCTTCTGAGAATAACCCGACAGGAATTTCTAATTTCCCAAGACTAATTATAAGTCAATGTCAAAACCAAATAAAGGCAAACATTCTTCTCACTAATTTGTAATAGAATGTGGAACATGATAACTATTTGTGACCTGTTTCACAATGATAAACATCTAGTCATTACTTAACATCATTTTATTATGTTTTGTCAAATAACATTGATTGAGTCTCTAATTGTCTGATTACAATCAAAGTGAGATTGTGCTTCTCCGGTTTTGTTGCATTTTCCTTAGACTTCAATTAGCCCAATGCAGAAATCAATTACTTTTCCCATTTTATCTGTGCTCTGTATAAATAGTTACAAAATAAAACCATCAAATGTTTTATGAAATTATTTGCAATTTAAAATGGAAGGATATTTCAATCAAGCAGATGCAGGTCCCTGCCTTTTAAATTAGTGGAGGCAGGGAAGATGCTTCATCCTTTTGGGAGCTGTAAGTTATCAATTACTATGTTACATTTACACCAGGCAGGGCGACCCCATTAGAAACAGCAATAGAAACTGCTGGAAAAGCTCAGCAGATCTGGTAGCATCTGTGGAGAGGTAGCAGAGTTTACTCTTCAGTCCAGTGACCTGTTCTGAAGAAAGGTCACTGGATCCAAAATATTACCTCTGCTTTCTCTCCACAGATGCTGCCAGATATGCTGAGCTTTTCCAGCAGTTTGTTTTTGATTTCTAGCATCTGTGGCTCTGTTCTTTTTTTTTTGTTTAGTGTCTGCCCCCTTTGGATATGGGGAGGGTGCAGAAAACGGAGTTGAGGTAGATGGTTGGCCATAGTCTAGAATTCTGGAACAGGCTCAAAGTGTTGAATGGAGAAAGTGAGGACTGCAGATGCTGGAGATCAGAGCTGAAAACGTTTTGCTGGAAAAGCGCAGCAGGTCAGGCAGCATCCAAGGAACAGGAGAATCGACGTTTTGGGCATGAGTCCTTCTTCATGCCCAAAACGTCGATTCTCCTGCTCCTTGGATGCTGCCTGACCTCCTGCACTTTTCCAGCAACACATTTTCAGCTCAAAGTGTTGAATGGCCTACTTCTGCTCCTGTGTTTTAGATGTTCGTTTTACCTCAGTAGATCAGGTGGTCACGGGTCCATCCCCACAGCAGGACCAGCACATGATCTTGATTGCTGATCCAATGTTGTTCAGAGGGAGTGCTGTACTATCATAAATGCTGCATTTTAGAGGGAATATAGAGAAACTTTGAATTGCAGAATCCCTAGAGTGCTTAAAGAGGCCATTTGGCCCATTCAGTTTGCACCGACCCTCTGAAGAGCATTGACCCAGATCCAGCACCCCTACCCTATCCCCATAACTTTGCATTTATACCGTGGCTAATCCACCTAGTTTACACATCTCTGGACACTGCAGGGCAGTTTAGCATGGCCAATCCACCTAATCTGTACATCTTTGGACTGTGGGAGGAAACCAGAGCACCCACACGTACACTGGAAGAAAGTGCAAACTCCACATAGCCAGGCAGTCAAAGCTGGAATTAAATCCGGGTCCCTGCATTGTGAGGCAGCAGTGCGGACCACTGAGCCATCTTGCTGTCTGCACTTAACATGCTTAAAGTTTGTATATCACCAGGACTGCATCAGATATATCAGAGGATGCTGAGGGAATTTGTATATGACACAAATCTTGGAAATGTTTATGAACATTTGAAGGAGATGGTGACAGAAGACGTCAAAGTGGTATAGGCAGACAGATGGACATATGGTAGACAGTGTTCCCTCTAAGCTGCATGCACATGATGGCATGATAACATATTTGCTTCTGCTTTTGGAAGCCATTGCCGCAAATTAACCTCTGAGATTCACACAACCAAAAAGGTGAAGAGCTTTATAGAACATTGCAGAAAAGATTTTCAAGCATAGGTTCCAGGGATGAGTGCTTCAGTTGTGTGGATGGTTTACAAAAGCTGGGATTTTCTCCATTTTTTAAGGGAAAAGGGAAGTTTGAGGGACGGTGTGATGTACATTCTCCAAATGATGACAGACCTAGGTAGATACTGTTCCAGTTTGGTGATTAGCAAATGAACCAAAGATCACATGAAGGAAAATCAGAACATGACTAGGATCCAAAATGCACTGCCTGGGAACGCAGTGGAGATAGAATTTATCATGGCTTTCAGAAGGGAGTTGGATAACTATTTGAATAGAAAATACTTGCATAATGACCAGAGAGAAAACTGGAGCAGTGGCCTTGGCTGAGCTGTCCTTGCAGATATGATGTGTCAAATGGTCTGTTCCGTGTTGTAACATCTGTGATTCCATTGGTCCTTCTACCTTCCAAGGTTTATTTAAAAGGTGCAGCGACATTAAATGGTGTACAGCAAACTAGATTTCAAATTGTACTGTCGACTATTTATCCCCCATCAACACCATCCTCCATAAATCTGCGTTTATCAAAAACTCTTTATATTAAATATATTCTGATATTTCCTTACTGCAACAATTCCTGCCTCTTTCCCCCCACCCCACCCACAGCCATCCTCCAATTCAAACACCTCCCATTACCAAGTCTCACTGACCCACAAGGTGCTCAGTCCACAAAACATTGATTTGTAAAATTCTCACATTCTTGATTAAATCTTTGCTTCTCCTTTTATCCCTACATCCCTTTACCAATCTATATTTTCTGAAGCTGTCATTTATTTTGCAAACTCTGTGCCCTGCTGATGATAGCTGAGCTTTAAGCTATCTCAACCTAATTTCTGGAATTTCCTCCTCACTGTTACTTTGACAATCTGCAGAAAGTCAGATTGTTTATCTCTTAAATGTCTTTTAAAAAAATTTTTGAATCCTGGTTAAAAATGAAGTATTTGAAGGTTCGAAGTAATATTTGCTTCTTTCCTTTAAAAACAATAATCGATTAAAGAGTCTGTTTTCTTATTTTTAGCATCTCTTGCTCAGACATTTTTAGCTGTGTAATCACTTCAAAGCTCAATTCAGTTTCAAACTATGAATTGCTTTCATGCTTATCTGTTTAATTATTCAGCTTGACTTTGAGACTCTAGGATGTAGGCCATCAGACCCTGCGAAATCATCTGCCTTTAATCCCAATAGTTTACTCAAGTCTTTTTCCTTACTGATGACAATTGTTTTAAATTCCTCATTTTCTATAACCACTGCATTCTTGTTACTAATGGGGTGGCTTCACTGTCCTTCCTGGAAAAGAAAAGATAAAATGTTGATTGTATCTGTGCATTTCTGAGTTCCCCATTATTAACAAGCCAGTGTCATCCTCTTACGGGACCAGCATTCGCTTTAGCTATTCTCTTTCTTTCTATATACTGATAGAAGCTTTTGCACTAATTTTCTTTGATAACTAACCTTTGTTCTTGTTTTTTTTTAGTAACCATTTGTTGGTCTTTAAAAGTTTCCCAATCTTGCAGCTTGCTATTAACTTTAGCAATATACTGTGTCTTAGTTTTTGCCTTTATTTTTTCTTTTAGCTTCCTTGCTTGGCTATGTATGCTGCTTCTCCTCTTGTACTCTTTCTTCCTCTATGGATATGTTTTGTTTAGTTGGGAGAAATTTAATATCTCTTTAAATATCTGCCACTGGACACCAACTGTTCTGTCTTTTATTCTTTCTGCCCAGTCCACTACAGCCGGTCAGTCGTCATCCCTATGAAATTATCTTCATTTAACACCAGAATACTAATACAGGAAACTAATGTCTCATCCTCAAAATGAAATGAAATTCTGCAGTGCTATGATCACTTCTCCCTAGAGGATCCTTTATTGTGAGAAAATCAATTAATGCCATCTCATTACACAATACTAAATCCAAACTAGCTACTCACCTACATATTGCTCCAAGAACCATCTCTAATGCACTATATTAACTATGAAGCTGCCCTTACCAGTTTGATTAATCCAGTCTATATGCATATTAAAATCACCCATGATTATTGTCAACCTTTCTCGCAAGCCCCTAGTATTTCCTAGTT
The DNA here is from genome assembly GCF_047496795.1 of Chiloscyllium punctatum. Lineage (NCBI taxonomy): Eukaryota > Metazoa > Chordata > Chondrichthyes > Orectolobiformes > Hemiscylliidae > Chiloscyllium > Chiloscyllium punctatum. The sequence goes on from NC_092744.1 coordinate 30,291,154, forward strand.
TATACATTGCCGTACTGTGGTACTACTGTTAGGGCACCTATAGATTACTTCCCTGAGTGACTTCTTTCCTTGCTATTTCTTGATTCTACCAAAATTAATAATACATCCTGCCCTGTCATCAGAATCATTTCTCATTACAGCACTGATCTCTTCTTTTACTAACATAGGTACACCACCATCTTTTCCTTTCTGTGTATCCTTCCAAAACTCTGAGTACCCTTGCATGTTCAATCCCCAGATCTGGTCTCCTTGTATCCATGTCTTAATAATCACCAAATCACACCCACTTGTCTCTTCTTGTGCTGCACCATAATTTTATTCCAAATGCTACATGCATTCAGATACAAAGGTTTTAAAGTGTGTCCTATTATCATTTTTGCCTCGTCTTGTATGATTCCTTGGTGCAATGTGGCGTTTGTATGCTTTGCTCCTTCCTTTCATTTGAATCGCAACCAGTCTCATCACTAACTTGCACTCTTACCACCTTGTTATGGTTTAATTTTTAAGTTTTCCATGCAACTGAACTATCCCCAATCCCAAAAAAGTTAGTTTCAAGCCTGACCTGCAGCCTTAGTTATGCAATTTGCCAGGACTCCGCTCCCAACATGGTTTAAGTAGAGCTTGTCCCAACAGAATAACGCACTCTGTCCTCCATACTGGTATTGATATCCTATTATATCAAATCATTTCTTCCATGCCAGTCTTTGAGCCACACATTTAATCTTGCTGACCCTGTTTTAATTAACTCATGACTCCGGTAGTAACCTGGAGATAATTACCTTTGTGGTTCTGCTTTTCAATTTAGCATCTAGCTGCTTGCATGTCCTCAGCAGACTTCTTTGGTCGTTCTATCTATATCGTTGATATCTAATGGATCACAACAACTGGATCTTTCCCATTCCACTCCAAGCTCCAATGCACCCATGTAAGATATCCTTAACCTTGGGTGTAGATAACATACCCTTGAGGACTGTGGTCCTGGCTACAGAGAACAATGTCTGTTCCCCTAACTTTGCTATCCCTGGTTATGCCTACATTTCCTCTTTATCCCTCACTTGAAAGCTCCATGTACCATGGTGCTGTGGTCAGTTTATTCATCTTGCTTGCTGCCTGTGTGACCATGGACTGTACCTCAAATCTGTTGGACAGAGACAAGGGCCTTCTGTAATGCTGCCTCCTGGATCACCCTGGCTATCTCACTCCTAGTCACATCAAAGAATGTGCTATACTGGATTTATTTAATTATCTAGTTATTGTCAAAATGATCAAAATTGCATGTAATTTTGTTTAATCTAGAATGGAGTTGCATTACTTTGATAGTCTACTGTAGAGTTTATTTTTGTTAATTCATCAAACAGGTGAAATGTCCTTCAGCCAAGTCAGCATAATAACTTACCATTTTTGCCCACCTTGTGTATAACGTTCTACCATATATGATTCGAAGATCAGTTCAAAGAAATATGCACTGAATAGTGGCATTAACCCTTGCATATAGCAATGTACCCATCCAAATTGTGTTATATAATTCTAATTCCTTTTATGTAACAGTAAAAATGCTCCACATCACTCCTAAAATCTAAATAGTCCTCTTTATTGAGGTGAAGGCATTTACAAAATTCATCTTCAACCATTGAAACAATCAAACATTTTCCAGGAGGTCACTCAAGCCATGAATTCTCTGTAGTACTAGCCCATATGCAAGGAGTAATATCCACTCCAGCCATAAAAATGCCCAACATGCACTTGAAGAAAATAATTGAATTGGCATCTGTACATAAGGCAGTACCTAGCCTCTGATGTTCACTGACCTCTGGAGAAAGAACCTGATATCTGATCTTTATCTGATTTCACACAAGTTTGAAAAAACTACAAACATTGAAAGGAGCCAGAATGTTTCTTGAAGTGAAAGGAGCTGTACTGCAAGATTTTGAAGTTGTTGAGCAAATTCTGCATGTGCTTCTCAATGATCCACAATTATCCAGGTCAGGAAAAAGAAGTGATCTCATTGCAACCTTCACAACTTGATGCAAATGGATGTGGAAGGGCAGCCGTGACATGACTGTTATTGCTGGGTTTTATTTTCGTTTGGTATTCTCAATTGCCAGTTAGTGTGTATCATGGCAGCACTGTTCATGTTGGCTACTCAATGTCTGGTTTGAAAAAATATGTATTGTTATATATATTGTACTAAGCTATAGAGCTTTGAGACTGTTCAACTGTAAGTAGGTTATTTCCTGACATGCCTCTCTCAACAGTATTGTTAGAAATACAGCAGCATTCATTGGGCGTTAGTGAGAACATGTGTTTCAGTTTAAAAATGCTGTCGTTCGAGTGTTTTACAAGTACTCGAATATATACTGTTCTATCATAAATTTTTGGCTTTGTTATTTTATTCAAGAGTTGAGAAGAAAGAACGTGCTAGATTAAAGACGGTGAAATTCAATTCAAAATCAAGAGATAAAGGGGTAAGTGTATTGGGAAAAATAATTATTGTTGTCTTGCTTCTCTGCATGTCAAAGTGCTTGCACTCATTACAAGGATTCGAAAGTCTATCTTATGAAATGATTATCTAATTTTTTGAATATTATTAAAAGAGATCTCAAGCATTGAATTGTTTCACTGTATATAGCAACTTACACTTCTGAACTGAAAAAAAAACTGGAAGAATTGCCCAGCAAATCTAACTGGAAAGGGATTGGAATTGGGATCGGGTGAAATTTGCTCTTAACATGATATTTGTTTGGTAGTTATTATCGATCCTTGAAGCTCTTTCCCAGCCATGGTGCTGTATTAACAATACATCTGATTCCAGTCCATAGGTTAACTTTCCATCTTTATAATTTTGCATATTACTTGTTTCTCTTCATTGTCCTAATGTAGTAACATTCTCCCATCACCTATCTCAGAAAATGCATTAAGCATGAAAAACAATACCACACTAAAATCAAATTCTTGATTTGTATGTTGTAAACTTCTAAAAAGATATACTTTCATTTATATAGCATCTTGCCTGACCACCAGGCAATCTAAAGTACTTAAAACAATTAAGTACCTTCTAAAACATATTTCCTGTTGTAATCTTAAGAAATATAGCAGCTAATTTCTGCACAACAAGCTCCCACAAACAGATATGTGAAAAAATCCAATTGATTGGTAATGAATGTTGGCCAAGACACTAGAGATAACTCCACTACTGCTTATTAACATGATGCTATAGGATCTTTTACAGCCACGTGAGAGGGATCACATTTATAAGATGATCCCTGTGACAATGCAGCATTGGCTCCATACTGTACTGGAGTTTCAGTGTAGATTGTTGTGCGCAAGTACTGGTGTACAACTCAAGCAGATAATCTTCATGAATTTGAACTGATTGTGCTACCAACCCAGTCATGGATGACAAATTAAAAGTTTCTCGATTTGGTTTCTTGAACTGATTCTGTGACCACTGAATTAGAAAACTAAAAGTTTTAAAGAATAGACTATTCCTGTAATGTGTGTCTTGCTCAAGTACGGCTGTTCCTTTAAAACTAGGTATTAATAAATAGTAATGGTGCATTAATCTTGTGTTGTGCGCATATTAGATACCTTAATGGCAAGAGTAAGTTAAAGACTAAAATCAAGATAAGTGCACCACCTTAAATATTAATTATTATCATTAGATTATGGGTAAGGCATATTCTGATTTTTAAAAAAATATTTTTGTTTGCATATATATATATATATATATATATTAGTGCATTTTGGTGAAGGTCATGCCCTCAAGTAATGCATATTTATGAAGAGTTATCTAACATTAAATGCATTTTGAAATGATATATTGAAACACTTTTTCAATGAAAAAGTTAAAGCATATAGCTGTCGCGATACCTTAAAACAATTTAACTTTGCTCTTTTTAAAAAGTGTTCCTTATTCCTGAAGTATTCCTCCCATTCAGTATCCATTATCTCTCCAGGATATGGAAACATTTGGTAAGAATTCATTCTGAAAGCCAGAAAGTTCTTTCTGCAATTAAAACTGAGTAGCAGAATGTGTTTATATTTTTTTTTAAGCTGACCACCAGAGGTAAAAGTGTAACCATCCTAACATTTGATGAGGTGACCACAGCTTTTTGTTGCTACTTGGTAACTTCAGGATGTGGATAGGGAAAAGGGCGAGGCCGTCTCAATTAACTGCTACTTTGGGGCAAGGATTTGTAGTACTGACTAGAAAAAAATTTTTACTTACCCATAATCTAAAAATAATAAGGTAATTTATGTTAAAAATTATACTTCTTCGTATGTAAATATTTAGAATGTCAAGTGTTTCTTTAGATCTCTGCAGAAATCTAAACTACTGTTCTTCAGAAATGTTGAGCCGGGAGTGAACAATAGTTTAACAGCATGTTCTACACTGTTCTTCAGTTGCTGTAGATTTCCCTGCTAAAATGGAAAACAATTTTAGTGGTTTGGTGTGTATATGTAGTTGGACCAATTGTGTACTAACGTGTACAAAAAATGCATGTAGCTAAAGGACTGAGGAAAACTACGCTTGCCATTGATGAAGATCTGCATCCCATAGGGCTGTCTTAATTAGCCACATTTAAACTTCGGCATGGCTTCAGAGATGCCAAGCTTTAGCACGCTCTGCATGCTGTGTTTTTTTTAAAAAACAAAATGACTTTTACATCTCGAAATCCAATTTCTCTTCTGTTTTGGGTGTTGGCCGTGGTCAGACACCTGATGCTAGTTTTTAGATTTAACCTGATGGTAATTACTTATCCTCATTTTGGTTTCAACAATTTGCAGGCTCGTTCCAGCATTCTATTAAAGCTAGATGTAAAATGAATAAATTTAAAATTTATTACCTTGTATTCAAGTGAAGACTTCTTTAATTAAAATTTACCCATTTGGTGTTTTTCAAAATCCTAAATTATTGGGGAAATCACCAGTGTTTTAGGCAATGCAGGCAGTCACACCAATATCAATGCTTACAGGTATTAATAACAGATATATAACTATACAACTTCAATACAATCTTAATAATTGCTTGTCCTCTAATTAAAACTCATGTGTACAGACAACGGTCTCACCCAATAAATTACTAACTCTCACAGTTTTTGTGATTATGCATTATAAATCAATATACAAATTAGGAGCAGAACGACTTTCTCACTCACTATCATCTTTTGTCTGTCCCTGCTGCCCTCTCTTCCATTTAACTGGCCTCATTTACGATTCTGTTCAACTTGCTTTAGAGTCTCTTCTTCCAATCTAGCCAGATGTCGAATAAAGCATGGCCAACAATATTTTGGAATTAGTTGTATTTTTAATTAGAGGAGTTACTTGATAACCACTGATGTACAACTTCTGTGGAATGAGTAAACCTCTCATTTTTAGATTCACCTGAAATTCTTGAGAAATTGGATTTTTCTTTTTATACACTTTGATCACTAGCTTTCATTGTACTACATTGGTTGGAGATTCAATCAATGGACTTCCTGCTGAAAGTTGGCAACAATCAACATTAAAGTTAATTAATGACTGGAAATTGAAATTGGAAGGTAGCATGCCGACAACTACATCCTTTCCTCCCTCCCTTCAAAATTGAGCTTGGTTCATTTGAATCCATCTGTGTTTGTCTTCTTTCTAGAAAGTTTTGTCTTTATTTCTTCTAAAACATTCTTTTTTTTTAAATCCCTATTGTTGCCAACTTTGTTTTAATATCCTCTTGATCATATTTTCTATTTTTTATTTATTTATCTCAGATGTGGAACTTGACTGATCTTACTCTTGTGAAAGTGACTCTAAAGCCAGCACATTTCTGTCTAGTCTTAAAGATTTGATCGGCAGCACAGTTCAAATTAGCTCTATTTAAATAAAAAAGATTTCACTAAATATCTTGGAAGTTGCTCTGGATTTCATTTTACAGATTTTCCATCACAGTCTGAATGAGATTTGCTGAAAGAGCAGAATACATCCTATGCGCCATCATCTTCTGAACAAAGTTAACATTAAAACAAAATTTATACAAGAAAAATGCAAAAGGATGGTGGCCCGAGTCAGTTTTCATGCATTTCTAGGGTCGGGCATTAATCACGTGGACATTAGACACCCCTTTTTTTGCCACTCCTTCTCTTCCTCAGCAGTCATTCAATGACAAGCGTAAAAAGAACATCTTTTCCCGAAAATTTACCTTCTACAAGAACAAGGAGCAGAGTGAGCAGGAAACCAGTGATCTTGAACGTAAGTAGCTGCAACCAGATAAACCTGCAGAGAAGGTCAATCTCGAAGTAGGGACCTTTACAGTGTTACCATGGCAACATGTTTTTGCTGAATACAACTGGTCCCCCTCTTTATTCTCAACTAATTGGTGTGTCTGTTCCAAGTCGGCTATTTCAACTTTTAATGTGTCTATATACTGAGGTTTTATGGTTAAATCCTTGGTTGAGAAACATCCAAACCAGTTACGTTCACACAAAACTGCCTGTCATGGTAGTAATCATGTAATGTGTCACTGACTGTGTTTTCTGTGACTGTTTTTTTTCTTACTGCTTGCTGTCTGGGGACTACTCTACAGGAGATCCCCGGGTTAGGCGACGACGTTATGGGAACAAAAGGCCTGAGTAAGTGCCGGAAAATCCTCTCCATTCACGTTTACCTCCATCTGTTTTCTAAGCTAATTTGTGTTGCTTTCTGTACTGGTTTGTAGGTTTCTGCTGGCATGAGAGAGGTTCATGGTTATTGGTTTCTCATCCCTGTTTTTACTTTCTTAATCATTATCATGCAAAAGCAGGTTTTAAAATCTCTGGCAATATTTCCTATGTGAACCTTTTTCAGTCATTTTTAAAAATGTGACGACGACAAAAATGTGAATGAAATGTGGCCCTTGTGTAAAATTGTATCCATGTGAATGAAAGCTGAAGTTTCTTACATCTGTTTGTAGCTGAGTCATTTCTCTGACTTGCATTTGTAAGTAAACATGCCAGCTTGCACTCTGAAATATCACTTCAGTATTCAACTGATGCTCAGAGATCAAATAATAAATGTTAACATAGGAAGTAACTGGAGATCATTGCAAATGATTCCATTTTTCTTTTACATATCATATCAGTTCAATCACTATACTGTGAACTGGAGGAAAGATGATATTAAATTAATGTCTTTTTGTTGACTAAAGCTGGTAAACTTCGCTTGGGATAGGGGACGTTTTGGTGATGGTGTTGGTGTCTTATTTCCTAAACAAAGAAGATAAAAGTAGTTAAATTGAGCCAAAACTGTTACTTGACAAGAATTGCATTTTGCTGTCATGAAACAGGAATGAAGACTGTCAGGAAGTCAAATTCAACTGGTTCTTCAGTTAGCTATGTGACTGTTCCTGTTGTGTTTTTCTGCAAAGTTTCACAGCCCCTAGTCTTCCTCCCCTCTACACTCTCACCCTCCCATTACTCCTGAACCCACCCAACATAGTACCACGTTTCTAAGATGAACACGTTGCTATCAGCCTTATTGATGATTGGTAGAGATTTGATTGAAACGTTCTTTCTCCTGTCCTGGAAAAATCACTTGGCCTCAACTTTATCTGCAACTTTATGCAGATACATCAAAATCTCCACCAGAGACTCCCACCAGGGGAGGACCCTGATTCAGAGGCATTTTAGTGTCACCCAAGTTACCTTCCATGAAGTAAAAGCAAAGTACTGGATGCTGGAAATCTGAAAGAAACGTAGAGAATGCTGGAGACACTCAGCAGGTCTAGCAACATCTGTGGAGAGAGAAATAAGAGTTAACATTTCCACTCTGGTATGACTCTTCTTCTGAACCCCCCTGCTTAACTTATGCTTGAGGACCCTGGTCCATTCAGTTAGGAATAGAAAAATGCTTGTAAAGAAGGTAAGAAAAAATATTTAAATTATAGTAAGTTCTGCCCATGGATATCATTGCATTACCTACAGCTGTCAGCTAATAGATCTGTGCAAAAATCTTCCTGGAAGATGACTGAGGATCACTTTGCTTTTATAACTATATTTGTTTTATTAGAAGTAGAAATAATTAGATTTTTTATCATGTGGGTTTATGTTTCTATTCAAATTCAATATGTTAACCTTACTGTCAGATAAGTTTTTGTTTTACTTATTAACTGATGCTAAGAATGAAATTGATATCTGATCAAATGGGCCCATAATCTGGTTAACATCTGTTTGAGGTAAGGCTGTAAAGATTTAGGGGCTTCTGTTTTTTTTTTTGAAAAATGAATCTTGAGCACTGTTGTGTCAAAACATTGCACCTGCAAGCATATTTAACTATCTTGGTTTGGTGCTACGCATTTGGAGAGTGGTCATAGGTTAGCTGAATATTGCCACAGATGGGAGAACGAAGAAGTGCTGTAAACTTATTTCTGAAAGCTTTCTTTCCAGGCATTGTGCCTCTCTTAGTCAAACAAAAGCAAAGCTTCAGAACAAAATTTTGTGGTCGAAATAAAAGCATTTCATTTCAAAGCTTTATCAGTCATGACAGCCTAATTTATTATTAGCTTAAAGAGAAATTATCTGATCCCATTGTCTATCTCTGTTCTCTAAAAAGTGTCCATGTGTGTCAATCCCAATGTTCCCTGCCTTAAAATGGACTTTAGTTTGTTTAATTCGGTATCAGAGAGAAAATGACTTTTAAAGAAAAATGCTTCTTAAATACAGCTAATAAAGTCTGCCTTTCTATGTTGAATCTATGGATAAGTGCATCAACTTTGTGTCATTGAACTAGATAAGGAAGGTAAATTTACTCATCAAATGTCAAATGAGATGGTTTGCTATAACTGACCTCTGTGTCTGGACTAGGAGTAGGGAAAATGTTTGTCTGTGATCTTGCTATCTAATAACCCTTACTTAAAAATGTCCAAGCATAGATGTTGAGAACAAATCAGTGAGGTGTAAATTCCCATTCTGTTGATGTAGGTGACTTGATTTATAAATTAAAACTTGTCAGGAACCACAAATTATTGGAGTCAAAATACTTGCACTCAGTGGCCATTTTAAAGTAATGCATCAAGGAGAGAAATCAAGGTAATAAATTATTGGGAAAATTATGCTGATGTTGAAAATGGTCCTCCTTTCACTACAGTTCAGTCTGCTGTCAAAGGTTACTTGTAATTCTAAGTTTTCTTTTTCTGCATGTTGGTACATTTATTAAATAGAAAATGGCAACAAGAACCTGGAACCAGTGTAAAGAGATAAGTCATGGGAGTGAGAGAGAGAGAGTACTGCAGGAATAGGGAAGGAAGGGCCATATTATAATGGATGTTCTAAGCAGAATATGATACAGAATTGAGAAGTTAAAAGGAAATCGGTGATGATGTGATTTGGGAAAGGGATAAGATCGATTCAATCAGTTCCTTGCATCTTATTTACCCTTATGAAATTTCAAAAGAAGATTGATGTAATTAAGCAATGTTGACGGTGCTTTGCAGATCTATGTGGGCAGGCTAATCAAAATTGATAAATAATGACCTCCTTGCCATTTGCTGGCTGCACATGTTTACTATCAGTGGTACCCAATGTCTGGATGATCTCGGTGTAATATTCTCCTGTGGAGGTTTTTGAACATGTTATGTTGTCCAGAATTATCTCCAGCATCACTTATGCTATTAGTTGCCACTTGGGGGATATATTGCTTATTGTGTCTGCTATCAACATTCTGGGGGCTATTATGGACCAGCAGCTGAACTGTACTAGCCACCTAAATCCTGTAACTGTAAAATCAGGTCAGACACTGCAAATCCTTTAGCAAGTAATTCACCGCCTGACTCCCCAGAGCCTGTCCACCTTCTACAAGGCACAAGTCAGGAGTGTGATGGAATGCTCCACATTTGCCAACATAAGTGCAGCTCTAACAACACTCAAATTTCAACAGACAATAGGTGCAGGAGTAGGCCATTCTGCCCTTTGAGCCTGCACCACCATTCAGTATGATCATGGCTGATCATCCTTAATCAGTATCCTGTTCCTGCCTTATCTCCATAACCCTTGATTCCACTATCCTTGAGAGCTATATCCAACTCTTTCTTAAATGAATCCAGAGACTGGGCCTCCACTGCCCTCTGGGGTAGAGCCTTCCACACAGCCACCATTCTTTGGGTGAAGAAGTTTCTCCTCATCTCTGTCCTAAATGGTCTACCCCGTATTTTTAAGCTGTGTCCTCTGGTTCGGCACTCACCCATCAGCGGAAACCTGTTTCCTGCCTCCAGAATGTCCAATCCTTTAATAATCTTATATGTCTCAATCAGATCCCCTCTCAGTCTTCTAAACCCAAGGGTATACAAGCCCAGTTGCTCCAGTCTTTCAGCATAAGATAGTCCTGCCATTCCAGGAATTGACCTCGTGAATCTACGCTGCACTCCCTCAATAGCCAGGATGTCTTTCCTCAAATTTGGAGACCAGAACTGCATACAGTACTCGAGGTGTGGTCTCACCAGGGCCCTGTACAGTTGCAGAGGAACCTCTTTGCTTCTATACACAGTCCCTCTTGTTATGAAGGCCAGCATACTATTAGCTGCCTTCACTACCTGTTGTACCTGCATGCTTACCTTCATTGACTGGTGTACAAGAACCAGGACAGAACCCCACTGGTCCTTACCTACCACCACACCAACCTCCATATACAGCGTATCATCCGCCGTCATTTCCGCCACTTCCAAATGGACCCCACCACCAGGGATATATTTCCCTTCCCTCCCCTATCAGCGTTCCGAAAAGACTACTCCCTCCGTGACTCCCTCGTCAGGTCCACACCCCCCCACCAAACCAACCTCCACTCCCGGCACCTTCCCCTGCAACCGCAAGAAATGCAAAACTTGCGCCCACACCTCCCCCCTTACTTCCCTCCAAGGCCCCAAGGGATCCTTCCATATCCACCACAAATTCACCTGCACCTCCACACACATCATCTATTGCATCCGCTGCACCCGATGTGGCCTCCTCTATATTGGGGAGACAGGCCGCCTACTTGCGGAACGTTTCAGAGAACACCTCTGGGACCCAACCAACCCAACCACCTCGTAGCTCAACATTTCAACTCCCCCTCCCACTCCTCCAAGGACATGCAGGTCCTTGGACTCCTCCATCGCCACACCATAGCAACACGACGGTTGGAGGAAGAGCGCCTCATCTTCCGCCTAGGAACCCTCCAACCACAAGGGATGAACTCAGATTTCTCCAGTTTCCTCATTTCCCCTTCCCCCACCTTGTCTCAGTCAAATCCCTCGAACTCAGCACCGCCTTCCTAATCTGCAATCTTCTTCCTGACCTCTCCGCCCCCACCCCACTCCGGCCTATCACCCTCACCTTGACCTCCTTCACCTATTGCATTTCCAACACCCCTCCCCCAAGTCCCTCCTCCCTACCTTTTATCTTATTGTTGTGGTTCTGTTCGCCGAGCTGGGAATTTGTCTTGCAAACGTTTCGTCCCCTGTCTAGGTGACATCCTCAGTGCTTGGGAGCCTCCTGTGAAGCGCTTCTATGCTGTTTTTTCCGGTATTTATAGTGGCCACTATAAATACCGGAGAAAACATCACAGAAGCGCTTCACAGGAGGCTCCCAAGCACTGAGGATGTCACCTAGACGGGACGAAACGTTTGCAAGACAAATTCCCAGCTCGGCGAACAGAACCACAACAACGAGCACCCGAGCTACAAATCTTCTACCAAACTTTGAACCTTTTATCTTCGCCTGCTGGACACACTTTCCTCATTCCTGAAGAAGGGCTTATGCCCGAAACATCGATTCTCCTGTTCCTTGGATGCTGCCTGACCTGCTGTGCTTTTCCAGCAACAATTTTCAGCTCTGGTGTACAAGAACACCCATACCAAAGCAGCCTCTGGATTAGTACCATATTCACAAACATCGCACCTTCCACCTCTGTTGCTCAGAAGAAGCAGTGTACACCATCTACTAGATGTACTGCAGAAATTCACCACGTCTCTTTAGAAAATACTTTAATCGTCCATAACCACTGCCATTTCGAAGAATAAGGGCAACAGATACATGGGAACACCCCCCAACTGTAAGTTTCCTTCCAAGCCCCTCAGCTTGGACTTGGAAATATATCACCGCTTTTTTTTGTACCCTGACATTCCCTTCCTAACAGCACAATGAATGGGCCTACAGCAAATCATAGAACCCCTACAGTGTAGAAGTAGGTCATTTGGTCCATCGAGCCAACACTGACCTTCCAAAGACCATCCCAGCCAGACCTACCCCATCCCTGTAATCCTTTATTTCCCATGACTAATCAACCTCGCCTGCTCATCCCTGGACACTGTGGGCAATTTAGCATTGCCAATCCACCTAACCACCATATCTTTGGACTGTGGGAGGAAATCTAGCACCCGGTGGGAACCCATGCAGACACGGGGCGAATGTGCAAACTCCGCACAGACAGTCACCCCAGGCTGGAATCAAACCCGGGTTCCTGGTACTGTGAGCCAACAGTGTTAAGCACTGAGCCACTGTCATGCCACCCCTTGGACTGCAGTAGTTCAAGAAGCCAGCTCACCACCATTTTTTCAACAGTGATTAGAGGCAATAAATTTTGGCCCAGCCAGCAATGCCTACAACCCACAAATGAATGAAAAAATGTAGCTTATTTTTCTCAAGTTTTAACCTGGTTCTACTTGAAAATGTAGTATAAGTATTAACTGAAGTACTTAAGATCCAAAACATTTTTAAAATAGTTAACCTGGACTAATCCTGCTCACTGGTTCAAATTCACTTCAATTCCATTTCACTTCTTATTATGGTAAAATTTCCCACTCAAATTTAGACCAAACATTTATTGCAAATAGCATGTGATGTATCACAAAATGCACTGTTAACAGTAAGCAGTATAATCCTGAATTGAGGAAAATGTTTTTCAACAAAAACTTGAAGGCAAAAGTGAACGTTATGTGAATTACTCTAAAAATGCATTTATTCCTGACAAAAGGAACTTTGGAATGTTTTTGTTCTTAGATAATACAAATGTTTGATGTAAATACCTCTCAGAGCATATAAGTACATGACACAATTCTATAAAATAGCTTGATATGAATTCTGAAAGAGCTGCTAATATTGGAATAAATCAGTGTGGAACGCCTTCACCTCATCAACTGGATTATGTACAGTCATTAGAGTTGATTGATTGATTGTCGAGGTGTGAAAAACACCTGTACAAATTTGCAAAATTTTAGTCATTTTTAAAAATTCATTCATGGAATTTGGGTGTCACTAGCTAAGCCATCATTTATGCCCATCATAATTACCCAGAGTTCAGTTAAGAGTCAGCTACATTATTGTGGGTCGAGAGTCGCACGTAGACCAGACCAGGTAACAATAGTAGTGTCTTCCCCGAAAGGATATTAATGAATCAAATAGTTTTTTCTACAATCAACAACGGTTTCATTGTCATCATCAAATTCTTAATTTAGATTTGTATTGAGTTCAAATTTTGCCATCTGCCAAGGCAGGATTTGAACCCTTGAATCCCTTGATTTCCTGGATCTCTGGATTGATACACAAAAATACTACAAGCCAATCTGTCTGTATGGGGCAGTTACTTGTATAAACTAATAGAGCCACAAATCACCTGGGCAGTGACGTTAAATAAAGAAAAAAAATTAAATACTTTGTTTCTGTTTAATAAGCAAAACTTCTGCTTCTCTTCCACAAAGTGTGGCTTTCAGATTTGATCAATGAGTGCAGAAATAAAAGTAATATATTTTATTTGGTAAGCTGAATGAGAACTAAACTGCTGCTCTGGCTGTATTGCCTGTCTCCTATTACGTCAGACCCTAAGTATAAAGACAAACAGTATGCTGGTTAATCTGTTACTGAGTCATAGAAACGCTTCAAAATAAATTCTAAAATGTTCAATAAGTAATACAATCCTTTGATGTTTATGGCCTAAGATGTGCTTGGGACTGCTAAAGGTGAGGTATTGGGTTATAAATAAGAAATATGTATCAGAACACAAAATGCTGAAATTCGGTATTATGATTTATCTCTTAGACATTCAAGTGAACATTTTCATTTTCAATGATTCATTGAGAGATCTTTCTGGACAGTATTAATTGACAGCAAGCACAATTTTCAACCTGGTTAAATGAAGAGAATGCTCTACTCGTGTCATTTCTATGTGACCACTAAATAGATTAGAAATAAGATAATTTCATTTTAATGGTTTTATGTTGCATTAAGCAGAACTGTTGCATTTAGTATTTGGCACAGTATTTGGTAAGGCAATATTGACAATTTATTATACACAGGCTATACACATTGCATTGCATGCTGGTTTGTATACTGCATATATCTATTACTACACTTTTAATTTTAGATTGTCATGCTGGTTTTGGTTATCAGTCTGCTATTGGATGGTTAAAAGGTGTTGGATTTTTTCTTAAATTTGTGTGCAAGGTCTCTTCAGAAATAAGAGCTCAAGTTTCCCAGTTCACAGTAATCACATCATCCAAATAATTGTTATGCATTTCATGGTTTGCTTTGCCTATTTTGGAAATAGATAATTTTATCAATCATCATGTTTAAATGTTGCATTTGATTATGTTGCTTATATTTCTTTTATTATGATTTCAGAGCATGTAACCTCTAATGCCAGTGATAGTGAAAGTAGTTACCGTAAGTTGTTTCTTGTTCTGTTTGCTTTGAGTTCAGCCTAGACTTCCTACATGTTGCTTTGCAGAACTTTCAGTGCTGCTATCAACCAGTTAAGTTTTCATGTCCTTGGTAACCTTCAGGCAAAGTCGGAAAGGTATTCAAAATGATTAGTGTATATTACCTTGTGAGTTTTGACTTTCTAAATAGCAAGTTTTGAAACTGACATATCTCTGAGAATTTGCTTTTCATTAAAAGTTCTTCCTTTGGGCAAGTACAGTTACAAGGGGTAGGAAAGTCCATGATTTCGTATTTTTGGGATTATGTAAGAAAGATTCATGGAACGATGTTTCTGGAACCTAGAAAATAATACGGTCTGAAAATTCAGATTGGCACTAGCAACACTACTACTGGTAGGAGGGGATATAAAAGATTACAATGATTCAGAGGCTGGATATATGGAGGTGGGGGAAAGAATGTCACCTGTTGTGGAGACAAAATAGCAAAAGATATAAAAGGTTCCATATCCATGTTTATCTAAATGGGAATATGGCATTGAGATGGAGAATCAGCCATGATCATATTGAATGAAGGAGCAGGCCAAAAAGGGCCAAATGTCCACCTTCTCCTAGGTTCCACGTCTGAGATGCTCTGAGTGACTGTTGAAGTCTGAAGGAAATGACTTAACTGATAATCCATTAATCTGATTAGGTGCATTAAAGCACAACTTAATTTTGGAATAATCACTCAAAACAAGGAAAATGGTGGTTTTCAGATATTTGAGTGCTATCTCATGGAAAATGCAACTGCCTTATAAATTCACCATAATTGAGTTGGCTCCAAATGCAAGTCAGGAGAATGGGTAGTTTATGTGTGGGCAGTATGCAAACTTTGGATATAAATGTCATCTTTATAGGAGGAATATACAATTCAAGATATAAAGCAAGCAGAAGTTTATTCAAAATCCATTAAAATAGCTTGTTCTGCCTTCAGCACCAATTATCAGAGCCTTTTCCAATTGCTTAATTAATAATCATCTCCTTTTCTGTAGCTAGTATGAGCTGTAAGAAACTAGCCATATATGAATTGCTGCCTTTTAACTGTGTAGTATTGTTGATATTAAATTTGAAGAGCCACAGACATGAAAGAGCAACCAGCACTGAAGTGACTATCACTGATCTAGTTTTGTGAGATGTAGCACACAGCAGACCATTGGCTAAAAGGACTGATATGCTTAAATACTTGAAAAATGTGTTGCAAATTTTACTTTTTCCCTTTCTCCTCTGCCTTTCCTCCTTCACAACAGAAATCATGATTACAGATGAGTATGGTGAAACAAGAGGTTAATTTCAGACAGTTCTGTTTATATATTTCTCCTCAAATGTACATTGTTTCTCATCAGCCCTGCTTTTGCATGAGTTGCTTGTGCTCTTAATTTTATCTTAAATGTTTGATCAATTTTTGACAAAGGATCTCTCTTGCTTGATAACAGTTAAAGTTGTACATTCACCTGGTTACTCAGTTCTGAAATGAAATAAAGTTCAATAACACTTGGATCTATAGTTTTTAATTTTAAAAAATGTCTACACCTCAGCGCACTTCCCCAGTAATCTGTTTTCTTCCCTCCACCCTTCTATTCCCCCAATACGTGAATCTAGGACTTTGACTGGAAATTGAACTCCATTGGCCTCATGTCTGGCACAATATATTGGTACCAGACACCATGTTCTGAAAGACATACTGTCAGAGGGTTCAAGTGTTTATGATATAATGTGAGAACTTCTTAAAAGTTCCATATCTTGTCAATGTGCAGTCATGCCAAGGAATCATTCTTTCCTCATTTATTCTAGTATGGCAGAGTCAACTAATTCTCAGTTTACTGACGATTTAATTTAGAAACAGCACTACACCAACAAAGATTTTTATCTGCAGAATTTAGCAGGAAGTATTTATTTCACTTACAAAGCTGTACTGATATGAAATTGCTTCTTTTGGTCATTTTTCTTCAATAGCTTATTTGTGAATGTACTACTTTAACTATAGCAATAACTGCAAAAGCTCTTCACCTGCCATTTTAGGCTGATGGTTACATTCTGAAATATAATACGAACAATAAGTGATGGATAAAGATCCTCTGGCCCATCCAGCCTTTCCCATACAAATAGTGATGCTTTATGTATAAGATTATGTATGTGCCCTATTCTTCCCAAAACCATGTAACCTTGGTGAAAAATATATGTTGGAAAAATGCAGCTCACTGGGATAGCAGAGGGTGCAAATTGGGAAACCTGGGAAATTCCTCTCTGACCTCTTATTCATCAAAGCTAGCACGAGGATCTAGTCTTAAAAGTTTGAAGTACCACCTTCATTTTATCCAAGGCAATGTCCCTCCCCCTCCCTATCTCCAAAATATCTCTCACTTGAAAGAATGCAACGAATTGGTATCCACCTTACAAGTCTTCCAAAGATCCACTGATGTCTGGTGTAAACAGGCACCTCTTCACCTCTAACCCTAGATCAGGCCTTGCTTAACCTATTCATTGGAACAAACTACAAAATAATGCACCATTTTTTTCTTCCATAAAGCTTGATTAAATCATGAAATACAGATGATAAAGTGTAAAAGTAACAAATCCTGTCAGCTCCAAACTGTAACAGTACTACTTCAGTTTATACTGTGGGGATGCTTAGATGGGTAAGAAAAGGTCACACAACTGAATCAAGTATCCTTTCATTGGCAGGTGAAGTGTTAATTCAAATTGCATTGGGCATCCATATCAAATGAAGACATGCTTTAACCAGCTGACCACAAATGTGTTGGTCTTGTTTGTTGCTGACAGTATTGTGGAGTGGATAGTCTGTACCTTGGCTTTAAATTATACTTTGTGGTATATATGCCTTTGTGTTAAAATGGTATGAAAATATTGAAATCATTCAGGATAAAAATGGGCATTTAAACAATCAGGATTATAGCATCATCTTTATGTATAGCAGGTGCCAAGTTTAATCCCCATTATTCTCCCTACCATTTCTGTTAATTATCCTGATTTTTAATTACATATCTTATATAATATTAATGTCCACATTTTATTTGAACATAACAGCAAAGACCCAAGTTGTTCAATCTGGACAAGTTCACACTAATAAAGAACAGAGAAGTCGTTTCGCTAGAAATCACTAGTCTCCTTAGTCATTGCAATGTTACATTCTTTGTATTGGACTTTGTTAGCATATCAAAATGTTCTATACTTTCATTTTATTTAGTGTCAGTATCAAGAAAGCTAGACCTAGGAGTCTGAATCAGAATGCTAGATATTTTTAGGATTAATTATCATTTATTGCTTTCTCAAGATTAGACAGAGTTCACCACTACTGCGCTATAATTGCAAAGTCTTAAGATTTGCAATCTTATATAAGCCAGAGTTCAAATTAAGTCTGAACTGGTATTCATTCATAGATCATGTCTTTCCCTTATTCTGCATAACTTTTAAAAATATATTTGCATGTAAAAATCTTTTAACAATGTAGTCTGGCATGCAAGACAGAAGCACAGTTTACATTGTCCTTCCTAAAACCGATATGATGACGAAACCTTTCCAGATGAATGTTTTAATTAAACAACCAGGGACCTAAAGTAGTATGTAATAATGTCAATTAAATAATTGGTCATATAAAAGAACTTCAACAGTATAACCGGTTTGAAAAAGTTTGCTTTTTAAACTGAGAATGAAATATCAAGTTTTTGTAATAACATCATGCATTGTCTTATTGAATGAGTGCAAAGTTCCAATCCTCCTGTTACGTTGCCACGTAAACAATATTTTAATACTACATTTCTGTTATATTATTTTAATGTTTCAAAGTTGCCTTTAATACAGTCTTTTTTTGGGATAGGTGGTCAAGAAGACTATGTTCTCTCCTATGAACCTGTTGGCCAGCAGGAGGGTAAGTAGAAACTGACTAAAGGGAGTAACAGTAAATTAACATGAGGTAACTTTTGTCTCTTCCTCTTCTAACCAATCTGTATAGTTTTTGGACAAGTATTGTTTTCTTTACATCTAATGTTTCCACTTTTCACACACCATGTCCTCACTGCTTTGGAGATAATGCAACGACCCTATGTGAGTTTGTATAAATACTATTCTGTGGTCATCTTTGAAAAGTAAAACATTAATCCAAGATGATTTTTGTCAAATTTTCTTCCTTCCTTTCAGTGAAGATTTGCCATCTGCTTTTGCTCCTTGATAGTCATATCAAATATCACAATGCAAATCTTTTATGCGTACCATACTGGCAAATAGTGTGGTGGTTATATTTTCTGAAGAGCAAGTGTTTGCATTTGAACACAATCTCTTCAAGTTGAAACCACAGTTTCTTCTTGTCACTTTTTAGCCTCTTGCACACTTTCATCATATACAAGAGCAGTTCATGTGTGAGTAATCTTTCATCAGCTAGATAGGAAGAAAGCTCCTTTCCTTTCATCCTTTCTTTAAATTAAATGACAATGAATCACTCTATGTTCAAATCCCTTCTGTTTGACTTCCATCCCAGCATTGAGACCACCTAGTTGAAGTCCCCAGTAATACCTTGTATAGGTTTCTAACTGCAGAACTTATTCTTTTGCTGTTTTCTCTGTGGGTCTTAGTATTATTTCATTCTCCTTCATCACTTCGCTCCCTGAGCCCTATTTCCATTCCCCTCGTAGTACACATAATTCCATCTTACCATGGTCAACAAAGCCAGTAACTTGGTGCAATAACGTCTCCATTACTTTTAGTCTCCTTTCATGTGCAGAAAAATCTGACCTGTAGGCCCTTAATAGCCTTTGCCTTAATTATCATTTATAAGCATAGGATCAATTTCCACATGTGACACCGATCTTCAGTTCTCCCCTAACACCCTTGATTCCACAAATAGTACTCATCCAACATCCAGTCATAACAGATCAAAGGCTTCCTCAACATTGGGAAGACCAAAACAAATCTATTGTTTTCTCACTGGACACTTCTCACCCTAATCACAATTGCACTTAATCCCATAGCTGTCAACTCCGCACATACTGCGTACTTCCACCTCCCCTGCATCTCTTGCCTAAGACCTTAAATCTATGTCCTTCTATGATCAACTGTTGGGAATGGCTTTGCTATGTCTACCTTATCGAAACCTGGTGTAATCCTGCACACTCCTGTCAAATCTTCCCTCAATTTCCTTTGCTCCAAGGAGAACAACCTTGTCTTCGCCAACCTAACTTTGTGGCTGACACTCTCGTCCCTGAATTCATTCTGTAAAATCTCTTCAGCACTCCCTCAAGATCCTCAAACAAGCAGAAAAGCAACTGAAAACATGATAGGTTCCTGTGGCTGTCCAAATTCTGTAGCTAAAGCTAACAATTTAATTTGCCTGGTATCCAGTTGGAAAAACCTTATTTTACAAAGATCTAGATTACTTTATCTCTCTAATTTACCAAAATGTTCATCTTTACTCTCATTGCTCACCATCTTCTCTAACTGTTCTCCAAATTTCTGCTCAGTGTTTGTTTTTCCTCCTCTTCTGGAGTGCTTTGAAGCACTTCGCTATCTTAGTACTTTCAATTTATGGAAATTTAATATTTGAGGAAGTTTGCTGAGACCATGAAGTATGTTTTAATGGCCAATCTTCTGGGAAGTTGGTATTTGAAATCTCTCTCCCAGTTGGTGAAGGGTTGCAGACTTAATGTCAATTTTAGGATTAGGCAGATAATTTTCATAGTTTTATATGTCTAATGGTGCATAAGAAATGTTCAAATATTTGTTGGAAACAAGCGTAACCTTAATGACTACTACAAAAGAAAGGAATGGTTGTAACTGCTGCCAAAACATATAGCTCAAGGTTGATGGCATATGCTAGATTTTACTGTTGCAGGAATATATTAAATATTTCAATGTGTTTACTTCGTCTAACTGTGTTTCCATTTTTGTCATATAGTCCGTTACTCTCGTCCTGTTATAATTCTGGGGCCCATGAAAGATCGAATTAATGATGATCTGATCTCGGAGTTTCCAGACAAATTTGGATCTTGTGTTCCACGTATGTGCATTATTGTTGTCACTTAAATTAGATAAGATATAACCAGAGGTTGGAGAGTTTTCAATGAAGTGGCTACTATAAGGAAAAATATCTTCACTCAAACTCGCTTGTCACAGTCGAACTGTTATCTGCTTATTGTCATGTGCAGGTCATCTCTCTGAGGTGAGACAAAACTCTGTACAGGCATCTGCTCCCAGATTACATCTATTGAACAATTGGAAGCTTTGGAATATTTGATATAGCAAGATATTGAATGAGGCTCTGGTGACAGTTTTGAATATCTCTTTTAAAAGTTTTAGGATAATGGGGAAATTAAGCAGAATGTATCAACATTTTCATTTTAACCTCTCCTTTCAAATGTCAGCTTGTGAGACCATTTTATCAATGTAATTCCTTTAAATTGATGTATTTGATTATTAGAAGCCAAGATGCAATCAAACTAAAATTCCCCATCCCACTGCTTAGTGATCATTACTTCACATTCCAACCATCTGGCTGACAAATGACCATTAATTTCCTCAGTATGCTCTAATCTTTAAATGTTAATATCTACATTAGCTCTCAGCAGCTGGAGTCACTGAATCAATCAGTCTGCATTGTGAAATAAAAGTCTTGAGCATGAAAATGTGCTCCAGTGCCTCAATTACTCTCCACATCACTGCTGTACCTTTCCATTCAGAAACTGTACAATGGCTCTGCCAACTTCAATTTGAAGTCCGTTTCTTTTCAAATAAATGTTTTCATTGTCTCTTTTAACCTTACTGCTGTCACTAGTTCGGCTAACAATATCACTCATTACTGGCTTCCCACAGAATGAAGTAATGTCGGGTTAGCTTTTTAAACTGCTGCAGTCTGGGTTGTTGCAATGTGTGGCTTGCTTGGCCATTTCAGGACACAGTCAAGTATCAGTCACATTGAGGCGAAAGTGAGTACTATAGATGCTGGAGATTAGAGTCGAGAGTTTAGTGCTGGATAGGCACAGAAGTTCAGGCAGCATCCGAGGAACAGGAAAATCGACATTTCAGGCAAAAGCCCTTCTTCAGGATTCCTATCAGTTGACTATCAGTCACATTGATATGAGCTAATAACATTATAAGCATGAATCATAAATTCTGAAGTATTAATAGTTCAGAGAAAGCTGGTTAATACATTGCTTCAAGCTATTGCCATTTGACGCAAGATTTGAAAGAATGCCAGACTGCTGGAAACATTGCCTTCTACTGATGTAAATAGAAGTAATAAGTGAAATATGTTTAAACTGTCTCAATTCAACCACAAGTAGACATGAATCAGTTGAGGAATGTTTGATGATTCAATACTTGATGCTAAACCTCCAGTGTGGCTGGTATGAAAAATAGAAACTGTCACTGAGGCTCTTTGTACGGGTTCGGGCAATGAGAAGGGAGCTTTATTCTGCATAGAGGTCCTACTTTGTCTCACCTGTGAGGCGTTGATTCTAATGCTGACTGTTCAATATCCATTGCAGCATTTTGAAATTTGATTGTGAATTACCACACACAAAAAAAATGTGCAGAGAAAATGAAATAATAAATGGCTTGATGGAAGTGTTTCACTTTCTCCAGATACAACCAGACCAAAGCGTGATTATGAAGTTGATGGGCGAGACTATCATTTTGTTACATCTAGAGAGCAAATGGAAAAGGATATTCAAGATCACAAATTTATTGAAGCTGGACAATACAACAACCACCTGTATGGCACCAGCGTGCAGTCTGTAAGGGAGGTAGCAGAAAAGGTAAAGGATATCCAAAAGGGTATCATTACAATAAACTAGTTTAACACTTGCCCTCTAATTGAAGAATGTGTCATTCGCATGCACTGCAGAATATGATATTTATGAACATGAAGGTGTACTCACTAATCTGTTATTGTTGTCAAAGAAACTCTTTACAATTGAGCTAAATTAATCAAAATGCAGAATATCTTATCAAAGTCCTCTGTATAATTTTGGTACATTTTCCTAATATTTCCCTTTGTTTGTTCTTCAGGGTAAACACTGTATCCTCGATGTGTCAGGAAATGCTATTAAGAGGCTTCAAATAGCCCAGCTGCATCCAATTGCTATCTTTGTCAAACCAAAATCAATTGAAAACATCATGTGAGTACAGACTGCAGCCTTTAAGACCAATGTTTTTAGAATTCATTTTTGGAGGCATTGTTTTTTCTCTAGGATTGTTTCTATCTCCGAAGGCACCGTCATGGAATGTTCAGGATGAAGGTTGTTAAATGTGACCATTATTCTCAAACTACTCAAATTACATCTAACCCTGAACACAACAGTTGAATTCTATTTGAGCTGCATTGGGTGACACAAAGCCTCATCACTTTCAGAAATTAGTTCAAATCTGAACCAAACGATTAATAGAAATAACGATGTTTCATTTATGTACCACCTGAATCTGGTTTCAGCAAGTAAGAACCCGGCATACTGTCTGTAATAGAGTTCAAGTTGGGACTCTATGTGGAAGAAAATCTCAACTGGTGCCATCAAAGATCCTGTTTTGCAGTTGCAACAATTTGCTGTTAAATTTGGATGACATTTACCTTATTGAGAAATGATATTCTCCAGCACTTGCCACTTAAGGAAACAAAATTCACTGTCGGCCTGGAGATCCAATAAGTGCGACGGACCATTTGTGATTAGATTCTGAATCTGTGCCTCGTGCTCCTAAGATTATAAACGTTGCTGTTTGGAATCTTGTTTTTTTTAATCTGCAAAAAGTAATCGCATCTGGCCAGCTATTTATTGTTAAATAAATTTGGTGGCTCATTCTAAGGACTGCAGTGTTGTTAAAGCAAGTTTTCTGTACCATTCATACTAAAGCTTTGGTGGCCAGCAGCATTGAGAGGGATTGGATTGAATTGATGTGAGCTGAACAAGAACATATATGTAAACACAATCTCACAGTTACTTTGCTTGCTGAGCACGTTTTTTTAAAACTTCTATTAGATCACTATCTGCATTTTGCATTTCTGTAACATTTCTGAGCTGACCCACAGAAACAGCACATGGGCCTGATGCAGCAATTATTTTCTTCATTCATGGGATGTGAACATCCCTGGCTGGGTCTGCATTTGCTACCCATTCTATTTGCACTTGACAAAATGGTGCTTGGCCCCCTTCTGAACGACTGCAATCCGTGTTGGGTAGGTGCACCCACAATGCTGTTTAAAAAGGAAGTTCCAGGATTTTGACTTGGTGATAATGAAGGAATGCCCAAGAGAGTGCAGGTCAGACCCTGTTCTTCATGTCGTTTTTCCATTGGTTGAGCCATGTTTACCCAGAGGCATCTCATTTCAAGTGAAGGAACTGTCTCCACTGTCGACGTGGAGGGTCTGCCTGGGCCTGGAAGCAGGCCAAAAAAGAAGGCAAATTTTAAAATTTGTTTTTATCTCGTGAGTAGATCTTTAGAATCCTCTGCCTGCCTTCTCCAGATCAGAGGAGGCTGAAGCTGGACTCAAATTGTGTCCCCATAATCCCTAAACTCTCCCTTTCTGCCATTGTTCAGCCATGCTAGAGTTGGTCTGCTTCAGCAGTACCTGCAGATAATTTTGATGGACTGGGCCCAAAAGTGTTCACACTCCTAAGGCCTAGATTGCACAGCAGGCTTATAAAATGCTGCTCCTGTTCAGCACCAGGATAGGGAAGATTAATGGAATTAGGAAAACTGATCCAGAAATTTGTTTGCAATGCTACTGTTCTCCTGTTGGTGGTGTTAAACAGTTCCAAGTTCCTATGTGATGCTATCAAGTCCAGAGTCTAAGTTCTATTGCCTTTGACGTTAGTTTCACATGGCACTGATTTAGCTTAAGGGAAATCAGTCTTTGCTAAATCTGCTGACTATATTTGGATGGATGGGATTTAATATGAATGAAGTTCTGCTTGAGATTTTAACTATCGTTCAGCACAGTTGATGGGATAACTTTGAGAAGGCAATAAAGCGGTTAAGTCAAAGAAAGTGTATCACCGATATTTAGTGTTTCTTAATTCTGGGGCCTGCTAGATTTGCCATGGCACTCCTTTACAACACTAACATTTCTGTATTTCTTCTCTGCCCTGTGTAAAAATAGACCTTCTTTTGGACAGAGTATATCTGTTTCATACATGGAGAATAAATGTTTCTGCTTTCCTTCTTTTCAGGGAAATGAATAAGCGATTAACAGAAGATCAAGCAAGAAAAACTTTTGAGAGAGCTATAAAACTTGAACTGGAATTTACAGAGCATTTCACAAGTTAGTCTCATATTACCTACTGTGGCAATTGCCTCTATAATTAAATTAAAATGAATGCCCAAAATTGCACTGGTTATTCTCACTCAGACGAGAGAGGGATGGTTTACGAGTGAAAGGTTGAGAAAGCTTCACTAAAGTCAACCAAGAATTGCCTACTTCATCCTTGTTAGTAAGGCTCATAATAATTTGTCTCTCTCTATTGTATGTTAGTCACTTAGGTGAAACTTTTCCTGATATTTAGTATAAAAACGTCTGAATCTATATCCCCGTTCCTGTCTTAAAGTACAGTTTCAGATTAACTACTTCAACCATAAATTCACATGGAACCGTACATTTGAGAGAGAGGTGATTTTTGATCTCTCCAATTTGAATGAGATGGCATCCTAGATCCTCAAGGCAAAACATATACTCTCCCACTTCCTTCTGGTGTTTTGAAATAAAACCAGAAAAGAGACTATTGAAAGTCAGTTAGTCAGCCAATACAAAGACGAGAAACAATTTATGAAATGGGAGCTCTTCAGAATTCAGTCACCAATCTTTGTGTCCTTTATAGTTGTTGGTTGGTCTACTTTGAGAGTTTTCTGATTTTATTTTAACTTCAGATATCCAGTATATATTTTTTCTATCACAGGCAGGATTGCAAAAGAAAAGGTAAAAGATGGAAAAGGTGCAAACTTCAAGTAATGACTGTTGTTTCTGCTTTGGTCAGGTATTGTACAGGGAGATTTGCTGGAAGAGATTTACAACCAGGTGAAGCAGATTATTGAAGATCAATCAGGGCCTTATATCTGGGTTCCAACCAAGGAGAAACTGTGAAGTCACTTCATAATAATCATCATCCATTGCTCGCAATGAGGCTGGGCCCCCTTCTACAGGATTCACTCTCTCCTGTTGATCACAGATCTTTCTCTCTCTCTTTGTGTGTCATGAAAAGTGATTTGTCTTTCACCTGGGGGCGTTCACATCTCCTGTTTGTGAAAATTGCTTGTACGTGATACCTGATAAAATTACCACCGTAGTTTTTTTTTAAATGAAAGGGAAAGGCCTGACTAACTGTTGAAGGGAGATTCTATGGTACAGTTCCTTAATGTTTAAGGGCAACAATTCTTCAGCAATTTTCAGAAAAGCTTTATATATATTTTTCTTTTAATAATAAACTGAAAGAAAGGAAAAGTAATCTTCATGTTTAGCATTGGGTTTGGAAGCTAAATAATTCTAAGCAGATTTTTGCACGATGAACTTTTGAAGCATGGTTTGACAGTGGAAATCCTAACAATTTTATTGTTTGTCCTCTACCTGCATTACTTGCTGAAGCCATTGTTTGAACTGTCTTTAACTTTTCATTTCTGCACCTGTTTGGTAATTTCTGCTTTTGTTGAACAAGTCATAAAATATCAGTCTTTAAAATACAAAGGAATTTTTATTCATTTTACAAGGGTTCTTTACAACCGTGCTTTTATTTTTGTTTTTCCTTTTGCAAACTCAAATGCACGATAACTAAATATGATTATATTGAATGCCGATGAGAATGTGTTCAAGTGACATTGAGAATAATTTACTTTCACTCTTGTAGAGAATCTACTTTTATGAATTTGATTGAGCGGAGAAGCAAAGAGAAGCGGTAAATATGAATTATTTTAAAAAGATAACTGACATGATTTTCAATAGGATTTTTCAAATCAGAATGAACTGGGAAATGGGGCGAGTATAAATAAGGAAGTGGATTTGGCTGAGGAATAGAACTAAAACTTAAATCATGACTATTTGTAATGGGACGTAAACTTGAGATTTTAAGATATATAAATAATTAACCCTCAGTAACTATGTATTTTGATATAAATGATCAACTATATTATGCATACTTTTAACAAAATATCCTATATAACTTACCAGGAATACGTTTCTTTAAAATAGCTGCACATATATTTTCTCTCTTTTTAACCATCTCTCTTCATGAATGTTTTCTTTTTGTAGACCTGAATTAGTGTTATCATTTTAACCATAAGGATCATATGGGAAATGTGGTGATGGGGGTAAAACAGTATTTTGAGAATAAATGCAAGAATTAAAATGCAAAAGAAACCAGTTCTCCTCTTTCCCCCTTACCCATCCCCATGAATTCGATGTGAGGTTATTCAAAGTGATGTGCATGTTTTCAAAATGTT
This sequence comes from Chiloscyllium punctatum, assembly GCF_047496795.1. NCBI lineage: Eukaryota > Metazoa > Chordata > Chondrichthyes > Orectolobiformes > Hemiscylliidae > Chiloscyllium > Chiloscyllium punctatum. The sequence goes on from NC_092744.1 coordinate 30,318,254, forward strand.
AAAAGCAATTTGAAATAAAATAATTTTTACATTTTATGTATACTTGCAAGTGGGAATTGCAAAAAATGTCATATCTTCCATGTAGCTCTCAATCAGAGGCTTCTGTATTGAGAAAATATATTTTAGCAGTGATAGGGTATGTTCTCAAATCAAACTTTAACACTACATTTAGATTAACTGCCTGGTACCCAACCTTTGCTAGTAATTTGGAAATGATATGTTTTATATAGGAATAATGTGCTTACAAGCAGTTCAGTACACTTGACCCTTCTGGTGCTGCAGTTTGTACAGACTCTCATCTAATCCATTCCATTGTCAAGAGGGGAACAGCTAATAAAACATTAATGTACAATTTATTTCTTTGTCATGTTTTTCTTTCAAAACTATTTCAATTCGGAATTATCGATTATGTAAATAAAAAGCATTGAACTGTGATATCATCAGTAAAGCATGGTGTTGTTGCCAGTGGTAAGTCAAAGAATAAGACACATGGTTTCTTGTACAGTAGTCCTCTTGCAGACCTTCACAGTAAGCTGATGTCCCAGAAATAGGAAAAGTAAAATAATATGGCTCAAGTGAAATACTGGTCTGGATCCTCAGAGCTCAGTGAAAACATAATTCCCTCTCTTACATTGACAAATCCATGATAGAAAGTAAATGAGGTCGAAAGAGAATTTTTAAAAATCACAGAGAAAGGATTCAGCAAGTTACAGGAGTAAGCTTATTTATTGGTTAATGTAAACCAAGAAAGATCCAGTTTCAATCCTGGGTATGTGGTGGAAAAACCACATGGATAAGGGAAATAGTCTTTGGCTCCAGATTAGAGCCGGGAAACAACATTTACTCCAAGTCTGAGTGTATAGTACTTGGATGAGAGCAACATTGTTTGACTGTGGTGCCCCAGAGGCAAATTGTCTTTCATAATACATCTCCCATGCCAGATGTTTGTTGGATGTACTGCATCCATGTGGCATAAAATTGTGAAATTTAGTTAATTTGATGCCTTAGTAAATAAGTTAGGTATGGCTAGAAACTTCAGTATCTATTACTTGGGAGGGGGGGGGGGATGGAGATAATAGGGGTTTATGGCTGATTTAGAGAGGAATTTTCTAGATTACATTTGCTAAATTGCCCTAGGATTTTCCTCTTTGAGCCCACTGTATCTGTGCCAACCATGTGGCTATTCCAAACTCATACCATCTGACTGCACATGGTCAGTATCCCTCTATTCTCTGCCCATTCATGTCTGTCTAAATGCCTCTGAAACATACCTGCTTCTACCACTCCCTGGCAGTGCGTTCCAGGCACCCACCACCCTCTATGTTAAAAAAAAACCTTGTCTTGCGCATCCTCCCTCTCACTTTTAAACATTTGACATTTCCACCTCGGGGGGAAAAGACACTTCTTTCAGATTCCCCTCCGACATTCTTAGGAAAATAATCCAAGTTTGTCCAACCTCTCCTTACATGCAATCCAGACAACATCATGGTAAACCTCTTCTGCATCTTTTCCCAAGCCTCCATATCTTTCCTACAGTGAGGCAACCAGAACTGCATGCAATACTCCAGATGTGGTCTAGCTAAAGTGTTACATAGGTGCAATGTGATTTGCCAAGCTTTATACTCAGTGCCCCAACTGAAGGCAAGCGTGCTGTATACCTTCTTTACCAACTTATGTTGCTATCTTGTACACCAACATCCCTCTGTATATCAATGCTGCTTAGGGTCCTGCCATTTACTCTATACTTTCCTTCTGCATTTGACTTCCCAGAATACATCACCTCACCATTGTCCCGATTGTCCTCTATCTGCGTTCTCTCTGCCCAGCTTTCCAACTGATCTGTACCTTGCTGTATCCTTTGACAACTTTCCTCGCTCTCCACAACTGTTCCAATTTCATGTTGTCTACAAACTTATTAATTGGTAGCATAAGCTTTAAAGACTCACTCCTGTTTCTTATATGCTTTCTAAAAAGAAATGTCTTGGTTTAATCAAAATAAACAGGAGGATATGATGCCTTGCTGGCTTTTAAAAAATAATGTCTTTAAGAATGTTGCTGTTCATGTATGTGGCCATCAGTTTTGGAACCTTGATTTTAGCTGCAGAATGTAGAAGTTACAATAATGTGAACTGAAAGTTTCCAGTGGTGGATTTCTCATTGCTATCAATAAACATTTTGGTTTACTTAGCAAATGTTTAATGAAAACTACAAAAAAAGCAATTATGTCAGTTTTGGAACAATGATAATTGATTGTAACAAAAATACATGTGATTTGCTTTTGACTATTTAATCAGATTCTCTCTTGGTGATCACTACTCTTGAGTGATTATTTGGCGTTTCTGGTCAGTTTATTCTTATTTATTCAGGTAAAGCAGATATATCTTTCACTCAGGTAATCATGAATCTGTAAGTTTCATTATTCTCATTTGCACCTAGGTGGAAATCAGTTTAAAATATTTGATACATGTCAGTGGATCAAGATATTCATGTCTATTAATTTGATCACCTCAGCTGTGGTTACAGAGGATTCGTAAAATGCCGATGGTAACAGGTTGTAGCATATATGTCAGCCCAACGTATGGAAAGGCCCCATGGCCATATCTTTCATGTTTTGCTTACACTTTGTATATACGTCATCACCATCACCCACACTCTTTCTCTCCCCCCCCCCCCCCCCCCCCAAACAACCTTTACAGCCACAACATGCTACACTTGTTTTAGGTAGTAAATGTCAATTTTTCACCTCACAAGTAAATGTTTTAGTTACTGGTATGTTATAACTGTGGGCATAGTGCATCAAGCAGATGATACTGGCCATTTTGTGAGGATTTGCATGAGATTAAGACCTACAGAGACAGGCCATAGTTTGCATGGCAATCACGAAAGAGAAATTAGTCTTGAAACAAACTAATAATTTGGGAAGCTGGTTTCAAGATAAAAATCATAACATTTGCTGATATGTCAAATAATTTTGCTCTAACAAGGGAATTTGACATTGATGAAAAATGCTGAAAGAATAGAAGAAAAATGATTCCACCCTGAAGAAGATACCAAAGACCAAACTTACCATGAGAGTAAGGACTAGTCACATGCCTGAACTTCAAAAGCATGTATGCGAATGGATCTTCAGAAATTGTTGGAACATTTATGTCATTAACAGAAATGCAATGCATACCTGTGTACATAAACAATTAAGTGAATCAAAATCAAATCTGGAGTTCAGTGAAGATTTCAAAGCAACAGTCACCTAATGGAGCAAAATGGCTTGCATTGCAAAAGCAGGTCAGGATTTCTCAGATTTCCAAGAGACCTCAATGTCAGAATTATCACTTTTCAGCACTTTGTCAACAGAGAAAAGTAAAGACATGACTACTCCTCATGTCACATTGGCAGTGATAATTCTGAACCTGAGCGCCAAATTTGATCCAGTGCACATTCTTACAATAATGCAATTCTCCAAATTATTCAAAGTTTGACCTCTGTCAGATGCCAGAAACAATGAATGTGATGGGTTTGAAATGCTTTGATTGTGCTTAAAACTATATTTGTAACAGTATATTTAATAAACCATGTTGCATTAGTTTAATATCAATAATTGTTTTTTAAACATGTTACAACATATATCCTACCACAGCACACTTTTTTTGGCATACAAGTCAAGTTTGAAGGCATTTTCCAAGGCTTCAATGTCAGCTGAGAATTGGCAGACGTTTTTAGATCAACTTGTTCAGACATGTTATGACAAATATCTAAGACAGGTGGGACTTGAATGCAGATCTTCTGACCCAGAGGCAGGGATCCAATCACTGCACCAGAAGAGCTCAAAGATTGACTATTATGGAGAATCAAGGGTGCTTGTGTGGATAAATATTCTACTTGACGTTAATTTGGCAATAAATAAATCACAGAACTGCAGATGGTGGAGATCTGAAACGAATAAATTGCTGGAGAAACTCAGCATTTTCTGATGAAGAGTCACTGGACTCAAAGCATTAACTGCTTTCTTCCCACAGATGCTGCCAGACCTGCTGAGTTTCTCTGGCTATTTGTGTTTTTGTAATTATGAGGCTGTTGTCCATTGCAACATGTAAATGTTCAAAGGATTTAGAATTAGAATCCCTACAGTGCGGGAACAGGTCCTTCGGTCCAACAAGTCCACACTGCACCTCCGAAGAGTATCCCACCCAGACCCATTACCATACATTTCCCCTGACTAATGTACCTAACCTATACATCCCTGAACACTGTGTACACTTTAGCTTGGCCAATTGACCTAACCTGCACATCTTTGGACTGTGGAAGGAAACCAGGGCACTTGGTGGAAACCCACAAAGACATGGGAAAAATGTGCAAACTCCACACAGTCACCCAAGGCTGGAATTGAACCAGGGTCCCTGGTGCTGTAACACAGTAGTGCTAACCACTGAGCCACCACGCTGCCCTGGTGTGAATAATTTTTGGTTTTTGATTTTGTAATTTAAAAGTTTTAATGTAACTTCAAGAGCAGAATTTAAATGTAGATAAGTAAATGCATAAGGTGAGGATAACTTGGAAACAACCTTGAAGTAAGTGCTGTTCAGACAGATCTGGGGTAATTGCCATTAATAGGTTAATCTGCATGTTTTGAAGGGCCAGGAGACCAATATGTTAACCAACCAGAGCTTTATTAAGGTGATGATCACTCTGCAGGCAACAAAGTGAAATTAGTTTCCTGCCCAAAATGGCTGATGATGTAATGTGATTGGACTTTCAAAGTTCACCATATCTACAAAAATACACCACATCCCTCATCTTACAATGAAAACGTTCACAATATTTACAATTGTATATAGAACAGCCAAAGATGGGTCGTCTGAATGATGTTGATTCCTGTGTGGTGTTGTCACATCCCATGCATCTGTTTACTTTTCTCATTGACTTTAACCTTTAGTGTTTTATGTGTACTAGGAATATCATCCATCATCTTTTCCTGAGATGACTAAATGTTCAGAAATTCACACAATGTCGTGGTGTTCTCCACCAAGTTATCCTCACCCTCAGATGTTCCAGTTACTGTTCTGTAGATACTGTTTCTATCGGCACAGTTATTTGTGGATCTTCAATTCATGTTGTCTTTGGTACATTCATTCTGTTTGCCAAGAGTTGATACATGTCTTCTCCATAGTGTATCATCTCTCTGGCTGTATAGGAGACCAATCAGTCTATGCTTTAGCGATGACTGGTATCCACTTTTCACCAGTAGTATAATTCCTTGCTAACGCTTATTGACATTTTTTGGGAAATTTGACATGGGTGATTTCAATAAATCAAATGCCATGTCCAACTGACACTTTACCATGGATAATGTCAGAGAACTTTAAGTCATCAACTGGAGTATGTTCTGGTACGTTAACAGCAATTGGCTTAGTGTTTTCAGTAGTGATCCTTGTTCTTGAGTTACATTTAAGGAGCATTTCACTGTCTGAATAAGCTTTTCTGCCAAACCTGTTGTGGCTAGATGATAAGCTGACAGGATACGCTGAATTCCATTCTGCTTTAGATGGTTCATAAACTCTTGTGATATAAACTTTCTAGTGTACTACTTGCCCTACAATTACCAAAGAGTACTCTACATGTTCAAATTAGAAAGTGTCTGCACAAGTACTCTATGTAGTCAACTCATTTGCCAAAAGATAATCTAGAGAGCCCATCAGCATTTCCATGTAAGTTAGATAGTCGATACTTAATTGTATGAGTGTGAGCTGATCACAATGATGCCCCCATCTGTATATAGCTCACTGCTGGAAGAGGTATCCCTTTGAGGCCCAAATATTGTGGTCATTGGTCTGCAGTCTATTAGCTGGGTAAATACTTGGCCATACAGGTATTAGTGGAATTGTATAATGCCAAAGTAATTCCCAGACCTCCTTTCTCTATCTTGTACATAGTTCATTTCTGCTTTGTTTAATGATTTTCCACAAAAGCTATTGCCTTCTCTTTACCATTGAGTAAAATGTGAGAAACAGCTGCTGCCATTCCATACAGTGATGCATTGCCTGTTAGTTACAATGGTAATATTGGATCAGGACTTCTGACTTTATGAAAGCCTCTTTTGGTTTGTATAAAGGCTCTTTTACAATGTTCTTTCCATTTTCAATTTTGGTTTTGGCATAGTAAATTGCAACAGCTTGAGAATGTTTGCAAGATTTAGGACAAATTTGCCGTCGTAATTTAGCAAGCTCAAAAATTATTGAAGTTGATTTGCATTTTTAAGTGCTGGTGCCTTTTGATCTTTTTCATGCTTCCCAGGTCCCCATTGAAAACAACAGCATGTTTCTTTAGCATTTGTGATAGATCAGTCTCAGAAATGTGGCAAGTGATTTACTTCAACCCAGTTGAGTTTGATTTTCTCCAACTACGTTCTTCCCAATAAAGCTGGAAAATTATCTTGGATAATCTGTTAAGGACAAATCTTCAGATTGGTCATATAATTTATTCACTTATGGAAGGTGGGTATTGCTGTTAGGCCAACGTATATTGCCCCCAACAAAAGTTGAAAATCTCACAACACCAGGTTATAGTCCAACAGGTTTGTTTGGAAGCGCTGCTCCTTCGTCAAGTGGCTGGTGGAGCAGGATCATAAGACACAGTTTGTAGTGAAAGATCACAATGTCATGCAATTAAAATGATATATTGAGCAACCTAGATTGCTGTTAAGTCTTTCATCTTTTAGAATGGATTGCAGCTTTCGGTTCACTGTGAATTTTTGCTGTGGATTCTGTGTCTTGTGATCCTGCCCTGCTGGCTGCCTGACGGGGAAACGGTGCTCCGCGGGTTTGTGCTTCAAGACGAACCTGTTGGACTGTAACCTGGTATTGTGTGATTTTTAACTTTGTCCACCCCGTTCATCTCCAAACATCTCCAAATCAACATTTAAAAGGTATCTGGATGGGTACATGAATAGGAAGAGTTTAGAGGGATATGGGCCAAATGCTGACAAGTGGGACTAGATTAGGTTGGGATATCTGGTCAGCATGGATGAGTTGGACGAAAGGTTTCTGTGCTGCACATTTCTATGACTCTATGCCCTTAAACTGAGTGACTTGCTCAGCCATTTTAGAGGGCAGTCGAGAGTCAATCACATTTCTATAGGTCTGGAGTCACATGTAAGTGGGCTAGGTAAGGATTTCCTTCCCTGAAGGATAATAGTGAGCCAGATGGGTTTTCCTGATGATCAACAATGGTTTCATGGTCATCTTTTTTGTTCTCTTGTTGAATTCAAATTTCACCACCATGGCAGGATTCGAACCAAGGTCCCTGGGACATTAGCTGAACTTTTGGACTAATAGACTAGTAATAATATCATGAGGCCATAACTGAAAATTCATATTGAAACAAACTGAAAAAGGCACCATTTTACCTCTCTATGTTCTTTGAATAATTTGTGAGAGTTCCAGCACAGTGTAACTCAGCTGCTTCTGATGCATACTTTCTGGTAACACTGGAACTGCCCCTTCAGTGTCCACCTCCTTTCCTACCGGCTTGTCATTCAGTAAGGGAGTGACCCAGTATCGATTAGTGTTGCCAGCAATGACCAATATGCTTATGGTCTCTTTTCGACGGAGAGTCTGGGCTTACTGATGTCCTTTCTATGCTCTAGAGCAAAAATGGCAGGAATTTGTAGGTATAATTGAGGACACTGTACAGAGGTTCATTCCCAAGAAAAGAAAGATTAACCGGGGAGGGATTAGACAACCTTGGCTGACAAAGGAAGTCAGGAAATGTATTAAAGAAAAAGAGAGATCCTATAAAGTGGCTAAGAACAGTGGGAAATCAGAAGATTGGGAAGGATACAAAAGCAAACAGAGGATAACAAAGAGTGTAATAAGAAATGAGAGGATCAAATATGAAGGTAGGCTAGCCAGTAATATTAGAAATAATAGTAAAAGTTTCTTTCAGTACATAAGAAACAAACGACAGGCAAAAGTAGACATTGGGCCACTTCAAACTGATGCAGGGAGCCTAGTGATGGGAGATAAGGAAATAGCAGGAGAACTTAACAAGTACTTTGCGTCAGTTTTCACAGTGGAAGACATGAGTAATATCCCAAAAATTAAAGGGTGTCACGGGGCTGAGTTGAGTATGGTTGCCATTACGAAAGAGATAGTGCTAGAAAAGTTAAAAAGTCTTAAAATTGATAAATCTCCTGGCCCCGATGGGATACACCCTAGAGTTCTGAGAGAGGTTGCTGAGGAAATAGCAGAGGCATTGGTTGAGATCTTTCAAGAGTCACTGGAGTCAGGAAAGGTCCCGGATGATTGGAAGATGGCTGTAGTAACCCCCTTGTTCAAGAAAGGATCAAGGCAAAAGATGGAAAATTATAGGCCAATCAGCTTAACCTCGGTTGTTGGTAAAATTCTAGAATCCATCATTAAGGATGAGGTTTCTAAATTCTTGGAAGAGCAGAGTCTGATTAGAACAAGTCAACATGGATTTAGTAAAGGGAGGTCATGCCTGACAAACCTGTTGGAATTTTTTGAAGAGGTAACAAGTAGGTTAGACCAGGGGAACCCAGTGGATGTGGTCTATCTGGACTTTCAAAAGGCCTTTGATAAGGTGCCACACGGGAGACTGCTGAGCAAGGTGAGGGCCCATGGTGTTCGAGGTGAGCTGCTGGGATGGATTGAGGATTGGCTATCTAACAAAAGGCAGAGAGTTGGGATAAAAGGTTCTTTTTCAGAATGGCAGCCGGTGACGAGCGGTGTCCCGCAGGGTTCGGTGCTGGGGCCACAGCTGTTCGCATTATATATTAATGATTTGGATGAGGGAACCGCGGGCATTCTAGCGAAGTTTGCCGATGATACAAAGTTAGGTAGACAGGCAGGTAGTACTGAGGAAGTGGGGAGGCTACAGAAGGATCTAGACAGGTTGGGAGAGTGGTCCAGGAAATGGCTGATGGAATTTAACGTGAGCAAGTGCGAGGTCTTGCACTTTGGCAAAAAGAATATAGGAATGGACTACTTTCTAAATGGTGAGAAACTTAATAAAGCCAAAGCACAAAGGGATCTGGGAGTGCTAGTCGAGGATTCTCTAAAGGTAAACATGCAGGTTGAGTCTGTGATTAAGAAAGCGAATGCAATGTTGTCTCTTATCTCAAGAGGGTTGGAATATAAAAGCAGAGATGTACTACTAAGACTTTATAAAGCTCTGGTTAGGCCCCATTTGGAGTACTGTGTCCAGTTTTGGTCCCCACACCTCAGGAAGGACATACTGGCACTGGAACGTGTCCAGCGGAGATTCACACGGATGATCCCTGGAATGACAGGTCTAGCATATGAGGAACGGCTGAGGATACTGGGATTGTATTCGTTGGAGTTTAGAAGATTAAGGGGAGATCTAATAGAGACGTACAAAATAATACATGGCTTTGAAAAGGTGGATGCTAGAAAATTGTTTCTGTTAGGCGAGGAGACTAGGACCCGTGGACACAGCCTTAGAATTAGAGGGGGTCATTTCAGAACGGAAATGCGGAGACATTTCTTCAGCCAGAGAGTGGTGGGCCTGTGGAATTCATTGCCACGGAGTGCAGTGGAAGCCGGGACGCTAAATGTCTTCAAGGCCGAGATTGATAGGTTCTTGTTGTCTAGAGGAATTAAGGGCTACGGGGAGAACGCTGGCAAGTGGAGCTGAAATGCGCATCAGCCATGATTGAATGGCGGAGTGGACTCGATGGGCCGAATGGCCTTACTTCCACTCCTATGTCTTATGGTCTTATGGTCTCTGTAGATTTTCTTCCTACTCTTCAGTTTCTATACTATCACTGCATGTTATCCATGTTTCTTCCTCAAACACGCCCAATCAATGTGCACATTTTTGTTGCAGTTTCCGCGTACAGTTTCTTTATGTAAGAAATCTGTTGTCTGACCTGTTTTTCCACACCAATATGGCAGTTTTGAGTCTGTATCGTTGCCCATATCTCGGTCACCATTTTGTGAGCTCTTGTACTCAAGCAACCTTGGCTGCTAGGTCCAGTCCTTTCTTTAAATCGAGGTTCCTTGCCATCAATAATCCCTTCAGATTGCTTCACATCTTAAACCATCCACCAATCTGTCTCTGATCGCATCATTTAAGTTGTCTGTGAATTTGAAAAGTTCTGCTAACTGCTTTAAAATTGCTATGAGCCAGCAACTGGATTTGCTATCATGCTGGTTGTTTTGTCGAATCAAGCAATCACAAATGATTTTCATTAAAAACTGGTTCTGTAGGATTCCTATTGCTCAGCTTCTGAGCAGTACCTCCAAATTCCTCAGGAGATTAAAAGTACTCCCCTAGTCCATGATACACAAGGATGTTTATCTGTTTCAATTTTGTTTGTTTGAACAAAATAATGGAATTGTTTTGTGTAGGAATTCCAGATGTCTTTTTTCATCGTACAGTCCTATATTGATATTTCCCGCCATTTTCTTTTTTTCCCAAAATGGGAAGGGCCTACAAAGCATGATGTGTCATGTCCATTTTTGTACTACCTCCCTTCGCATTTTAGAACATTGTATTCCTCAGGTTGCCTGTTTCTTTCCGAAATGACACCCCTAACTCAAAATATTTCCCTCTGTATAGGCAACTTGGTACTCACAGTATAGGAGCAAATCACTACAGATGTTGGAATCTGAACTGAAAACAAAAAATGGTTGAGATCACAAAAACATCCATAGAGCAAGCTAACACTTTGAGTTTAGATTACTCTGATGAAGAGTCATCTAAACACGAACTATTAGCTTGCTTTCTCTCTCTGGATGCTGCCTGACTTGCTGTGATCTCCAGAACTTTTGGTTTTCAGTTGTTACTCTGTGTTTCTTAACGCTAGATCATTGGCAAGCGTTTTCTGCACTCTCCCCTGGGGCAATGATTTTTTTTCCTTTCTGACTGTACCAGTGAAACAGTTTTTTGATTTCTTTTTTTTCAAATGTCTCTCACATCTGCAGTTAGGATTTATGATTTTTTTTGAGGATTCAGTGGATTGCCCAACTAGATGTCACAGCAATTTTTATCCCCGTCACCAGTTTTCTTCTTGTGTTACATTTCAAAAAGGACCAGGAGACCAAAGTGTTGAACAACAGCAGCTTTATTAAGGAAATGTTCACTCTCTAGGTATCAAGGTGAGACTAAGCTGTTCCCTGTTCAAAATGGTTCATGGTTGAAAGTGTGGTGCTGGAAAAGCACAGCAGGTCAGGTAGCATCCGAGGAGCAGGGGAATTGACGTTTCAGGCATTAAACCCTTCATCAGAAATGATGTCATCATATCATGTGATTTTCTCTAAAAGTGATAGTCCACTGTGAATATGCCAATCAACAGCCTTCTTTATCCTGAATTATACAGAGCTCGTGTTGTTGGAGCTGCACTCATCCAGGCAAAGTAGAGACTATTCCATTACAGCCTTGACTTGTGCCTTGTAGATTGTGGACAGGCACTGAAGAGACAGGAGGTGAGTTCCTCACTGCAGAATTCCTAATCTTTTGTTTTTGAAGCCACAGTATTTATGTCTGGTTTCTGTTCAGTTTCTGATCAATGGTGTATTGTCTTTTGGTGTCTCTGGGTCATACCTGGATTTCACTTGACTTGAACATCTCAGAACTGGACTTCAATAGGGAGTGGATCCCCCAGTTCATCCGTGGTTTCCATGATTTGTTTTTTGTGTGTGGACTACATATACCTGGATAATTTTCCACATTATTTCGTTTGCTAGTGTCATAGCTGTACTGGAACTGCTTGTCTAGGGACACAGCTAGTTTAGGGGTATAAGTCTACTCAGTACTATTGCCATAATGTTATCCAGGCTCATAGCTGTTGCAGTATCTAGTTTGTTTAGTTGCATCTTGATAAAGTTTCCACAGCAAAGAAATTATATGATTGATCAATTATAATTCGTTATTGAAATAATTGTAGATCTCATTTTCCTATTAAAAATTCAGCAATAGGTCATCCATTATTGATTTTCTCACTAACCCTGACCGTATTAAATGATGTCACATGATGGGGAGTAATATTTTCCAGTAAGCCAGAATACAATTAGGAGTGTTCTCTTTTCAATCCTGTGTATCACTATTGGGTAAGAGTCTCATTTATTGATGAACTAAGGTGTACCCACGCAGGAATGGTCATTAACAACACTTAATTGTAAATCTAACACAATACTCTCAAAAACATATCAGAGGACAAATGGAATCATTTGGCCTATCTACCATACATATCCACCAGTTAGTGCTTTTTAATGGTGTACAATGAGAACAGTAACAATAATTGTTCAAAAATAAAAGAAATATATTTGAATATTTTAAAGTATTTATTAAAAGTACTTCTACAGACTGCCATTGTTGTCTATTTCTAATAGGTAAAACATCATTGGGTTCTCTAACAGTACTATAAAATTTACCACAGAATATTAGCTTTTAACAAAAGGGATATTAAATTATTGTTGATAAACTAACATTCTCTGGAAAGCTTATTGTACTTTAGCCTGGCAATAATATATGCTGGCCTTATCAACCATGCAGCTAATAAATGATTGATGATTCTTGGTGACCTGAAGAGCAAATTGATGGGAAATTAAAACTTCAAAATTATAGCAAACATGAAATGTTACTGCCAATGTTAGGAACATTATTTTGTTGTTAGGGTTTAATAAGAGCATCATTGAACTCAATCACAGATAAAGTATATATTGTGGCTGTCAGCAAAGTTGAGTACATACCTGGCATACACATCAAAATGGCATCTAGTATCTGCATCGTTGATTACGCAGTACAGATTAAGGAACAGAATGCCATTTCCAATGTTCCAGCAATACACCTTCATCCAACTTCTGAAGAGAAGTCCTTAGTGCATTTTTATTTCTTATCCCTTCATGCCTTGAATAAGCTGCCTACTTGGATCCTATTTAATTGCAGACGAGACTAGATTAAAAACCAAGTAAATGACTGGATTCTAATTTTTTTTCCCTTTTACTCAAAATCCATTAACATTCCACTGGGGACCTAAGGAAATTGATTACTTTTCACAAGTGAATTACAAAACTTGTTCATCAAAGATGAATTTTCAATTCCTTTGGAAAACATAGAGCTTTAAGACAGCTCTATATTGTGCTCCATGATATTACATTACCATAGGAACCCAGCCAGCCCATTGCATCTATGTTAGACTTCAGTGAATCCTGTTTCTTTTCCCTTTCTTCATTAATTTCTAAATTTATTTCTCTTTATTTTCTAAACTTCCACATCTCATGCTTATTTCCTCTGTAACCCAGGTCCTGGCTGTTTCCACTCCATTACTACTCTCCACCTCACCTACAAATTTCTCCCCTCCAAATATAATGGACAGTGTTTTCTGAGCTTTACCAAAGTTTCTGCGACTAAAACAGTTTTTTCAGGAATTTTGTGTTTAAAGAATAAATGCCAATGAATAGAAGCTAACCTTACCAAAACAACTACAACTGCCGGGGAGAACAATTCATTCTCGAAAGAGGTGTTATACATTTGTGAAGGAAGCAATTACACATATGCTCACTGATATGGCTATTGCCTTTAGAGATGGTATGCACAAGATAAGTAACAGACTATTTTTTTATGCTCTGACATATTTGCCTAATCACAACTGCTTCAAAGAGATTCCACTGAAAATTCTATATAAGGCATACCTACATTGTAAAGCATTCTGCAAAAATCACTTTGTTGTATAAGTTGTCCCATGAAATGTAAACCGTATAAACGAAGTATTTGTAAACCATTATTTATACCACTAAATAATATGGCATGTACACACAATGATGTAGCATCTGCTTTTACAGAAGCTGTGCTGCTGAATGCAACTAATAAATTACTACATACTTCTCTTTAAAGAGTCATGATCAACCCCAAATAATTTTTCTACCAGTTCCATATATAACATGTTTAAATCTACAAATTACTCTCCTTAAATCAGGTATTGTGTGACATCTCTCTTGAACTGTTATGACATTTCTGAGCTTAGGAAAATGAATCATCATTTATTGCTTTTCATGTCTGTATTGTTGCAGCTGGGTAGCATTTTCAATCTTGGGCTTCATTTTATCTGATGCAGTGTGTTTTTGTTTTTATTGTTTCAATTCCTCTCCTCGAGTAGTTCGGTTCAACAAGGATGAATTGCCTGCACATTTCCGATTTGAAATGAGTCTTGTGGCAGATCATGGAGGTGATTATAAGAAGAAACTGTGCAGCATTAAAATGAGCAGACACAACGATGACCTTGTTATCGCTGGAAGAAAGATGGGTAATTAGGGGAAAATCTCTAGTAGAACAAAAGTCAAATTTTTAAACAAAATCTAAATTTTCAATACCACATTTTATAATAATGTCATAAAAGGAGGAGCAGCGTAGCAGCTGTGAAACTGAAATTACAGACTAATAGGTTTAAACCCCTCAGTATTTTGATACTTGATCATGACATAATGGCTTTTCTGGCTAGGCCAGCATTCACTGCTGTCTGTAATTGCCCTGGGGAAGGTAGTGGTTAACTGTTGCCTTGAACTGCTCAGTCCTTGGGGTCAGGCACACTCACAGTTAGTCAAAATCCCAGAACTCCCCTTCTAAGTGACAACGAAGATGCAGCATTATAGTTTTCAAACAGGATGCTGTGCAACTTGGAGGGGAGTTTGCAGGTGATGGTGTTCCAATGCTGACCTTTCCTGCTAGGTGATGGAAGAGGTGAGTTTGGAAGGTGCTATTGGAGAGGGCTCAGTGTGTTACATGTTGTAAATAGTACATCATCCTGCTACTGTACATCAGTGGTGAAGAGGAAGAAATGCTGAAGGTTGTGGATGGGACGCCAATGAAATTGGTCCTAGTCTCTCTGACCAATGGAAACATTTTCCCCAACATCCACTCTGTCCAGGCCATTCAGTAATCTGTAAGCTTCAATTAAATCACCCCCCCCCCCCCCACCCCCATCCTTCTAAACTCCATTGAGAGTAGACCCAGAATCCTCAAACATTGTATGTTAAGCTTTTCATTCCTAAGATCATTTTCAAGAACCTCCTCTGAACATGCTCCAGGGCCAGTACATCCTTCCTGCAATATGGGGCCCAAAACTGCGCACAATACTTCAAATGTGGTCTGACCAGGGCCTGAGAGAGTACTTCCCTGTTTTTATATTCAAATCCTCTCAAAATGAATGCCATCACTGCATTTGCCTTCCTAACGACTGACTCAACTTACAAGTCTACCTTGGGAGAATCCTGAACTAGAATTCCCAAGTTTCTTTGCACTTCGTACTTTGCATTTTTTCCCCATTTAGGAAATAGTCCATGCCACTATTCTTTCTACCTCACACTTTCCCACATTGTATTCCATCTACCACTTCTTTGTCCACACTCCTAACTTGTCCAAATCCTTCTGCAGCCTCCCCACCTCCTCAATGCTACCTGACTCTTTACTTATTTTTGTATCGTCTGCAAATTTAGCCAGAATGCCCCTAGTTCCTTCATCATTAATGTATAAGGTGAAAAGTTGTGGTCCCAACACTATGCCTTATGGAACACCAGTTGTCACTGGCTTCCACCCTGAGCAAGACCCTTTTAACCCCACTCTCTGTTTTCTGCTAAACAATCAGGCTTCTATCCATGTGAGTCACTTGCCTCTAACACCAGGGTCATTCTCTTACAAAGTAGTCTTTGTGCGGCACCTTGTCAAAGGCCTTCTTGAAGTCCAGGTTGATAACATTGTGACACAGCTGCTCCGATAATACAGTTATGCTGTCCTTGGTACTTTTTTTCAGAGAGTTTGTAAATATTCTGAAAAGTCTGGGGTTGAGGGATTTTCCGGCCAATTTGATAATAGCAAACAGAAAATGCCACGTGCAGAAGGCAAACAAATTTTTAAAAACACTTTTACAATGAAAGGAGAGTGGCCAGTTCTCCCAGCTCAGCTTTTCTCTGGTTTGGTTTGGTTTTTAGCAGTGGTGTGAAAAAAACTGCTGGACCCACAGAGAAGCAGGTTCAGGCTGGTATACTCTCTCTGACTTCTATCTTGTAAGACCCTGGGTTTGATTTTACCTTTTGTGCCATGGGGTGTTTATGGGAATTGTTGCAAGTATTTGGAACCGCATCGTTAAGTTGGGATGATCTGTTGGTTTTTCAGATAGATTAAGTTATTCGGTTTTTGGTTTTCTGTTGTTTGTCTTTCATTCAGTAATCTTGGAAATAATTTCTGTTTCGTTTAAAACTAAGTGATTTGATCAGTGACATTTCTTCTGGAATATCCTCTTTATACCTGCTTAGAACATCTAGCAAAGTTAAGGTCTGGGCTACCTTGAAATGTTTTGAGGGGTCCAGCCTGATCCATAACAACATCCATTGGCTCTCCTTGGTCTAACCTGCTCATTACTTCCTCAAAGAATTCGAGCAAATTTGTCAGACATAAGTATTCAGAAATCCCATCCTTCACAATGAATTCCAGTATCATACCCATGAGGTTAGGCTATTCGGCCTGTAATTTTCCTGTCTTTTGCCTTACTGCCTTTTTAAACCGGAATGGGACCATTCGCTGCTGCCGATTAGCCACTGCCCTGTCACCGCCGAGGAAGCTTCGCCACTGCCCAATGGCCACTGAGGAGGCTTCACCACTGCCTATTGGCCACCGAGGATGCTTCGCCACTGCCCATTGGCTGCCGAGGACGTTTCGCCACTGCCCATTGGCCGCCGAGGACGATTCGCCACTGCAAGTGTTTGTAACTCATTTTTATGTATAAACCAATAAAATGATACTTATTTCACCCCTTTTTAATCAATATGTACTATGTTATAATCTGATGTAATGGTGTTACAGTTGAATAAAGGTAATTATGAGGGCATGAGAGAGGAACTGACTAAAATAGACTGGAAGCAGAGGCTAACTGGGAAGACACTAGAGCAAAAATGGCAGGAGTTTGTAGGTATAATTGAGGACACTGTATAGAGATTCATTCCCAAGAAAAGAAAGATTAACCGGGGAGGGATTAGACAACCTTGGCTGACAAAGGAAGTCAGGAAATGTATTAAAGAAAAAGAGAGATCCTATAAAGTGGCTAAGAACAGTGGGAAATCAGAAGATTGGGAAGGATACAAAAGCAAACAGAGGATAACAAAGAGTGTAATAAGAAATGAGAGGATCAAATATGAAGGTAGGCTAGCCAGTAATATTAGAAATAATAGTAAAAGTTTCTTTCAGTACATAAGAAACAAACGACAGGCAAAAGTAGACATTGGGCCACTTCAAACTGATGCAGGGAGCCTAGTGATGGGAGATAAGGAAATAGCAGGAGAACTTAACAAGTACTTTGCGTCAGTTTTCACAGTGGAAGACATGAGTAATATCCCAAAAATTAAAGGGTGTCACAGAGCTGAGTTGAGTATGGTTGCCATTACGAAAGAGAGAGTGCTAGAAAAGTTGAAAAGTCTTAAAATTGATAAATCTCCTGGCCCCGATGGGATACACCCTAGAGTTCTGAGAGAGGTTGCTGAGGAAATAGCAGAGGCATTGGTTGAGATCTTTCAAGAGTCACTGGAGTCAGGAAAGGTCCCGGATGATTGGAAGATGGCTGTAGTAACCCCCTTGTTCAAGAAAGGATCAAGGCAAAAGATGGAAAATTATAGGCCAATCAGCTTAACCTCTGTTGTTGGTAAAATTCTAGAATCCATCATTAAGGATAAGGTTTCTAAATTCTTGGAAGAGCAGAGTCTGATTAGAACAAGTCAACATGGATTTAGTAAAGGGAGGTCATGCCTGACAAACCTGTTGGAATTTTTTGAAGAGGTAACAAGTAGGTTAGACCAGGGGAACCCAGTGGATGTGGTCTATCTGGACTTTCAAAAGGCCTTTGATAAGGTTCCACACGGGAGGCTGCTGAGCAAGGTGAGGGCCCATGGTGTTCGAGGTGAGCTGCTGGGATGGATTGAGGATTGGCTATCTAACAAAAGGCAGAGAGTTGGGATAAAAGGTTCTTTTTCAGAATGGCAGCCGGTGACGAGCGGTGTCCCGCAGGGTTCGGTGCTGGGGCCACAGCTGTTCGCATTATATATTAATGATTTGGATGAGGGAACCGCGGGCATTCTAGCGAAGTTTGCCGATGATACGAAGTTAGGTGGACAGGCAGGTAGTACTGAGGAAGTGGGGAGGCTACAGAAGGATCTAGACAGGTTGGGAGAGTGGTCCAGGAAATGGCTGATGGAATTTAACGTGAGCAAGTGCGAGGTCTTGCACTTTGGCAAAAAGAATAAAAGCATGGACTACTTTCTAAATGGTGAGAAACTTAATAAAGCCAAAGCACAAAGGGATCTGGGAGTGCTAGTCGAGGATTCTCTAAAGGTAAACATGCAGGTTGAGTCTGTGATTAAGAAAGCGAATGCAATGTTGTCTCTTATGTCAAGAGGGTTGGAATATAAAAGCAGAGATGTACTACTAAGACTTTATAAAGCTCTGGTTAGGCACCATTTGAAGTACTGTGTCCAGTTTTGGTCCCCACACCTCAGGAAGGACATACTGGCACTGGAACGTGTCCAGCGGAGATTCACACGGATGATCCCTGGAATGACAGGTCTAGCATATGAGGAACGGCTGAGGATACTGGGATTGTATTCGTTGGAGTTTAGAAGATTAAGGGGAGACTTAATAGAGACGTACAAAATAATACATGGCTTTGAAAAGGTGGATGCTAGAAAATTGTTTCTGTTAGGCGAGGAGACTAGGACCCGTGGACACAGCCTTAGAATGAGAGGGGGTCATTTCAGAACGGAAATGCGGAGACATTTCTTCAGCCAGAGAGTGGTGGGCCTGTGGAATTCATTGCCACGGAGTGCAGTGGAAGCCTTGACGCTAAATGTCTTCAAGGCCGAGATTGATAGGTTCTTGTTGTCTAGAGGAATTAAGGGCTACGGGGAGAGTGCTGGCAAGTGGAGCTGAAATGCGCATCAGCCATGATTGAATGGCGGAGTGGACTCGATGGGCCGAATGGCCTTACTTCCACTCCTGTGTCTTATGGTCTTATGGTTGTTGTATAAATAAAGGGGACTGAAGTATGAAAGAACAGGCGGGAGGGAAAGCAATAAGTACATATATATATATTCCGGTGGCAAATAGTCTCCAGAGGTCAAACGGCCCCAGTGGAGAAACGCTGGTGGCGAACCGTCAATGGCTAATCGGTGGCAGCGAATGTGCCGTGGCAAATCATCACCACCATTTTAAACAGTGGTGCCATGTCAGCAGTTTCCCAGCCCTCTGGGACCCTCCCAGATCCTAGCGATTCCTGAAAGATCACCATTAACGCCTCTGCTATATCTTCAGTTATCTCCCTTGGAACTCTGAGGTGTAGTCCATCTGGTCCAGTGGTTTATCTCCCTTCAGGCCATTCAGTTTTCTAGCATCTTCTCCTTGGTGATGCCCACCATATTCAGCTCTGAATTTTTGGGATGTTACTCATGTCTTCCACTGTGAAGACTGATACAAAGTAATTGTTCAGTTCCTCAGCCGTTTCCTTGTACCCTACTACTATCACTCTAGTGTCATTTTCCAGCAGTGCAATGTCCACTTTTGGCTCTCTTTTGTCCTTTGTATATCTGAAGAAACACTTCCAGCCTTCCTTTACATTGCTGGCTAGCTTTACCCTCACATTTAATCTTCTTTTCCTTATTTCTTTTTAATTGCCCTCTGTTGGCCTTTGTAAGCTTCCCAATCCTCTGGTTTCCCACTGCCCTTTGCCACATTATATGCCTACTCTTTTGCTTTTATGCTATCCCTGACTTCCCTAGTTAGCCACGGTTACCTCATCATTCCTGTACCATGCTTCTTTTTCTTCAGGATGAATCTCTGCTGTGTCTCCAGAATTACTCCCAGAAACTCCTGCCATTGCTGTTCCACTGTCTTTGCTGCTAGGCTCCTCTCTCATGCCTCTGTAGTTGCCTTTATTTAGCTGTAATACCATTTCCTCTGATTTAATCTTCTCTCAAATTGCAAAGTAAATTCAACCATATTATGATCACTGCCTCCTAAGGATTCCTTCACCTTAAGCTCCCTTATCAAATCTGCTTATTGCATAACATTAAATCCAGTATTGCCTGTTCCCTAGTGGGCTACACCACAAGCTACTCCAAAAAGCCATCTCGTAGACAAATTCCTTTTCTTGCAATCCACTACCAACTTCACTCTTAATCCACCTGCATATTGAAATCCCCCAAGATCACTATAACTTTGCCTTTCCTATACATCTTTTCTACCTTCTGGTGTATCTTGTGCCCCAGCTCCTGACTACTATTTGGAGGCCTCTACATAACTCCAACTATGGTTTTTAACCTTTTGCGGTTCCTCAATTCTAACCACACATTCTACACCATCTGACCCTACTTTGTTTCTTACTATTTATTTCATTTCATTTCTTACTAATAAGGAAATCTCGCTCCATCTGCCCACCTACCTATTTTTTCGATAGGATGTATATCCTTGAATATTCGGCTTCCAACCCTGATCCCCCGTAGCCATGTCTCCATGATGTGCACCACGTCATACCTGCCAATTTCAATCTGCACCACAAGCTCATTTACCTTACTCCTTACACTGCGTGTATTCAGATAGAACAGCTTTAGTCCTGTATTAACCATCCCTCTACTCATTGTCATTCATTTGCTCGGTGTGCTTGAAGTTTGATTGCTAACCCTTTCTAAACACTCTGTCCTATTTGTGTCTGTGTTGGAGACTTTAATAACCTCTCCTGAGTTATAGACTCTTAGCTCCTGGGGTTTTCTAAGTTCCCCCTATAACTGAACCCTCTTATCTCTCCCACGCACCACTGCCCCCACCACCACACCCCCACCACCCCATTTTGTTTAAAGCTCTGATTACAGCCCTAATTATGCGATTCGCTAGGACTCTGGTCCCAGCACAGTTCAGATGAAGACCATCCCATCGGAACAGGTCCCTTTTTCCCAGTACTGGCGTCAATGTCCCATGAATTTGATGGTATACCAGACTTGTGGAAGCACCACCAGCATGAAATATCACAATGCTTTGGGGAATGTAATCCAATATGAATTCAGGTGAGGTAGGCAGTAAACATACTGATAAAAACAATAAGGTTTGAGATAAAGCATCAAAAATGGAATGCTCCTTTTTAAGGCATGATATTCATACAAGTAGATAGGGGTATAACTCACCTGCACCAGAACATTCAATCTTCTTGATTGCGTCCAGGTAGGTTTTTCCAAGCCAATCTTGGTAAGTAGTTTTCTCCCCAACTGAAATGATTCTAACAGTAGAATCTTTAAACAGCAGATCACTTCCATCATAGGCTGATGAATTAAACATCTTGAAGCCATTAGGATTATCATTTTTCCCAAAAAATTCCTGCAAGAAAAGGCATCCATTTATATAGCATTTCAGTGTGCTTTCTTCGCACTATGGTAATATCTGAGGAACTACTATTGTTCCAAACATCAAGAGGACTCCATATTTTTCTTTGAACACTACTGCTGAATCTTTAATGTCACCTAAGGTTTGGAAACATGTAGGTGGAAATTGTCATCTATTTTGGATGTTAGTACCTCTGATAGTGCAGCAATACTTCCTTGAAAGGTTAGTTCAGTGTGTGTACTTCAACCTTGAATTCTGATGCAAAGGTAAACCAAGGCAACAAAAATAAATCAGCAATGGAAGTGCTAGTAAGCTTTAATTAAAGTAATGTCTTCCACTTTAACTGTGTTAGACCACAAAATATATGAGCAGTATTAGAACATTCAGCCCATTAAGTCTGCTCTGATATTCGATCATGGCTTATATGTTTCTCAATCCCATTCTCCTGCCTTCTGTATATAACCTTTGAAACCCTTACTAAACAAGAACATATCTATCTCTATCTTAAATGCACTCAATGACTTGGCCTCCAAATTCCCCTGTGACAGTAAGTTCCACAGAAATGCCAACATCATCTTGAAGAAATTGCTCCTCATCTCAGTTTTAAAGAGTCAACCCTTCACTCAAAGACTGTGCCCTTGGGTCCTAGTCTCTCCTATTACTAGAAATATATTCTCCATGTCCACTCTATCCAGGCCTCTCCATATTCTGTAAGGTTCCATCAGATCCCTTTCATTTTTCTAAACTCCACTGAGTTCAGACTCAGAGTCCTCAGTCGCTCATCACACAACAAGCCCTTAATTCCTTAGATCATTCTTATAAACCTCCTCTTGACCCCCTCTAAGTCGAGCACATTTTTCCTTAAATGCAGCATCCAAAAGTACTCTCAATATTCCAAATGCATTCTGACCAGAGCCTGATGCAGCCTCAGCAGTATGTCTCTGCTTTTGTACTCTAGCCATCTTGAAGAATGGCATCATTTTGTTTGCCTTCCTACCTGCCAAAGAACCTGCATGTTAATCTTAAGAGTCCTCAACTAGGACTCAACTAGGACTCATCTTTGTTTAGATTTTCAAAGACTTTCCCCATTTAGAAAATAGCCTATGCCTCTATTGTTCCTTGCAAAGTGTGTAACCTCACTCTTTTTCCACATTGTACTGCATCTGCCACTTCTTTGCTCACTCGCCTAGCATGTCCAATTCCTCTGTAGCCTCCCTGCTTTCTCAACACTACCTGTCCCTATCTGTGTGTCATCTGCAAACATAGCAACAATTCCCTTAGTTCCTTTGTCTCAGTCGTTAATGTATAACATGAATAGTTGTGGTCCCAACACTCACCTATATGGAACTCCTCTAGTTACCGCCATTCTGAAAAAGACCCCTTTATTCCTCCTCTCTCTGCCTTCTGCCCCAACACTATGAACTCTTATCTTTCCAGGTGAAAGTGAGGACTGCAGATGCTGGAGATTAGAGTCGAGAGTGTGGTGCTGGAAAAGCACATCAGGTCAGGCAGCATCCAAGGAGTAGGAAAGTTGACATTTCAGGCAAAAGCCCTACCACATCCTGTCAAAAGCCTCCTGGAAATCCAATAGATTATGTCAACTGGCTCTCCTTTGTCTAACTTGCTCATTATTTCCTCAAAGAATTCTAACAGATATGGTAGGCGTGATGTGGTGATATGTAGTTTGTACCCCATATTGTCTGTGAAATTTGCTTTAAACACCAGGACTAGTTTTCAATTTTATGCTTTCACAGGGGAGGACTGCTTGAAAGAGATATGTTCAAATTAGTTCTAGAACATTAATAATCCACAATAACAGCTTTTTGTATTTACTGAAGTGACCATTTCCCTCCTGCTCTTCACTCCAGAAGTTACATTTTTACATTCATTGTTATAGATTTTTAAATAATCACACAAAACCCTCCCTCTCTTCACCCAAAAATGTGGATAAAGACCAGTAGATTTTATTCTGCATGTTCTTCAGTGATAAGGTATCCATTACAACTTGTTGCAACTTTATAAAGCATGAGTTAGGCCAGAGTTCTGGTCACCATACTTTCAGAAGGATATGATTGCACTGGAGAGGGTCAGAGGTTAACCAGAATGTTGCCTGGGATGAAAAGTCTGTGATAAGAGGAGACTGGAAAAGCTGGGGTTTTTTTCTTGGAGCACAGGAGACTTGAGGGGAAATTTGATTGAGGTATACAAAATTATGGGAGGCTTAGACAGGGTATATCATGAGAATTCTGTCCCCTTGGCAGGTGTCTCGAAGATCAGAGGGCAAAAGTTTAATATGAGAAACCAGTGGCTTAGAAGAGATCTGAGGAACTTTTTTTTTGTCACCCAGAGGGTGGTAGAAATATGTGATGCACTACCTGAGAGGGTGGTGTAGCCAAATACTCCTGCAATATTAAAAAGAATATCTGGATGATCACTTAAAATGCCAGGGCATAACAGGCTATATGGACCAAGTGCATGTAAATGGGATTAGTGTAGTTTGGTGTTTGTTGGTCAACATAGTGGGTTGAATGGCCTGTTTCTATCCTGTATGACTCTACATTAAAACCTAAAAATGACAACATTGCAAAGCGTGAGTTGTAAATGTTCTAAAAAAAAATCAGCTCTAATTGTATTTAGTAATGACAAGTAAATACCAGCCTAACAGAAATTCTGACATGTACAAATTCGAGGGAATTCATACTATTAAAACTGATTATTTAGTACAATGATGCAGAATGCTGATAGCCTAATGTGCTGAACCATAAATTATAAATTTAGGTAATCCTGACAGTACCTAAATTTAAATAAAGCTAAACAATCTGGCATTCAGTTCTGATTGTTGACTCATCAGGTTTTTTTAAAATTATACCACTTCTCAAGATTTTTTATTTTGATCTGATCCTGCTCCATGTGTGATGTGAATCTCACAGCTCGCCCCAGCAGACAGCATATTCACAAACCAATAGCATGTTTGGTTCATGCATAGTCCAATAGATTAGATTAGATTACTTACAGTGTGGAAATAGGCCCTTCGGCCCAACAAGCCCACACTGCCCCACCGAAGCGTAACCCACCCATACCCCTACATCTACATCTACATTTACCCCTTACCTAACACTATGGGCAATTTAGCATAGCCAATTCACCTGGCCTGCACATCTTTAGACTGTGGGAGGAAACCGGAGCACCCGGAGGAAACCCACGCAGACACTGGGAGAACGTGCAAACTCCACACAGTCAGTCGCCTGAGGCGGGAGTTGAACCCGGGTCTCTGGTGCTGTGAGGCAGCAGTGCTAACCACTGTGCCACCGTGCCGCCCAATACTGGAATGCCACCAAATGATTTTATTTGGATTTTCCTAATTTGGAGAAGTAATTTAAATAGAAAGTTGTTTCATTTAGCATGAGCAACAACCTCAGAGTCATGCATATTAGGTTTCTGCTGTCCAGGATACCTGAACACATTTATGAATGGCACAGTTCAACTTGCTGCTAACTGTAAGGTTGCTGAACAGCAAGTTGTTAATGACTGAGACTAACTTCCTGATATCAAAGGTGTGATCACTGAGAACCATGCATAAAATGTTACCTAAGCAGCAGGTGGGAAACCTGTTCCTGAGTTAACAAATCTCCAGTCATAAGATGTGAATGAAAAGTTTGGAAAACCAAAAACCTTTTACATTTTAATAACTTGCAGAATTTCACTGTGCCATGAATGCAAGCCCAACACTATGAAGTTTAATTTACTCCTCAGCAATGTGAGGAGCTGAGAACCAAGATAATTTGTTAAATTATTTTAACAAATTTATTTAATATCACCTTTGTACATAACTTTAGGACAGTCAGTCTTCCTTGAAACAAAGCAAAGATCATGCTACGGATTTGCAGCTTTAATATTTCTATTTTCTATTCCCCATGCCCCCAGCTGTTCTGACATAATCCCTTGTGACTGGTTTGGGCACTGTTATCAAGGAACAGGTTGTCTGTCTCTCCACTAGCAGCCACCCTCGCTTGACTCCAGAAGATCCGAAATATTTAATAAAATGAGCAGTCAAAAAAGGAAAGCAAGATAATTGGTATACAAAAGCTAAGAATATGTTTCATGAATTTGTTATTTTCATTAGAAACTAGCAGTTTTTAATGAAAACCAATGATACTTTTAATGTAAAGCTGAGGCCCCTGACAAAATGTCATAAAGAAATTAACACTTGACTCAGGTACGGCGAGATTAAGTGGAATGACCAAGATTGTCACAGTATCATTGGGTCCAATGGGAAGTTTAAAGAGATGGGTCCATTGACCTTAAGTCTCTCCCACAAATACACAATGGAAGGGATGGAAATGCATAAAAGCAGGAGATGGAGGAAAAAAAATTCAGAAGAAGGAAAGAGGTGGAAGAGATAGGGTAGAAACCAGTGAGTCATAGAGATGTACAGCATGGAAACAGACCCTTCGATCCAACCTGTCCATGCTGACCAGATATCCCAACCCAATCTATTCCCACCTGCCAGCACCCAGCCCATATCCCTCCAAACCCTTCCTATTCATATACCCATCCAAATGCCTCTTAAATGTTGCAATTGTACCAGCCTCCATCACTTCCCCTGACAGCTCATTTCATACACGTACTACCCTCTGCGTGAAAACGTTGCCCCATAGGTCCCTTTTATATCTTTCCCCTCTCGCCCTAAACCTATGCCCTCTAGTTCTGGACTCCCCCAACCCAGGGAAAAGACTTTGTCTGTTTATCCTATCCATGCCCCTCATAATTTTGAAAGATGACAATTTAAAATGCAATGTGAGGAGCTGAGAACCAAGATAAATCAAAATAAGAATTATGGGTGAGTAAAATTTAGAATGAAACAAAATATGTAACCTTCAGATGTGCACAAATTTGGAACTGATGAACAGTGAGTGACCAGTAATAGAAGCATTAGATTAATTGAATCTGCAATAAATAAAGGCATGCAAAATAATTTCAGCAACAAGGGGATGAAGATGGGACACAAGCAGCCAAATTTGCAAAAGGGGACATTAATATTAGTATCGGATAGACTGCAGAATGTAAAACACAACTCCAGGTTCAAAGTGGCATTAAGGTAAAGAATAATAATGATTCAAGCTGACAGTGGCTGGGAAGGTGTTAACAGTATTCAGAGACCTGAGTGAAACTTATATCAGATATGAAAGCAATGATGGAAATATTCCTGAAGCTCGGTTCCAGGAAATTTTGGTTTAACTAAAATTTGATGTTAAACAGCACAGCAGGATGTCATCAGCATACATGTGAAAGTTGGCCCTGTACATTCCAATGACAATATGTTGATAAGCAAGAGAAAAGGGATTGTAGATTCTTGGGAGCTCCAAATAGAGAACAACAATGTCCATGTACTCTTAATATGTTGAAACAGATCAAAGCACTTCACAGGAATTTACAACATTGTATCACACTGAGTCATACAAGCAGATACTAGATCAGATGATTAAAAACACTGAGTCTGGCTTTCAAAGTGTCTTAAAGGAGGAAAGTGATAGAGATGTGGTGAGGTGTGGGAGTTGGAATTCCAGAGATTGGGGCTGGACAACTGAAGTTATGGCTACCAATGGCATAGCAACTATCTTTGGGAATGCACGAGAGACCGGAATTAGATGAGTGCAAATATCTAAGGGTATGTTGCTGAAGGAGATTACAAAGGCGAAGTACCAGGGAGGGATATGAAAACAAGATAAAAATTTTTAAATCAGAAAAATTTGACAAAGAGTTGGTACAACAACAAGCACAGAAGTTATGGTAAGGATGGAATTTTTTGCAAGATACAGGGATGGTTACAGAATTTGGTGAATACGGCCTGGATAATCACGAAGGCCAACCTCCCATCTATAGAATCCATCTACCAGGCCCGCTGTCAAGGAAAGGCCGCAAGCATTCTCAAAGATCCATCCCACCCTGGCAATGTTTTTCTACAACCTCTACCATCAGGGAGAAGATACAGAAGCCTGAACACACTCACCAGCCGGTTTTGTAATAGTTTCTACCCTACTGTTGTTAGAATATTGAATTGACTCACAAATCCTTAACATTTGCCTGTACAATGTACCTGTGTTTTTGTTTTTGCTGCTGTTTACCCATTATTTACTTACCTATGATACTTAACTCTGTGATCTGCCTGTATTGCTCGCAAGACAAAGCTTTTCACTGTGCCTCGGTACACGTGACAATAAATTCAATTCAATTAGTCATCATACAGAAAAAGATTGGATGATTACGAAGTGATGGCACAGATCGCTACAGGGGAAATAGTGTTTAACTAAATTGCTGGAGATTTTTGAATATGTAAAAAAAATGGCTTGCTGAGGTTAATGCTGTTGATGTGATATCCAGAAGGCATTTGATGCAGTGCCACATAAAACACTTGAGAAAAGGTATAAGTTATGGTATAAGTGGAAAGCAGCAACATGGAGACAAAATTGGTTGAGTGATAGGAAACAGAATAATGGTCAATAGATTTTATTTGGGCAAAGGAAAGTTTGTAGTGGTGGGCCCCAGGAATTGGCAGTAATAATCTGCATCTTAGTATGCAAGGGTCAGTTTCCAAGTTTGCAGGTGACACTAAAGTGGGAAGAAATTTAAACTGCTGGGAAGACAGTGTGGAACACCAAAAGGATATTGACAAGTTGGAGGAGTAGGCTAGTAGGTGGCAGATGAAGGATTTAAGGAAATTATCTATAGATATTGAGATAGCACTCAAGTCAATTTTTTCAGTCTTTGTCAGTTTAGTAAGATGTTTATATTGATATCCCTTTCTTGATTTGCAAATGCAACTGTAGTACAGGGGTGGCATCTGAACTACTTACCTGTCCTTTATCAAGCAAGCCAAAGACAGCAGTAATGGATGTGGAAGGGTGGACCATTACTGCATGAGATGGAACCTTAGCCAAATTACACTCCTTCCATTGATTCACTTCTGCCCGTGCACCATTCAGACACAGTAGCTGGTAATCAGTGGATTTTAGATTCACAGCCCATGGCTCCTGATTTCTTGCTAGTGAAAAAAAAAACACATTTATAAATCTATGACATTTTAATATTTTGAAACAGTGAAACTATCCTAGGTTAAAGTACATAGGTAAAAGGAATGAAAGGACTTCTCACATATTCGGTCAGTTAGAAAAATTAAGGCACTTGGCAGTAAATATGCCTCAGTTAGGGAAGAGATGTAAGCAAAGGTGTGCCCGGGGGGGGGGGGATCTTGCAAATTGCAAGGAAGAAAGTAGATTGGTGGAGTGGGCAGGTAGTTGGTAGATTAATTTCAGTATAGAGAAATGAGAAGATGTAGGACTCAAGAAGGAAAAAAGAGCAATGACTACCCAAAATATTGGGAATGGCTAGGAATACAGTCATTAAAGTATGTGGAGAGGTTTAGAGCATACAATACCCTAGCACAAACAGGGATAGAAACAAAATCCACACTAGCATTTGAGAATGAAATGGATTGTATTTGTAAGATGTAAAGATCGGAGAAATTTACACAATTTGACTCTTGGGTATTTATTTTAAAAATTGACATGCTGTAAAGTTCTGTAATTCTATGAAAACGTGACAGCAGTTTGGGAAGGAATCACCATTTTACAAGAACAAAATGACATTACAAATGATATAGCAATGGAACTAAAGGATCTGATGGGAGTACAGGTACTTTTGTGGCACACTACCAGTACTGCATGACTTTGTTCTCACTAAGCAGATAGTTTCTGCAGTAAGGATAGAAACAGGGTAGGCTGGGACATTGAAATGAGGTGACATGGCCTTCATGATTGATTGATGCTGCCCAGGCAGTTGCTCTCTAACAATACCCTTCCTATGAATGGCCTTCATCCAGACTAGTTGTCCTTTTTCATTGTAGTCAATGTTTTTACATGGGTAACGTATTATAGATTTACACCTGCCTACTCCAATTGGTGGTACTTCTTGGAAGTAATGTGAATTGCCCTACTATTATCTCTAGGAAGCAAGTGGCTGTGCATTGCAGGGAGTTAAGTTTTTTTGATCTGCACCCATCAGCAGTTCTAACAGGCAGTGCCATGAAGAGAGCAGGGTGGAGAGGTAAATATGCATATCAGTCAACAAATCTGGATTTTACTTCAGGACTTTTCACTGTCTGTACTGCTTATTCTGTCTCTCCAGTAGATTGACGGTATCTAGGTAAATTTGTGACATGCTGAAAGCTAAGTGTCGTTGTAAATGCTTTGAATATTTCACCAGTAAGCTGTGGGTTTTCATTAGAAATGAGGACATCCAAGATACCATGAGTGGCAAACATCTCCCATGGGGAAGTTGGAGCTGTCAAGTATTTCATTGGTCATTGATGTCATTTGTTTAACCTCAAGCAATCTTGAGTAGTAATTAACTACAATGAGGTAACGTGATCTTCATTCATGCCCAAATGGGCCGAGGGTCCTTCAGGAAATTCTGTAGAGTCAAGAGGTTCCTGTCATTCATTACTGTCTATAGTACATCAATTACAATTGGTGACTAGTCCTTCAACTGTTTTGAAATCTCTGGCCACTAAACAGCCTATGAGCTTTCGTTCAGCACTTGTTTGGTCAGAGGAGAGGTCTGAGTCCTCTGGTCAGATGGTTTAGTGTGTTTTATGTAGACAGCATGTTCTGTAAAAAGTTCTGCATTAAATGGAAGTTTTGCCATATAATTCTTCTTGAATGGTTTTCAAAACTTTGTATACATTGCTATTTCGACTGCTTATTCTCGAATTAGATCCTCTTTTGATTCAAGAAATTCAGTGACTGATTTATCAAAGGTTCTCCTATATTATATTTTAATTAAAAATAAAAGATAGCATTTTTTAGAGGTTGAATAAAAATTTAATTTGACTGTTAAATAATAAAAATGACTACCTTTTTTGGGAGGAATGAAAGACTTGTTGTCACTAACCCTTATCGGATTGAATTTGCTCAGCGTATACCAGTAATTGGTCTTTCTTGAATGGAACTTCCAATCCAGATTTATCCTGTTAGCTGCTTGTGAGTGTTTACTGCTCTCACTACTTCTTTAAAGCTTTTTTCTCCAATTACTGGCTGTAAAAGGCTTTTTGAAAGTGTTTTGGTGGTTTTTCTGGAAGAATTTTCTATTCAGAGATGTTTCCTTCACGAGCAGCTAGTCAGCTCTGTGACCTTTCTGGCTGCTAACTGGAATTAAAGCTGTATTAAGGATTCCTTGAAAAAAATGATTTTTTAAAAAATTCTGTTAGTTTCAATCTCAAGTCTGTTTCTTAACCTTCACTGTTTCCACAATTTTCTCATCAGTGAATCCTGCTGCTACCACTATCTTTTATTGTGTGGCTACATGCCTCACTGTATGTTTGGGTTTGAGACAGACTGGTTGATGCTAAGATAAAGTCAAGAACTATCTTCAGGCTTATATTTCAAAGCAATGGTATTTATTATGCTTGAGTAGTCAATGCTGCCAAATATGATAAATGCCAATATACCAGGCTCTAACCTTAACACTAGGTAAGGACACATCTGTCTTCTTCTTGTCCTCATGAAATGTAAAAATCATGGTATACAATGGTCTGACTAAATAGCACACTGTGCTATTTATGCTCGATAAATTCCAACTTTATGATATCATTACAAGGTTGCCTAAGGGCCTTTACACAATAGGCCACTGTAAATGTGATGAAACATTGGACAATGTTCCTTTCCAGCTGACTATAAAATTTGGGAAAATAAACCTAATGACAAGGTGTGTTCTGAGAAACTGCTTACGATAATCCAATGAAGTGTCATAGGGTGAAGTTCAAAGGAGTCAAGTGACAATCAGTTCAGTAATTTTAAGATGGAGTTGACAGATATTTTGGACATTAATTGAAGGATTATAGATAGTGAACAGCATATTCTTCAAACTTTAAAGTTTACTAAAGGGATCAATAATGAGATTTCTTGGTCTACGTAGTCCAACATTTCTTTGACAAGCGTTAAGAAAGTAGTAAAATGAACTGTGGTGAGGGAAGGGGGGTTGGGAGGAAAGAAAAAAAGACATACTTTGAAAAGCAACATGGACAGGAAGAATGTGGAGGAGAATGGAACTGGAGATGATGAGGTATGAAGAAAAGAAGAAATATGTAGAACCCATGTGGGATTAAAAATAGGTAAAACTGTAACTGAAAGGAAACTTGGAATTGAAATAGAGGATTTAGAAGCTCGCAAAATGGCCAGAAGAGCCAACTAGACTTACCATCTGTGTTATCAGAAACTGTTGTGTGTTTTACAAATGCTACATCTCCAGCCTCTACAAGGCACCTATTGATTTTAAAGAAAATAAATTACTTCCATGTCACTTCTACAATATCCAAAAATTATGCTGATACAAGATTGCAGTATGCTGGTGCAATAATCTGCTCTGGTAGAAAGTTTCTTCCCTTGCAATCCTACATGCATTGAGTTTCCAATTGAGTTTTGTGCATGAAAATTTACTTCTGTAAGATGCAGTTGTTTCATTAACCTTATTTTGCACATTTACCAATTCCATCCATGACATATTAACAATGCAATACACCTCATTTTAATGGTACACTGTACAATTAGATTTTGTTAGCAGCAGAAAGAATGCTACCCTCTTTCTGGTATTGGTTTCCTGTTTCCTGATGGTTTAAATTATGCGCTAGTTCTCAGGAGCTTCCAGACATGCAGCAGTACTAACATCAATAAGCAAAGTAAGTAGCCATTCACATTCAGATATTCCCGCAGAGAAACCAAGAATTTAAAAACTGCAAATTTATTTTTATTTAAGTTTACAGATAGCAAAACCAATGTTTAAAGAAAGAAACCAGCACATTATAAAAGGAAAAAAATATTTTTAAAGGATGATTTTCTAAAATTCCAGAATAGAAAAATTTCACTGTTGTAAAACAGTGAGGTCCTGTGAGGGTGATTAGCAATAATTATGAATATAGTTCCTTATTCAACAAAGTGTAAGTTCTTGAGCAGTTTTTACAGTGCGATTCCATATAAGTATGGATGTTTTGATCAATTCACTACACAGAGATTGCAGCCTGGTGGACTTCCCTGGAGGAGCACAGATTGTGGACAGCAATTTTTAATGATCTTGGCGAGATGTGGACAAAACAATTAAAGTAGGATTGCAGGTCATCAAAATACTGGCATTTATCACTGGGGATATAGAATCCAATGTTATTATTTAGTAAGGTCTGAGGCCAGAGGCCGTAGGGAATTAGGGAACCTGTGATGGTTTTATATTATATATTGGTAATTCGGTGAGAACTTGATTGGCTGTATATATTCATTTTTAGAAACAGAGTCAAAAAACGTGATGCTGGAGGAGCACAGCAGGTTAGGCAGCATCCGAGTCTACATTTCAGGTATAAGTCCTTCATATAGGAAACAAGTAATCAGTGATGCTGGAGCTGATACTGAAGGATTTGCAATAAAACTAACCAGATATGCATATGCCTGAATTGTTTAAGTAACATTTAACCTCGGGTGTTTAACGTCCACAACAAATGAAGTTATGCTGAACTTGTACAGGGCCTTGACACAAACAAAAAAAAGACAGCTGGGGAATCTCTGTAGGTCTGGCAGCCTTTGTGAAGAGAATACAGAGTTAACATTTCAAGTCCAGTGACCCTTCTTCAGAACTCTGGACTCAAAACATTAATTCTCTTCTTTCTCCACAGTTGGGCCAAACCCATTGATTTTCTCCAGTTATTTGTTTTTGTTTAGTTCAAGCCTCCAGCATTCACAGTAGAGTACTTTGTTTTTATTTGTTGTTTAAGACTTTTATTGAGCAGTTTTAGTTCTGCTCTCCATGTTATAAAAATGGCATAGAAATACTTGAGTAAATCTCTCAAAGATTTACAAGGACAGACGCAGAAATACTGTCATATAGTCAAAGAGATGTACAGCATGGAAACAGACCCTTCGGTCCAACCCTTCCATGCTGATCAGATATCCCAACTCAATCTAGTCCCACCTGCCAGCACCCGGCCCATATCCCTCCAAACCCTTCCTATTCATATATCCATCCAAATGCCTTTTAAATGTTGCAATTCTACCAGCCTCCACCACTTCCTCTGGCAGCTCATTCCATACACGTACCACCCTCTGTGTGAAAAGGTTGCCCCTTAGGTTTTTTTAATATATTTCCTCTCTCACCCTAAACCTATGCCCTCTAGATCTGGATTACCTCAACCCAGGGAAAAGGCTTTGCCTATTTACCCTATCCACGCCCCTCATAATTTTGTAAACCTCTATAAGGACACCCCTCCGCCTCCGACACTCCAGGAAAAACAGCCCCAGCCTGTTCAGCCTCTCCCTATAGCTCAAATCGTCCAACCCTGGCAACATCCTTGTAAATCTTTTCTGAACCCTTTCAAGTTTCACAACATCTTTCCGATAGGAAGGAGACCAGAATTCCACACAATTGCAACCAACAGTGACCTAACCAATGTCCTGTACAGCTACAACATGACCTCCCAACTCCTGTACTCAATACTCTGACAAATAAAGGAAAGCATACCAAACGCCTTCTTCACGACCCTATCTACCTATGAATCTACTTTGAAGGAGCTATGAACCTGCACTCCAAGGTCTCTTTGTTCAGCAACACTCCCTAGGACCTTACCATTAAGTGTATAAGTGATGCTAAGATTTGCTTTCCCAAAATGCAGCACCTCGCATTTATCTGAATTAAACTCCATCTGCCACTTCTCAGCCCATTGGCCCATCTGGTCAAGATCCTGTTGTAATCTGAGGTAATCTTCTTTGCTGTCCACTACACCTCCAACTTTATTACAGAAATATTACAGAACCCTGGAAAGAATGCAGTTGGTCGATTTGTTCTCAGACGCTTCGTCACTATGCTATGTAACATCATTAGTGAGCCTCCGATGAAGCATTGGTGTTCTGTCCCACCTGCTATTTATCAGATCCAGTTCTGTTTCTGAGAAGTTGGTGAACAGGGTCCAAATCGATATGTTTGTTAATGGAGTTCCAGTTTGAATGCCAGGCCTCCAGGAAATCCCGTGTGTGTCTTTGTTTAGCCTGTCCCAGGATAGGTGTATTGTTCCAAATGAACTGGTGTCCCTCTTTGTCTGTGTGTATGGATTCCAGTGATAGTTGGTCATGTTGGTGGCCTGTTGGTGCCCAGGCATCCTGGTGGCTAGTGTACTGCCTGTTTGTCCAATGTAACGTTCGTTGCAGTCCTTGCAGGGTATTTTGTATATGATGTTCGTTCTGCTGATTGTTGGTACAGGATCCTTTAGATTCACCAGGAGCTGTTTCAGTGTGGTCATGGTGCCTACGGCTGGAATAGTCTGATCATCATCTCCGAGATGTCTTTGCTGCACAACATACTGCAGCACCCAGGAACTACGAGAAGCCAAGGAAAAACACCTATACAACGTATTCAGGAACAACGGTTACCCGATAAGCACAGTTTGCTGATTCCTGCACAACAGACCCAGACACTCTAGCCACCCTGCCATACAAAGACATTGAAACAGCTTCTGATGAATTTACAGGACCCCATACCAACAACCAGTAGAACAAATGTCATATACCAAATATCCTGCAAAGACTATAGCAAACATTACATTGGACAAACAGGCAAGACACCAGCCACCAGGATACATAAGCACCAACTAGCCAGCAAAAACATGACCAACTATCACTGGAATCCATACACACAGACGAAAAGAGACACCAGTTAGTCTGGGACAATACATGCATCCTGGGATAGGCTAAACAAAGACATGCACGAGAATTTCTGGAGGCCTTGCATTCAAACCAGAACTCCATTAACAAACATATCAATTTGGACCTCATTTACCAAGGGATGATGTTACCTAGCATGGTGATGAAACGTTTGAGAACAAATCTACCAGCTCAGTGAGCAAACTTAGAACCTGATCTACAACATGAGCTACAAATCTTCTCCAAAAATTGTGTGGGTTTCTTTCCTTAAAAAATGAGAAACCCTGGAGGAGACCTGGTTGGTATTTAAATCAATTTCTTAGATGAGGTAGATGCAGAAAAAAGGTTTTGACTTTTGAAAGAACCCAAAACTAGAGTCAATAAAAATGATACAGTAACAGTAATAAATTCAATTGTAAAATTAGGAGAAATTTATTTGCTCAGAGAGTGTTTAGAATGTAGAGCTCACTATTACTGAAGGTGGTTTGAGTGAACTTGCTTTTAAAATGAAATTAAATAAATACACAGAAAAAGGAAATGCTGGGAGTCTCAGATGTGATAGCTGGAATAAGAGGTGAGTGAAACATAAATACTGTACAGACTGCAAGGTTTGTGAAGGTTTGTAGCTCAGGTTAAGGTTTAGGGTGTAGGTTTGCTCGCTGAGCTGTAGGTTTGACATCCAGACGTTTCATTAACTAGCCAGGTAATGAAACGTCTGGATATCAAACCTGCAGCTCAGCGAGCAAACCTACACCCTAAACTGTACAGACTAGTTGGACTGAATGACGAACTTTGGTGCTGCACACTGTACAATCTGGAATTCTAAATTTCAATATTTTTGCACACAGACACCTGAAGATGTTGCCGATTTCAGTGAAGTAATTACTGAGAGTACAGTTAGCTTCACTGACTTTGCTATCCAAAGTCCAGGCCAAGATGTCACTTAGTGAAACCTAAACTTCAGCTCTAATTAATGCAGTACCTTAACCTTCCAATTGTCCTCCTGTAAATTGTAACAAGATTTCTGCTTCCCCCACCCCAGTTAGTCATTAAACTACAGTTTATAAAATGCATACCTTTTGTTAAACTGTTTTGCTGCTCACATTTTGTTGTTTAAGCAAACTGTATTTTATAACTTCAGGTGCTGACTTAGTTCTATCTTATCAAATTAGTTGCCTTGTATAGCCACAAGTTCTTTTTACTATCACCCTTGATACTGAACTGTAATGAAATTTGCCTTTACTAATTGCAGATAAACTTCTTCACTTTTACACATCAGTCTTGCCAGATTTAATATGTCTCACTCACTGTCTGGATGGAATGATTAAACATGATTTGACATCAACAATATAGTTGACAAAGTTTTACATGAGAAAACACATCATCTGAAATAGTACGCTCTTCATATTTTTAAAATTTGAACTCCTCCTAAGCTACTTTATCAATCTAGTAAGGATGACAGTAACAACATCAATTTGTAAGGATTTTTTAAAAGATGTTTTACACATTCCCTCACTCCCAAATACACTACACAATGAGAGTGTGGTACTGGAAAAACACAGCAGGTCAGGCAGCATCCACGGAGCAAGAAAATCGACGTTTCGGGCATAAGCCCTTCTTCAGGAAAGGGCTGATGAATGAAAATTCCTGATGAAGGGCTTATGCCCGAAACATCAATTCTCCTACTCCTCGGACGCTGCCTGACCTGCTGTGTTTTCCCAGGAACACACTCTCAACTTTATCTCCAGCATCTGCAGTCCTCACTTTTTCCTACACTGCAAAATGCCATGGCTTATAAAACAGAAGGCAGACCATAAGTATTAAATAGATGATTTATATAACCAATTCTGTTCACTCCATGTGAAGGTAAGAAATGACTAAAGGCTCGGGATACTACAAAGGTAATGGTCCCTGACACCATTCCAGCTAAAGCAGTGAAAACTTGTGCTCCAGAATTAGCTATACACTTAGCTACAATACTGGTGCATACCTGCCAAAGTGGGAAATTGCTCAGGTATCTCATGTCTGCAAAAAGCAGGACAAATCCAACTTGGCTAATTACTGCTTTATCAGTTTACTTCTGATCATCAGCAAAGTTGATGAAAAGGGTTGTTAATAGTGCTTTCAACTGACACTAGCAAAGAAATAACATGCTCAGTTTGGGTGTGCTAGGCCACGCAGCTCCTAATTCATCACAGCCTTGGTTGAAATGAGTGCCGATGATGTCAAGGAGCCCTAGCAAACTGTAATTAGAGAATCGGGAAAAATTCTCCACTGGTTGGAGTCAAACCTAGCAATGAAAAAGATGATTTGGTTGTTGGAGATTTATCATTCTTAGTCCAAGAGTATCACTGCATGAGTTCCTCAGGGTAGTATAGTAGACTTCAACATCTCCAGTTGTTTATAAATGACCTTCCCTCCTTCATAAGGTCAGATGTAGGATATTTGCTGGTGATTGCACAATGTTCAGCACTATTTGCAACTCTTGAAATTCTGAACCAGCCCATGTCCATATGCAGCAACACCAACACAATATCCGGGCATGGGTTGATAAGTAGCAAGTAGCATTCACGCCACACAAGTGTCAGGTAACAACCATCTCCAACAAGAAAAATTTTAAGATATTGCCATTGACACATCATTGTAATTTAGCATGGCCAGTCCACCTACCTGCACAGCTTTGGACTGAGAGGAAACCCAGAGACACAGGTAGGACATGCAACCTCCATTCAGTCACCTGAGGGTGTAATCAAACCCAGGCCCCTTACACTGTGAGGCAGCAGTGCTAATCACTGAGTTTCAAATTGGGTAGCACGGTGGCCATCTTGCTGTTCCTTCATTGTTGCTAGGTCAACATCCTGGAAATCCCTCCCTAGCAGTGCTGTGGGTAATGCCTATATTCCAAGGAATGCAACAGTACAAGAAGGCAGTTCACCATTACCATCTTCAAAGCAATTTGGACTAGCTAGCAATGTCTACATCTCATGAACAAAAACATGCTACTGAAAAAAAAGTTACTCCATATGATCAACTACGCTAGATTTCCAGTTTTGTTCTAAGAGTAGTCTCATTCTAACAAATCTCCTGAAACAAACTTTACCCTTGTGTGAACTTCAGTGAAGTCAGAGCATGTGTACAGTTCTCAGTAAAAATGGTAATAGCAAGGTTAGTAGTCCTGTCATGACAAACTTCAATTGTGGCAATAATTTCAACAAAATTTATCTGTGAAAGGACTAGGAGCCTTTAAACCTTTAGACTCGAAAGTTATTCACAGAATCACTGAAGTGTTGCGGCACAAAAGGCAGCCATTCAGTCCATCATGCCTGCGCCTGCTCATTATATAGATATCATTACCGAGTCTCCATCTCTTGTTTTTACCCTTACACATTACTTTTATCCAAATAATTATCCAATGGCCTCTTGGATGCCTCCGTTGAAGCTGCTTCCATACAATGCATTCCATATCCTAACCCTGCGCTAAGTATGAACATTGTTTCTCACTTCACTCTTGTTTCATTTGTAAATCACTTTAACTCTTTGCACTCTTATTCTTGTTCCTTTCATGAGTGGAAACCATTTCACTTTATCCAATATATCCATCCCGCTCATGATTTTGAAGATCCCCTCTTAGCCATCTTCCCTCCAATGAGAGCAATCCCAACTTCTTCAATCTATCTTCATCACTGAAGTTCTTCAATACTGGAACTACTCTACACTTTTGATTTGATTACCTACTGTGTGGAAACAGGCCATTTGGCCCAACATGTCCACACCGACCCTCCGAAGAGTAACCCACCTAGACCCATTCCCCTATAATTACCCCTGACTAACAACTAACACTATGGGCAATTTAGCTCGGCCTATTCACCTGATCTGCACATGTTTTGGATTGTGGGAGAAAACCCGAGCAGACATGGGGAGAATGTGCAAACTCCACACACACAGTGGCCCAAGGCAGGAATCGAACCAAGGTCCCTGGCACTGTGGGGCAGCAGTGCTAACCACTGAGCCACTGTGCCACCCATAACTTCAGAGCATTAATATCCTTACACAGCATGGTACCCTGAAATGTGTACAATATTCCAGGTAAGGTCTAAACGTTCAACATCACCTCCTTGCTCTTGTACTCTATGTCCCTATTACCATGTTGAGTAAATTGCATACTTGATTTACTGCTCTCTCTACCTGTCCTACCACTTTCTCCTATAACCGTCCCCCCAAATTTGAACTGTATTCCTTATTTTATATTGTCTTTCATTGTTTTTCCTATCAAAATGTGTTACCTCATACTTCTCTGCATTGAAACTCATCTGCCACCTATCTGCCAACTTTATCCACTGTCTATCTTCTTCTAGAGTTCTACACTGTCCCCTTCACAATTTACATTTCTTCCAAGTTTGTGTCATCTGCAAAGTTTGAAATCTGCCCCACACCAAGATCCAGATCATTCTATTATCAGGCAAAGCAACGGTTCCAATGTTGAGTGCGAGGGAACTCCACATCAAACCTTTCTCTGACTCGAAAAATATCCATTGGCCATTAATCTGGGTTTCCCAACACTTCACCAATTTTCTTCCATGGCATATAATTTTCCTCACCAGTGTGTTTATGGCACTGTATCAAAATTAATGTATGCCACATCAACAGTGTTACCCTCATTCAGTATTTTTCTGTTACCTCTTAAAAAAAACTCCAATAAGTTAGTTAAACATGATTCCCCCTTAATTTGTCTATGCTGAATCTTTCTAATCAACCCACCTTATTCCATGTAACTGTTCAAACTATCCCAAATAATTGTCTCGAGAAGCTTCCCCACCAGTGAAGTTAAATTGACTGGTCTGAAATTGCTGGGCTTACCCTTACAACCTTTTTTGAACAAGGCCATAACATTTGCAATTTTCCACTTTTTTAGTCATCTGGGGAAGTCTGAAAGATGCTGCTGCAATTTCCACTCTTAGTTCCTTTAAATCCTTGGATGCATTCCATCTGGTCCTGGTGCATTGTCAACTTTAAGTACCAACACTCAAAGACTTCAACCCTATCAATTTTGAAGCTTTCATGCAATTGAGTTCCTTCCTTTGTTACCATGGCCTGGGTAAAGCATCTTTCTTTAGTAAACACAGATACAAAATACTCACTTAACACCTTATCCATGCCCCCTGCCTCCAGTTGTCAATAGTCTTTTTGGTCCCTAATTGGCCCTACTCTTCCTTTTATCACCATATTAGTATTGGTATAGCCATAGAGATTTCTTTTTGTTGGTTGCTAATCTTTTCTTAGAATTCTTCCTTATTTCTCCTATTTGCTTTTGCATCTTCCGTATGAACTTTCAATATTCCTTTTCATTATCAATTTCATTTCCAGACACTTGTCAGAAACACGCTTTTTCTTTATCTTAATTTCTACCTTCTGTGTCATCTTGGGAACTGCATCTTTAGTTTCTAATACCTCATTCCCAGATTTATTTTTTATAATGGATTTTCTTGGTTAAAAAGACAAATTTAAGATTGCTATGAAGGGCTCTGCATTGCAGCTTACTCTTAAAAAGTTCATGAAATTGACAGAAGTTATTATAATGTCACATGCTTTTCTTTTCAAAGCAAATAGACAGTCAATCTAAGGATTGAATTTCTTGTTTTCACCTGACTCAAACTGTAGTTGCAGCCTTTTAATGTGGGATCAACACAAATTTCATTTTAACTAATTTCAATGGAACAGAAAATCAGTGATTTCAAAAACAGATGGCTGTTCAGAAAACAAATTTTATATTTGAATGCTGTCATATCAATAAATCATAATCCTAAATTATTTGTGGACATATTGAATTTTTTAAATAGACAGTTTTCTTTAAAAGAAGCTGAGTTGGTTGACTGTACAATTCAATAATTTATGAGAAATTCCACATAGATTACATTTGACCTTTAACGAGATCATGAAATGTCACATGTGGAAGGGTGTTAAGGAGTTTCAGAGAAACACATTGTAAAGATTATCTCCTGTGAGTTACACCTTCAGGCTGTGGACATAATGTGAAATAAAATAATATAGTCTGGGCAAAAGATATTTGTGTTTTCTACTGGCAGAAATATACAAGGAAAGGGGCTAAAAACCAACTACACCTCTGGTGACTTTGGTTTCTTCATGTTATTGTGCCATCATAAAACTTTAAATATGTCGTGAAAGGCTCAGCACGTTGAATAGCTGGGTCTAATAGATACCTGAATGCTCCTGTATAGCCACTGTATCGTTCCACTGTAGTGGCAGCACACTTTGACTTCCCTTCAACATCTCCAATGCATAACTCACAAAGG
Organism: Chiloscyllium punctatum; assembly: GCF_047496795.1. Lineage (NCBI taxonomy): Eukaryota > Metazoa > Chordata > Chondrichthyes > Orectolobiformes > Hemiscylliidae > Chiloscyllium > Chiloscyllium punctatum. The sequence goes on from NC_092744.1 coordinate 30,359,679, forward strand.
CTTGATGGGTAACCTGGCTGGTTTGCACCTGGCACACAGCTTGCAGAAAAAAACTCACCAACAGCTGTCCAAGAAAGAGAGAAAAATTGTAAACCATCTCTGTGTTTGTTGCAGTGTTATACCACTTACTGGCTTAAAGATCTCCAATTGAAAACACAGATATGCATACTTGGATACTTTTGTTTTAACTGAATGTGCAGGTATGAATTAATCTGGATACAAATTAGGCCAGAACAGCAATTTTAGGTTTAGTATTTATAACCTAGCCTTCCATCTTGAGTTCATCAGGACAGTTCACAAGAATACCAATATGAAAGGAAAACAACTTTCATATTGTATACATTTAAAGCTGAAAGTTTCAAGTCACATATATTGTGATGCACTTGTGTGCATTGGAAGCTACATATTTTAATATACAAGATACTGCTCTTGGTAAACAGAAAAAAACATGTTCACACTGCACCTATTTCAACAGGTTTCAGGCATTTGGTGATTCATTTCCCAAAACAATGCGTTGACCAATCAGAATCAACTTGCTTGGCAATTAACTGTAGTCATCATTAATTGATACATTCTCCATAGCGATGCCTTTACCAACTAGAAATCTCTTGCCAACTATTCAGCACTGCCTTCCCATAAAGTTCAGGATCGTCTTAGAAGAGGAAAGAGAAGTAACAAAGTGGAGAGGTTCTGGGAGAGAGTTTAAGAAGTCTGGGCCTAGAACCTGAAAATACCACATTGTCTTCTTGCACTTCTTGATACAAAGCTTTTCCTTAGGTGGACCAGTTGAAATTGGGAAGTTTCAAGAGGTCAGACTTATAGTTACTTGGTAGTACAGAATATGAAATTGCTGAAAAACAATTTAATGAAACTTTTTGCCTTGCTCTCATCAGGACAATTTGAAAGAATGCTAATGCAAAGGGAAAACAACATTCATACTTTGAGAGGAGAATACTGATCAGTTAGAATATGAACAGCAAAGTTTTGGAAGTCCCAAAGTCTACAAAGGCAAAAACCTGGAAGGCAGCTAGGAATGCACTGGATTGATGAGATAGAGAGGTAACTAAGCTTTGGATGAAAATATAAGAAACAGCTAAGATGGGCCAAGGTTTCGTTATGTTGGTTGATACAAATAAGTGATCTTAGTGAGGATCATAGAATTCCTGCAGCAATGGAAGCAGGACATTTGGCACATTGAGTCCACACTAACCCTCCAAAGAGCATCCCACCAGACCCATGCCCTTACCCCATCCCTCCATTTCCCATGGTTAATCTACCTAGACAGGACGTCCCTGGACACTATGGGCAATTTAGCATGGCCAATCCATCTAACTTGTACATCTTTGGACTATGGGAGGAAATAGAAGTACCCAGAAGAAACCCATGCAGGAAGAATATGCAAACTCCACACAGACACAATCACCCAAGGGTGGAATCGAGCTCAGGTCCCTGGTGCAGTAAGGCAGTAGTGCTAACCAGTGAGTCAACTTGCCCTCCCCCCCATGTAAAGAAGTGATTGAATGCTCAGTTTGACTTTCAAGTTGATATGACAGAGATTGAAAGCAGTTGCCAGGAAAGGAAAACAATCATAGCAAGGGAAACACTCTTTGTAATGGGATCAAAACACAGTGACTTAAAACAGTGTCTTCAGTCTTCTGAACACTTAGTTGGAAAAGGATTTTGCTTATCTTTGTTGTGGATATCAGATAACCAGCTGACAATTTACTGACGCTGGAGGGGTTAAAAAAGGTGGCAGCGAGGTGGAGCTGGGTGTCATCAAGGCACATGTAAAAATTGACACCATGTTTTTGTGTGATGTCACCAAAGGTGGTGTGGAAATGGAAAACGAAATCATTACAAGTGATTGTTTGATATGTTTTGATAATGAAAGTTGAACCAGATGAAAAGTCTCACCCAGCTAAACAACATTGGAGAGGCTTATGTGGTCAAGAGGCTGACCATAGATTGGGAAAGAAGGAAAGGTGAGATCGTTTACCAAAGCCATATAGGATACATGTTTTGGCTCTGGGAAGGCCTATTCTGGTGCTATGTTGGCTACATTCAATTCTGAACCACTACTTTGAGTTGTAACGATTCTGCACAGTGGTTATGCAACCAGAAAGCACAAATTAACACATGAATAAAAGTCTTTTGTTCAATGGATGAAAGCCAGTCATGTTTACTTCAAAATAAATTTTCCTCACCCTTTTCAATATTACACTTGCTGAATTGTATTTCCCCTCTCTCAATTAGGGAACCAACGGGAATGTTCCAGCCAGCTGTTCTGCCTAATCCAGTATGACATGACTTCTTTCCTTTCAATTGATCGATGGTGAAGGCGTTATGACTTGACTTTTTTACCACTGCCACAGCATAATATGATGCTCCATCATTATCATCTAGCACAGAAAATAAAAATAAATACAATAACACAGTATTGGACCATATAACATTGGGAATAAAATTCAATCACAGCTTGCACGTATGTGGTAGTGGTCAGACCATTAAGCACTTCAGTTTTGGCAGGCAAGTCAATTTAAAGTCAATGAAAAAAAAATTAGCCAGGGTGCCTAATGGACCCTGTGTTAGAAGTTGAATTTAATCATATATGGAAGTGAGCTTGTCAAATGAGAGATACCTTCTGATCAAGGATAAACTATATATCAAAATAATTCAAAATCTAATCCAATCTCTCCTGACACTTTATCTTTATTGAATACTTCTTCATTGTAAACAGCCAATAAGTAAACCTGAGTAGAATTACCAACAGAGCTGAAAATGTGTTGCTGGAAAAGTGCAGCAGGTCAGGCAGCATCCAAGGAGCAGGAGAATTGAAGTTTCGGGCATGAGCCCTTCTTCAGGAATGAGGAAGGGCTTATGCCCGAAACATCGATTCTCCTGCTCCTTGGATGCTGCCTGACCTGCTGCGCTTTTCCAGCAACACATTTTCAGCTGTGATCTCCAGCATCTGCAGTCCTCACTTTCTCCTAGAATTACCAACATTTCACTATCTATTGCCTAAAAACCAGCATCACTAACTACCCGCCCCCAAGGCCAAAGTTGTCTATTCTACTTTAAATTACCATGTTCTGTACATTCAACTGTGGCAGGTGCCAAAGTTCTTATTTGCCAGGGAACTCTCAAATAATTGTTTCTCAAAATCCAAATACTAACTCAAATTCTCGGCATGGGTATGAAATCAGTACTGAAGTCAATGTTTACAGATGAGTTTTGGTAACTAACACTTCATTTGAAGGAAAGAAAATTGAAACTGCAAAATAACTAAAGGCATCCTATTGCTGAACAACCAACAGCTAGCAAGGATCTGGAAATTGTTGGAGAGTGAAATGCCTAGGTTACAATCAGATTTTGTTTTTCCCAATTTAGTGTTATGTGACATGCATTTTAACATAGTTCAATTCTATCAATGCTACTTAAATAGAATAGGTGCTACAGGTAAATGATGACACTTAGAATGGATAGTTCCACAGAAGAATCTATCATAGTGATTTCTCATTTATTTTGAAATTGAAGGATACAATCCCCACTATAGAAATGACAATGTTTGCCTGCAACGTTTGAAAAACATTACAATATTTGACATTTGTGGCCATGGATCTGGTATCCAAAGTGACACTGTCAGCATGGAAACACAAGCAGATATCTTGATCAATCTGTCCACGGGATGTTATGATACACCTCTGGAGCAGGTGAGACTCAAACAACATCACTCTTTTGAATACATTCTACTGAGTATCATGCCTAATTGAAAAAGAGACACACTTCTGTCCTTGAAGATAAAAATAGCACTGATAAGTACAATGCCAAGTACTCATATGTATCAATTCAAGTGATTGTCTTCATAATGTGAATGCTATCTCTCTTCCTTTCCCCAGTGACACTAATTCCATTTTCCAAGTCAGAAGCAATAAGCCCTCACTTGATGCACTGCCAGTGGCCTCATTTCCCTGTCGCAAAAGCAGTTTGTTGTTGATCAATATTATCCTCACCAGTGCCATGCTATAGCCTTGAACTGGTCAATCTTAATACAGGCTAAAATATTATTCAGAACTTAATTGTTTGTAAGTGTTTGAACAAGTTGGGTTTTATCTGCACATCAATTTAGTCTAAGTCAGTAATTGCTCTTCCCTGGAGATAAAGGCTGGCCTATGAACTGCTAGCCATTTTTAAAATCAGTATCTTTACATGGAATGAGTTCCGTAACCCCTGCACAGAGGACAAAGTGATAATTTGATCAGAACAAGAACCTAAACATAGAATGGCCCATGTGGATATGAAAGATCATTTTACTACATTGCTTTTAGAAACGTCTTACATTTCATTACCTCTTCTGTGGAATTTTAAACATAAATTTAATATTGCACCTGAAATACTGTGTATTGAATAATGCCATGTTCCGACTCAATCTATTCACTGAATAGATTTCCAGTGAACTAAAGTGTTTCCTATCGGTCATTGCTTATGCAAAAATACATTATTTTTCATTATCAAGTGATTCTGTGATTTGAATTGCTCTTGTATAAAATATTTTCTTAGTTTGTTTTTGAAATGAATAATTGAAGGAATGATTAAAGAGAAATCTAAAATTATCTACATTAGTTTTGGTCTAGCAAAGAATCCCTGGCAATTTGTATGTGAAGACTGATCTATAAGATGGTGAAGTCTGTCTGATGGAAGTAGAGTGCTTTAGCATTTTTCAGAGGACTTAAATACACTCAGCTCGTACCCCTTATTGTTTCCAGATTACAGAGCAGTCCCAGATATACGAGTAAGTTTGAATTTTCTGACCCATGCATCACTTGACTGCAGCCACCTACTGGACACACAAGTTCTAAGTTATTCTTATATTTTTTCTCTTACCTGTATAACTTTCAGCTGCAGCAGGCACCAGTCCATATACCTTTCCAGCTGTGTAAATCTGCCCTGCATCTAATGTAACTGCATCAATGTCTTTATTCTGTAAAGGCAGAAATAAACTGATCTGTGTTGTTATTAATGAAAGCTTTATCAAAATGGATAACATTAATGATATAATAAAAATAAAATTTAAGGATAAGAACCATGACATGTGAAGATAGTTTCAGACTAACCCACATAGCAATGTCAGGAAGGAGAAAATGCCAATATATTCTGCAATATACTGTTAAAAGTCTATTGTACTGATGAGACAAAGTGGCATTATGTTGAAACTTAACTTTGCATTCATCAGGGCCAATGCAAGAGATTCATATTTAAAAGGGAACAGCAGTTTATTCTGCTGACTGGTTAGCAAGTCAACTTGGTTAAGGCATTGCCAAAGGGAATGCATCCAGATATTGTTTAATTGCTTTGTGTGTGTACATAGAACAGAGCTCTATATGATATATATTTGAAGATGAGCCATATTGTGAGCCTGACTAATTAGTTTAAGGTGGCAGCAAATGTAATTTTTAGTACAATTGAGTTTCTTTTGAGAATTCTGGGCAAAGAGCCACACCTAATATTTGGTACGATGGGGTGAATCTAGTTTTTGTTTGGCTGTCAGTTTTATCAAGTTTTGTGGAAGATTTCTCTCCATGATGTCCCTAAGTGATATTTCTCACCTTTTCTTATAAAATGTGTCTCATTAAATAACTACTCAGTGATACCCCACTCATCTGAATCTAGACCCATTCTATCACTCGCACACATAGAATAACTCACTGCTGGGATATCCTGGAATTGACAGGTCTCTCTGATATGGTTACCATCTTTAAATTACTGCTGTGCACCCAGACTAGCACTTGTGACTGGAGCTGCTCTTATGTGGTTCCTGACATCTGCCCTGAGCATATCCAGGAAGGAAAAATTGCATGGATTAGTGCCAAATTAAAGCGAGGTAATCCATAAGGTAATTGGAACAGCGCACACTTCAGGTGATTTAAAATTTCCACACATGAACAATATTTGCGGCTTTGGAGCAGGCAAGCCCTCTTTCCTTTGCTGGGAAATGTCAGTGTCATGGCAAAATCAGAAGACATAGTAAAATAACATTAAATAGGATTCTAACATAGCCTTTTTTCCAATTACGCTCTTGCATAAGTAATCAATACATACTGACATAGCAATGTACTTACTACATCATAAATTAATTGCTGCAATTAAGTAATATCTATTTTCTAAGGTGCCTGTCCTCATTTGAATCTGATTATGTCAGGAGACCAATCACATTTCATTCCAGCTGGACAGGTAGAACAATGATGTACTGAAATCTATCAGTAATGCACAAGAATTTCAACTATGAATTAAAGAGCTTCACTGTTTCAGTGATTTATGCAATTTACTTACATTCTTTAGAAATAGCCTAAATACACCTATGAAAATGTTTCTATCTGGGATTGAGATCAGTGACAGATCACTTATTCTAGTATAATGCATTGAACTGAAAAATCTAACCTTCTTAAAATTTTACTGGGAGGTGCAGACGTAGATCATACCTTGATCTTTTTCATGCAGTCACTGGAATCATCTCCTGACACACACTGAATTGGCGGTGTCAGGTTCTTGCTTTTGAAAGCTTCAGCCATATCTCCACATTTCAGCAATTCTGCCCTAGACTGTGTACACCAGCGCAGATTGTCGGGCATTCCTGTGTTAATAAAAGCAGCACAAAGTTACTACTTCTCTGTACTGATACAATCTCAATAAAATATTTTCATTTTGAAATGACAGCATTGGAATGATAATGGAGGGATAATTCATAATAGTGCGTAGAAGGGCACTACGATTGTTATGGGTGATTTTAATCTGTGTATTGACCAAACAAATCAGAAGGGCAAGGAGAAGATGAAAGATAGATTTATGGAACACATCAGGGATCATTGCTCAGCTGCACGGGCTACCTGGGAACAGGCTACCTAGCAATGTGTAGGATTAATAAGAGATCTCATAGTTGAGGATCCTTTATGAATTACCATCACAACACGGTAGAACTTCAAATTTAGTTTGAGGGAGAACAACTCTAGTCTAAAACTAGTGTTCTCAACTTTATCAAGCGCAATTACAGAAGAATGAAAGAGAAAAGTTGTCTAAAGTAGGTTTGGAAAATCGATTAAGGAGAAGGTCATTAGATGAGCAACAGCAGATATTTAAGCAGATATTACATTCCAGTCAGGAAAGTTTAATTCCAGCATTCGATGAGAAGAGTGAAGCACCTGTGGTTAACAAAGGCAGTTAAGTATCCAATCAAAAACTAAGGCAATGCAAAATGGCACAAACTACTGGTAGGCCTGCAGATTGGGAATATTTTAGCAAGAACTCCTATGTCATAAAAAGAAAGAGTAGCTTAAGTAAATGTTGGACCCTTGAAGGATTCAACAGGATAATTAATAACAGGAAACAGGGAAATGTCAGATTATTTAAACCAATATTTTTTATTGGTCTTCATGATGGAGAGCATTGTAAACATCTTAAAGATATCTACAAGCAAGGTGCTAATGGGAGGAAGGGTCAGCAAATCATCAAGACCTGATGGCTTGCATCTAAGGGTTTCAATGGAAGTGGCTACAGAGATAGTGGAACATCGGTCAAAATGTTGCAAAACTCACTGGATTCCAGGAAGGTTCCAATGGATTGGAAAACTGCCAATGTGATACTCATGTTCAAGGAGAAAGAAATGCAGAAAGCAAGAAACAATAGGCCAGTTAGCTTAATATTGAGCAAATGCTAGAGTCTATTATTGTTGAAGAAGAAATAGCTGAATATTTAGAAAAACTCCATGCAATCGAACAGTCAACATGGTTTTGCGAAAGTTATGTTTGATAAATTTGCTCAAGTTAACACACAGCAAATAGTGTGTAGGGATGAATGGGTCTTTTTGGTGGACTGCCACAAGGTACCTCATTCCTAGGATCTAAATTATTTCATATTTACATTGATGACTTAAAGGATGGGGCAGAGTATAATGTGTTCAAATTTACTAATAATACAGAATTAGATGGAAGGATTTGTTGTGATGAGGATACGGTATAAGGAATTTGCCTGGGGATATAGATAGGTTGAGTGAGTGAGCAGAATTTGACAAATGGGGTAAATGTAGGAATATGTGAGGTGATGCACTTTATTCGAAGAATCAAAAGGCAAACTATTGTTTAAATGGAGAGAGACTCTAAAAAAGTGCAGCAGAGAAGCATCTGGGTGTTCCTGTTGAGTGTTCCTGAGTATGAAATACAAAATGTTAGCATGCAGGTGCAGCAAGTAATTAAAGCAAGTGGAATTTTGGCCTTACTGCTTGGGGGTTGGAGTTTAAACATTGGAAGTCTTATTACAACTGTACAGGATGTTGGTATGACTACATCTGGAGCACCGTTCAGGGCCCCAGTGTAAGAAAGGATAAATAGCACTGGAGGCAGTTCAAAAGAAATTAATAGGCTTATTCCTGGGATGAAAGGGTTAACTTTTCAAGAATAGCTAAACAGATTAGGCCTTTATTCATTTAAGTTTAGAATATTGAAGGGTGATATTATTGAAACATACAAGGTTCAGAGGGGGTTTGACAGGTTAGGTGTTGCAAAATTCTCAGAAAAGGGGTCACTAGGAAAATGAGTGGGTATAAAATGAAGGCTGTAATACTAAGAGAACATGTGCTCTTAGAGTGAGGCCTCTTCTGGAGTGCTGTGTCTAGTTCTGATCGCCTAGTTACAGGAACAATATTATTAAGGTGACGAAGGTTTATAGGAGATTTACCAGGACATTTTCAGGTATAGAAGGTTGAATTATAGAGAAAGGCTAGATAGGCTGGAGCATAGGCGGTTGAGATATATAAAATCATGAGGGGAATACATAAGGTTAATAGTAGATGCCTTTTCCCTGGGATGGGGATTTCAAGACTAGGAGACACAATTTTAAGGTGAGAGGAGAGACATTTAAAAAAGAACAAGGGGCAAATGCTTAATACAGAGTTTGCCAGTGGAATGAATTTAGAGTCATAGAGATGTACAGCATGGAAACAGACCCTTCGGTCCAACCCATCCATGCCGACCCGATATCCCAACCCAATCTAGTCCCACCTGCCAGCACCCAGCCCATATCCCTCCAAACCCTTCCTATTCATATACCCATCCAGATGCCTTTTAAATGTAACAATTGTACCAGCCTTCACCACTTCCTCTGGCAGCTCATTCCACACCCGTACCACCCTCTGTGTGAAAAAGTTTCCCCTTAGGTCTCTTTTATATCTTTCCCCTCTCACCCTAAACCTATGCCGTCTAGTTCTGGACTCCACGACCCCAGGGAAAGGACTTTGCCTATTTACCCTATCCATGCCCCTCATAATTTTGTAAACTTTGGACGTGGGCACATTTACAATGTTTAAAGACATTTAGTTAAGTACATGAATAGGAAAGGTTTGAAGGGATTTGGGCCAGGAGCAGGCAGGTGGGATGAGTTTACTCTGGGATTATATTCAGTATGGACTGGTTGGACCGAAGGTCTGTTTTCGTGCTGTAAAGCTCTATTTCCACTAGTGGGGGACATCTTGAACTAGGGGACACAGTTACATAATAAGGGGGACAGTTGTTTAAGACTAAAATGCAAAGGAATTTCTTCTTTCAGAGTCATGAATATCAGGAATTTTCTACACCAGAGCGTTTTGGAAGCTAAATCATTGAGATTATTTAAAGAGAAGGTACGTGTCCTTTAACTGCTCAATATTTCAAAAGTCTATGAGAAGCTTGCATGGAAGAGGAGCTGAGGCCTGGGCCAGATTAGCTATGATTTTATAGAATAGTGAGGCAGGCTGGTGGGGCTGAATGGCCCACTCCTGCTCCTGTTCTCATGTAATTAGTTTCAAAACAAGCAGAAAGTAGGCAGAGATCTAATAAGCAAAATGCCCTGCTTCTGTGCTGTTAACTTCTATGGTTTAAACAAATGTCCTCACATCAATTTTCCTCAAGCAGATATTTCCAAAGCAATTGCCAAACTCAGCAGAAGTGCCAAAAGAAGGCTTATAAATTGCTTCACGAGGAGGAAGAGAAAACTGTAAGATGTGTTATTTATAGGCATTTGTCTTTGCCTTGCTAGATGCCATAAAAGTGGCATTAAAATTGCCATCCAATATGTGTGCCATCTTTTGCTGTTTACCTGATGCATATCATTACAGTTAAACCACTTGCAGCAACAGACTTTCAATTTCCATGCGAAAAGGAAGAAATGTAGCCCTCTATAGTTTCAAACTAAAATGGAGACATGCTTGGAGATTCTGGCGAACTCTTGTATCAATGAGTAAGTGCTATACAGCTGTGAATAATAACACGTGGCTAATATATTGCTTCTTAAAACGAACACAAAAGATTATGCTTCAAATATAACACTGCCAGCACATGCATAACAACCAGATTTTCCCACATTTAAAAAACTCTGCTCTACCCCAATCTACAAGCTCATGTTTGCTGTGACTGCTGACTGCAGGGAGACCAGAAGGTTGAGGTAATAGTGAACGAACCTTCACTGCTGGTAAATTTGTTGCTATTCAGTAACAGGACAATCCAGTAAAATATCATAATGATTCTGACCTATCTTCATTTAAAAGACAACACTTACTGGAGCAGTCAAGTCCATTTAAGGATTGTAGATATTCAGAACCCAACCAGGACTGATAAGTTTGATTCTTGATCAGCATGAATTCTTTGGTGGAGTCCTTGAACAGCAAGTCTTTGCCGCCGTATGAAGCAGAATCAAATAGCTTAAATCCAGTTGAGGTAATGTCAAATTTTTTCTGTAAGTAAAGAGTATTTTTTAGAAAAGTGAAGAGCTAAATGTAATTGCCTTTTTTCCCATTTTATGATGTTTTAATGCTGGATGACAGAGAAATAAAGCAGTCAAGAGCTTGGTGCTGGAAAAGCACAGCAGGTCAGACAGCATCCGAGCAGCAGGAGAATCGACGTTTCAGGCAAAATCCTTTCATCAGGGTGAAGGGCTTTTCCTGATACGTCGGTTCTCTTGCTCCTTGGATGCTGCCTGACCTGCTGTGCTTTTCCAGCACTACACTCTCGACCTCCAGCATCTGCAGTCCTCACTTTCACCTTACAAATAAAGCAGTGTTACTATATAGCTTCATGTACGTTATACATGACTAGACATGGTAAATACAGGAAGGATATTCCCATTGACCAGGGAGTCCAAAACTAGGGATCACAGATTAAGGATACAGAGTAGGTCACTTATGACCAAGTGGAGGAGAAATTTCTTCACCCAGAGAACAGTGAGCCTGTGGAGTTCTCTTCCACAGAAAGTAGGTGAGGCTAAAACATTGAACATTTTCAAAAACATGAGTTAAATATTGTTCTTAGGACTGATAGGATTAAAAGGTACAGGGAAAAAGTGGGAACAAGGTACTGAGATGGATGCAAAACCAGAAATTGCTGGAAAAGCTCAGGCAGATCTGGCAGCATCTGTGGAGAGAGATCAGAGTTAAATGAGCAGTCATGATCATGTGTAATAGCAGAGCAGGCTCAAAGGACCAAATGGCCTGCTCTGCTCTGATTTTCTATGTTTCTATGTATTGTTCAGACCAATTTCATGGATTTATCCAAAAACTCAATCTATCTTTCTTGTGATCCGAAGAAGAACAAAATTCAAGTATGGATGACAATTTATTCTACATTTCTTAAATTTTGTTCTGGGATTAAACAAGTTTATTACCATCAGATTTCTCCCAGTCCTAGATGATCAGAAACTGTCAATATGATTTGCATAATCCAATTCCTCTGTAATCTAGTCTAATTTCAAAATTGGTTTTATTGGCTCCAAAACTTGGACTACATATGGATGCCACCTTAACACCTTTGAGAAGTACCATCAATGTTATTTGAGGCAATACTCTGGATCAACTGAGAGGACAGGCAAACTAACATTGGTGTCCTCGCAGCAGCTAACAACATCAGCATTGAGACCATGATCATCTCAAACCAACTCCGCTGGGACAGCCATGTACTTAGCACGCCTGAGTTCTGATTACTAAGGCAAATCATCTTCACCCAGCTCAAGGAAGGCACTTGAACAATAGGAGGACAAAGAAGGGTTCCAACAACTCTCTGAAGGTTTCCCTCATGAAACAGATGCCAATGCATGGGAAACTATCATTCTGAACAAACCAACTTGGAGGTAATCCTTCTATGAAAAGATGTGATTCTTTGAGAACACAAGGTGGAAAGAAAAAATATGGAAAGGAATTGAGGAAATAAATGCTAATGATTTAGAGACCAAGGACCAATTCCACCTCCCAAAAAACACCTGCCAAATGTATAGTTGGAAATGCAGCTCTAGAATCAGGCTCATCAGTCACAGAACCCATGACCAGTGACACGGAATTTCCTTGACAGACAATCATACTCGCTAGTGAGTGATTGCCAATAACAATTCTATTGAGGATAATGGTAGTTTCACTGGATTTGTGATCCAGAGACCCAGGCCTCGGGGACATTTTTTTTAACCATATCCCACCATGGTAGCTGCTAGAATTTGAACTTGGTTGATATGACTGGAACATATAACTAGTCTCAGTGATGTTGACCATGAAGTTGTAAAAATCCATCTTGGCTCACCAATATTCTTTAGGGAAGGAAATTTATCATAATTAATCAATCAGTCCTACATATGATGCCAGACCAACAACATGGTGGTCGATTCTTAACTACCTTAAAGCCAATCAGTTCAAGGTCAATTATGGATGCGCAAAATATGCATCAACCATTAGAATAATCAATAAATCCTCAGAAAAGCTATAGTGAATCAATGGGATGCTTCAAAAAATTGTATCTTTATCTTTACTATAGGTGATGATTATTTGACCCATCTTACACTTCTATGAACCAGCACTACTGGAAACTCAATAGCTGCTTGCATCAGCCCACGTAAACTACTGCCAAACATCACAAATAACTGAAACATTGTGGGATAAAGTCATGAAGAAAGCTACTGAAATTAACAAGAACAGATACAAGCAATAATTGTTCAATTTCCAAAGTGCAAAGTGCAAAGAACTGCAAGCATCGTAAAGTTTTTATGCAATCAGTAGTTAGGATTTGAAAGAGATTGAACAAAAGGTATTGGGCAAAAACTTCAAGGATCTAAAAACAAAACAAAGATATGGGGCTAAAGTGGAGGCACAAGGCTAACTGGATCTGTCTAGAAAAGAGCTGATGCTTATTGAGCCAAAATGCTGATACAGTCCTTCTGTGCTGTATTATGCTAGGATTGTATGAAATGAGATGGCCACTAGATGGAGCTAATTTTCACAAAGGGGACAACTTGATGGGCCTAATTGTCTTTACCTGAGCAGGAACTCTGTTACAACAAGGTCTAATCTAAGGGTCCTTTAATAATGCAAAGGTTTATAATCTTAATGTACTAATTCATTCTTCAATTTTAGAAGTGCTGTTACACATATTTAACATTGGAAAAATGTTAGAGACTATTATAAAGGAAGTAAAAGCTGAACATTTAAAAATACATAATATAATCAAGTATAGTCAATATGGCTTCATGAATGGGATTATGTCTGACAAATTTACCATAATGCTTTGAGAAGGTAACAAGCAGGATAGATAAAAAGGAACGAGTAAACATAGGTATTCAATAAGGTGCTGGATGCTACACTACTTATAAGGGAACAGCCTATGGTTTTATGGTGTAATACATTAGCAAGGATAGAGGATGGCGAATTAATAGAACACAGACAGTTAGGATAAAGGAACATTTTCAGGATGGCAATCTTTAGTAAGTGGAATGCTACAGGGATCAATGCTGGGGCTATCATGACTTACAATACGGGGTCCCCTATTTATATGATCATCCGAGTTACAAACACATATTTATAAATGTGATCCTGTAGAGTGATGTATTAATAATAATTTCAAAGATCCATCACATGAGCGTTTTCTTTTACTTATGAACAGCTATTTTATATGTTCCAATTACACACAAATCCATTTGCAAGCATACTCAAGAATGGAACCTGTTCACAACCTGGGGACTGCTTGTATATATTAATGACTTGGATGAGACTGTAAATATACTGTTTCCAAGGATGACACAAAGTCGATAATAGAGATATGGACATGTGAAGTGAGTGAGCAAAAACCTATGAGGAAAATGTGAGGTTGTGTATTTTTGCAAGAATAGGAAAGCTGCGTATCACTTAAATGCAGAAAGCTTTGAAACAGAGGAATTTAGTGGTTCCCATGCATGCATCGTAACAAGCTCGCATAGATGTTCAGGTAATAGGGAAAGTAAATGGAATGTTGGCTTTGTAAAGGAAATGGGAGTATAAAAACAGGGAAGTCTTGTTAAAACTAAAAAAGGCATTAGTTGGACCACAGCTAGAATACAATGAACAATTTTGATCACCTTATCTAAGGATTGATTTATTGGCATTGGAGGCAGTCTAAGGAAGGTTCAGTAGGTTGGTCCCAGTTATGGAGGGCTTGTATTATGAGGAGAAGTTGACTACATCAGGCCTGTACTCATTGGATGTCAGAAAAATTAGAGGTGACCTTCTGGGAAAATACAGGATTCTTAGGACATGTGACAGTGTAATTGTTTCTTTTGTGGGAGAGTCTAGGACCAGAGCATATAACTGGTGACACCTTACTCTGAACTTAAGCAGATAAGGAGGAATGTCTTCTTTCAGAGGGTAGTGAATGTGGAATTCTTTCCACAATAGACTACAGAGGCAGGATTGTTGAGTACATTCAAGGCCAAAATGTAGAGATTGATAATCAGTTGGGAATCAAAGTTCATGAGGAAAAAGCAATGAAGTTGAGTTGAGAATTATTGGATCAGCCATGATCTTATCGAAGAGCGGAGCAGAATTAAATTGGTTGAATGCCCTACATCTGTTCTTACTTTTATTGCTTACTTTTCAGATGCAACTAAATATGCATCCTAATATTCCCTTGTTCCCACTTTTTGTTTTTAAATCTTTGAATTTTGTTTGGTTCGGTTGCACAAACAACCGAACAGGTGTGTACCTGTGCAACATCCAAAGCATTGAAGACAGCAGTGCTATTAGTTTCTGGTCTGACTGCAACTGCATTGGCAGGCACTCTGGCAAGGTGGCACATCTTCCAATCTGTTACTTGAGCACGACTTCCATTACGACAGAGTAGCTCATAATCACTTGAATGAAGATTCTTTGCCCACATTGTGGGATTACTTCCTGAAAAGCAATTTATGCAAGCTTTGGTAAAATCATATTAAATTAATATTTCACAAGTAATGCGGTTGTGATTTACCACACCTAACTACAAGTAGTAGCTGACCTTTTGTAACACTTATTGAATCTGTACTACAAAAAGCAACAGTTTATCAGTGATGCCTAAATCAGCAGTTCTTTAGTCATTCTTTGGTACAATGTACAGCATTCCTTGACACAAAATGCCTAACATAGGCTCCACTGAATTCTAAACTGGATCAAGTAAATGTTATTGATTTGAGCTCAAGTGCCCTACCACTTGAGCTGTAAGTTTGCATCAATCCCAAATCTGCTGTGATACTCAAATAAAATCAAGTGCTTCACTGGCATACAAAACAAAGAAAGATTAGGAGCTGGGGGAAGGAAGGGGAAAAGAAACAAGCAATCCTTGAACAATCTCACAGCTGTCACAGTGACACAATTGCAAACAGTCATTTTCCAGTACCATAGTGTGCCATTTCACTCAACCAGGCACAGCTCCAGGGCTCTTGTGTATGTTACAAAAGGGCTTATGTCATCTCTACCATATATCTGAATTGCAGGTGGTGCTGTTCTGATTTGAGCTGGCAGCATGCTTTTCTTTCAAGAACTCTGAAAGCAGGTGTAATCAGACAATCCTACATTGGCTGCAACAGCTGCTAGAATTCAGAACAAATTTGCAGACAGAGACCCTGCACATCAAGAACACAAGTCAAAACAGGACAACTGTAATGCTTTGGTGCAGGTTTATAAAGCAAACTACGCAAAATAACTGCATCAGAACATGAACATCAAATGATTTGTTGTTCTCATAGAAGGATGCAACTTTTGATCATACTTTCCATTGAACATAGAGTAACAAAGTGCTCTTTACCCCTCAGAGTGGAATTTAATTCTAGCCAGTCTGATGGAATGATACCATCTCTTACACACACATACTCTGACAATCCTCTTCTATACAAGATACAGACTATTGAGTAATGGGTTTGATGAGGACAAAAACATGAATGGAAATAGAGCAGTGAACTGAAGAATGAAAATAGTGCCAGAAAGGGGACCAGTGGAGCAAAGGTGGAGTAGAGCATGAGGCTGAAGAAGGTGTATCAATGAAGCAAGTTAATTTCTTCTTATCTAGCGACTTTGACCAGCAAAACCAGAGTGCCGAGATGGATGAAATCATTCCTGCACTGGAGACTAGGAGCAGATGGGTTCCTGGGATTAAGGTTTGGTTAGATATTGGCGAAAGGATGAAGCTCAGTTCTCTACAGCATATATGAAAATGAGGTATCAATTCTGTTTTGGAAGGGGGTGAAAGCTTCAGTCGGACCATGTGACACCCAAGATCCCCACAGTTTATAAATCACGGTCTTGTACCAATAGCAGTTGGATATGGAGTCACAAAAATCAGAAGGTTAACCATCAGCAGACAAAGAGGGTGGAAACTGCAGGTGAGTGGGAAGGACATTGGCAAAGGAAAAATCAATGGTGAAAATCATGCAGTGTCGGATGCTGAAGGGAGTTTTACAAAGTCATGAGGGACATGTTAGAGTAAATAGAAAAGGTCCTTTCCCTGGGGTGGGGGAGTCCGTAGAGGGCATAAGTTTAGGGTGAGAGAAGAAAAATTTAAAATGGACCTAAGGGACAACTTTTCCACACAAAGTGTGGTGCATGTAGGGAATGAGCTGCCAGAGGACATGGTGGAGGCTGGTACCATTAAAACATTCAAAAGGCATCTGGATGGATATATGAATAGGAAAGGTTTAGAAGGATGTGGGCCAAGTGCTGGCAAATGGGACTAAGTTACTTTAGGATATTTGGTCAGCATGGATGAATTGGACCAGAGGGTCTGTTTCCATGCTGTACATCCCTATGACTCTAAGAACACATTACAAATGTGAGTTGGGAAGTGGGCAAGATCTATGGCAGAACTGATTGATCAGCAAGGATCATCTCAACTTCAAGAGCATCTTGATTCATTTTTTATGTTTTTGACAGTGGTGCAGCAAGTTTCTCACTAGGAGGCAGTAAGTTGCTAATTAAGGGGAACTACTACTTGTTAGACAACCTTGCTGCTGGCCCAATTCATAGAAACATAGAAAACTAGGAATGGAAGCAGGCCATTCAACCCTTTCAGCATACTCCATCATTAATGTAATCATGGCTGAACATCCAATTCAGTACCCTTTCCCACTTTCTTTCCATACTCGTTGGTCCCTTTAGGCTTAAGAACCACATTTGACTCCTCCTTGAAAAAAAACATTCATTGTTTTAGCTTCAACTGTTATTGTGGCAGTTTAAAATTTGTGATCAAGCTTCTGATGCTTTTAAATATATTGGCTTGGAGCTAAAGCAGGATAAGTCTGATGGAATTTTACACCAACAGTCTTCCTTGGAGACTGTCGGTCCTATCACAAGCATTCATACCAGGACTATACAAAAAGATGCAACTGCCATCAAGATGAAATGGACTAGCCACAATCATACAGATTAATTGGTTATGCATGCAAGACAAGACCACATGCAAGCGTGTGTTCCATCATGGTCTTGTGATGAGAAATCCGAAGGTTGAGGACAAAGGATGAAAAAATATTAAAACAATTAAGAGAAGTTTCTTCCTGAAATTCCCAGGGTGATCACAAGAACATGAAACTGATCATTTTAAATAATGCCTTGCATTCCAAATTTGGTGATTGATTTTCCAGTGTGAGTGGATTCACTATTTCTTATGGGAGAGAAATGAGAAGTTGTGCTTTGGCTTAGGAGGCCAAGAAAATAACAAGAATAGTAAAGATCACACTAGCTGCTAAAACCCTTGCTCTTCTTGATGCAGAGATTATGGCATTTTACATATCCAAAGGTCTTGAAAGCAATGTTACATGAAAGGATGATTAACGAACCATCAACATAATTGTAGAATTCTACATAGATAATTGACTACTTTAGAATAATGTACATTATGTAAAATGTGCATTTGAGAAAAGAATGAAAAAGTTCTGAGAATAGATCGAAAGCAAATGTTACTGAAAAGATATATTTGAACTCGGGTAAAAACAAGTGATCAATTATCAGAATATTTTCCCAAAAGAAATGCTCTGAATGAAAAATTGGAAGAAGGATGCCTCAATGTAAACTTTGGAGATGTGACATTTATATTCTTTCTATGAAATTTTATGTAGTATTGTAAACTATAAGGTTAACGTTTTTGCAGCAATCTTCAGTCAGAAGTGGCGAGTGGATGATCCATCTCGGTCTCCTCCAGTGGTCCCCAGCATCACACATACCAATCTTCAGCTAATTCAATTCACTCCACATGATATCAACAAATTGCTGGGGGACTGGATATTGCAACATTCCAGCAATAGCCCTGAAGACCTGTCCTCCAGAATATGCCTCTCCCCCCAGCCAAGCTGTTCCAGTACAGTTACAACACTGGCACCTACCCGACAATGTACAAAATTGCCCAAGTATGTCCTGTACATAAAAAAGCAGGACAAATCCAAGACAGCCAATTTCTGTCCCATCTGCAAGGCACAAGTCAGAAGTGTAATGGAGTACTCTCCACTTGCCTGCATGAGTGCAGCCGAACACCACTCAAGAGCTAAATACCATTCAGGACAAAGCAGCCCACTTGATTGGCACTGCATCCACAAGCATCCATTTCCTCCACCACTGCCACTCAGTAGCAGTAGTGTGTACTATCTACAAGATGCATTGCAGAATTTCACCAAAGATCCTCAGATAGCAACTTCCAAACCCATGACCACTTCCACCTAGAAGGACAATGGCAGCAGATATCTGGGAATATCACCACCTTCAAGTTCCCCTCAAAGTCATTCAGCATTGTGACTTGGAAATATATCACCATTCCTTCACTGGTGGTGGGTCAAAATCCTGGAATTCCCTCCCTAATAGCATTGGTCAACTCGCAGCAGGCGGACTTCAGTGATTCAAGAAAGCAGCTCACCACCACTTCTTGTGGCGCAACTAGGGATGGTCCATAAATGCTAGCCAACCAGTGACTCCCACATCCCATAAAATCAATTATTAAGAAAAATTTATATTGTCTGCACCTATAAATGTATGTTTTGTTTTTCTCTACTTAAAAGGGAACATAGCAGTATTCTATAAAAAGGGTCCCTTTTAAGAACATGCTCAGGGACAGATGATACTCATTACAGCATGGATTAAAGGACAGTTGTATACACACACACGCACATACACACGTTGCATATAATTAGGTTAATTGAAAATCACAGGTGATTTAGTGGTGCTGGGTAATGGATGAAAAGTACCACAGTTGATTTGGTGGTGGTGAAAACAACCATTTGGTCATGTGTGATAACACTTCCAGACATTACAAAAGGATAGTTGTGGTGGTTCCATGTGAGTTTTAAACCCTGCTGGCATCCCCTTTTCTGCCCCAAGCAGCCCACCCCAATCCCACTGTACATAAGAAACTAGCTTGCTGCAGGGAAGGCTTTCCATTCTCCATCCTAGCCAGGGCACAATGGCAGCTGGCACAACCTAGGCATTTGACTTATGTGCTGCTAGAACTCAGCCCCTGCCTGTTGGTTCCTTGGTCCCGGTTACCGCCCATCATCAGCACTCAAAGCAAACCAGCCTGTGACTGGAGGAGCAAAATTTCACTATTTATTTCCACTCTCTGTTTAGCCACCCCATGAGTGTATTTTCCAGAGCGGCTAAACAGAGAATATATTTAAGACTAAGATAGATAGGTTCTTGAGTATCAAGGGGATCAAGGGTTACGGGGAAAAAGCGGGAGTATGGGGTTGAGAAACTTATTGGCCATGATTGAATGGTGGAGCAAACTAAATGGACTGAATGACCTAATTTCTGCTCCTATGTCTTATGTTGATTTTTGGATTTCATGGGTGGATTTGCCCCATAGTCCCCTTGTATATTGAGCAGTGCAGTGTAACAATTGAATATGACTAATCCAATTCATACATGAGATGCTGAGGTGAACTTGATGGGACAAGTTCAAGTAGTAACTGACCTCTCTATCGTCCAAACAGTAATCCTTAACAGTCATTGTGGATATCAGATGAACAAAGGAGGAATCTTCAGGTAACATAATTAAAGAGGTAATCTGTGAAGGGCAAATGAGAAATTCCAAACCAATCTACAGGTTGAGGTAAAAACATTATCTGCTTCAGCACACACAGATGGATTGAGAAAAAAAAAATCCATTGTCTCAAACTGAAGACACAATAGAAGATAGTACTAAGAAAATACTAGCAATGGCTAAGAATTCAAGATTCTACAAAGAAAAAAGTTTGTTCTAGCAGGGACAATGTTCTCCTCCAGAAAAAAATGCCAACAGATTAAAAGGTCAGCGAGGCAGAGGTGGGTACTGCAGATGCTGGAGATTGGAGTCAAGATTAGAGTGGTGCTAGAAAAGCACAGCAGGTCAGGCAGCATCTGAGGAGCAGGAAAAATTGACGTTTCGGGCAAAAGCCCTTCATCAGGAATGAGGCTGGGAGCCTCAGGGATGGAGAGATAAATGGGAGGGGGGTGGGGCTGGGGAGAAGGTAGCTGAAAGTGCAATAGGTGGATGGAGATGGGGGTGAGGGTGATAGGTCAGAGAGGAGGGTGGAGCTGATAGGTGGGAAGGAAGATGGGCAGGTGGGACAGGTCATGAGGACGGTGCTGAGCTGGAAGGTTGGAACTGGGGTAAGGGGAAATGAGGAAACTGGTGAAGTCCACATTGATGCCATGGGGTTGAAGGGTCCTGAGACAGAAGATGAGGCATTCTTCCTCCAGGTGTCGGATGGTGAGGGAGTGGCGGTGGAGGAGGCCCAGCACCTGCATGTCCTTGGCAGAGTGGGAGAGGTAGTTGAAATGTTCAGCCACGGGGTAGTCGGGTTGGTTGGTGCAGGTGTCCTGGAGATGTTCTCTGAAGCGCTCTTAAACTGTCCTCCAGTCCTGAAGAGAACTTCAGACCATCAGTAAAACAGCTGAGGAAAACTACCTTTTCACATGTTATGCTGTCCTTCCTCAAACTCTATAGAGAACACATTTAGGAAGAATAGTAAAATCTGCAGACTGTTTGAATTTGTAAAATCAAAGACTTGGGGGCAAATGGGGTGGGATAAATGTAATTATATTTAAAAATGTATAACAATAATTGTTATCAGGAAAAGCTTAGGGAAAAGTTCTATACAGATTTGGAAGGGTCTGAAGCAGTTAATGCTTGATTGAGTGCAAT
Source organism: Chiloscyllium punctatum (assembly GCF_047496795.1). Classification (NCBI taxonomy): domain Eukaryota; kingdom Metazoa; phylum Chordata; class Chondrichthyes; order Orectolobiformes; family Hemiscylliidae; genus Chiloscyllium; species Chiloscyllium punctatum. Next base: position 30,381,119 of record NC_092744.1, read on the forward strand.
AATCATTTTGATAATGTCATGAGGATCTGGTGGAAAAGTTAAATTTTGTGGGACAGACCCAAGGCTAGGACATATTAACAGTCTTTGCAGTAATAGGGAATCTATCCTTAAAACCTGTAAATAGGTAAAGAGGTGCAATCAACTACATCTTGTTTACTCCCAAGGACTCTTCTTTTTAGACCAGAAGTTGGCTACTCTCACATATATTAAACCATGTAAACCCTAAAGAAACCACACACTTAGAAAATAAGTGCAGCAGCACACACAACATTCCCAAAAATGGTGCCAGCATAGACTAATCAGAACAAAAGTGTCATCACACAAAGGGTAGTGAGCTTGATGTTTGGGACAGCTCTTGTGTGGTGGATTATCCTAAATCATATTCTTAATCCAAGACATTCTGTGAGAAAGGCTGCAGGGATTTACAAGTTTCTTTAAAAAAATTAAGAGAGGATATACATAAAGTCTATTTGCATATCATAATATGGCACAATTCTTTAACAGACCAAACACAAATTGAATAGAATGTAACAAGTTATACTGTAACTCACCATCTGTATTGTCCTGTATAGTAGAATGTTTAACAAAGGCAATATCACCTGCTTGGTTAGCTAGGCACCTGCATTGGAAGAGGAGTACACTTAGACAATTAGCTACAAGTAAACTGTATTTTGATGGGTGTAAGTAAACATCAAGATTGTGACAAATGGCATAGTTGTGTGTTGTTGTTATTCCCCCAACTACCACATCCCTTCATCACCAACCCTAATCCCAAAACAGCAGCCACAAGCATAACCAAACCATCCATGAATGTTACAGCTAGCATTGAAAATGCAATATTTTATAAAATGGTTCTTTTTCTAGTGATGGTTAATATCAGTGAGTTTGTAGGCTACATTACAGAACTTGTTGCCAGCAGTGTCATTTGCTGCCAAATGCATAACTAATCTAGGGCGTAAACAAAGAGAGTTCTGCATTTGCATAATATTTATTCCAAAAAGAAGGAGTGGAGAGAAAACTGCACTTTAATAGCTAATGCTCAATATTACACTAATTTCTGAAACATAGTGCACTGAAGCAGAAAGCTTCACTTGGCACCTATGTGCTGAATTCCTGAATCCCTTATTACTTGAAGAAGGAAAAAGTAGAACACAAAAATACTATTAGGCTACTTTGAAGCTCCTTTCAAACAGGGACTGGCAAGGATTAGCACCAGATCACCAGATTATGTTCTTTAACCATGACTCGTTTGTGCCCAGGGAAGAATAAATGAAGAAAATAAGAATTTTTAATCTATTTTTATCCAGGCAAAGTTTCTCAATTATGCATGTGAGCATGACAAAATATAAGACAAGAGATAAACATTTTTGAGGTTCAAGTATGACATATTGAGTTGTATGAATGGCCAGGCAATGGCCAATTATGATACTCAATCTTAAACTGATCTGCAGTATGATATTCAATACCATTAGTACATACAGAGGAGGAAACTATAGCAAGCATTAAAGATCCTTCAAGTCAAACATGATGGAGTCATAGAATCCCTACAGTATGGAAAGATTTCGGCCTAACACGTCCACACTGACCCTCTGAAGAGTAACCCACGCAGACATATTCCCCTACCCTATTACTCTACATCTACACCTCACTAATGCACCTAATCTACACATCCCTAAACACTGTAGGGCAATTTAGCATGGCCAATTCACCTAACCTGCACATCCTTGGATTGTGGGAAGAAACCCACATGAACACAGGGAGAATGTGTAAACTCCACACAGACAGTTGCCCGAGGATGGAATCAAACGTAGGTCCTTGGCACTGTGAGGCAGTTGTGCTAACCACTGAGCCACCATGCCACCCACTGAAAGGTCAATTTAGTATGTCACTTTAATAAATAAGTTGAAACACTGACTTGGAATGCTCAATGTTACACACAAAGACTGATGGTCACTTAAATTGCCTGCTTCACTTAGCAAGAGAACTGCATGCTACCTTGGTCACGAGCACTTAGTCATAGTCATAGTCATAGAGATGTACAGGATGGAAACAAACCCTTCAGTCCAACCCATCAATGCTGACCAGATATCCCAACCCAATCTAGTCCCACCTGCCAGCACCTGGCCCATATCCCTCCAAACCCTTTCTATTCATATACCCATCCAGATGCCTTTTAAATGTTGCAATTGTACTGGCCTCCAGCACTTCCTCTGGCAGCTCATTCCATAGACGTACCACCCTCTGAGTGAAAAAGTCACCCTTTAAGTCTCTTTTATATCTTTCCACTCTCATTCTAAACCTATTCCCTCTAGTTCTGGACTCCCCCTACCCCTTCTTGTCTATTTATCCTATCCATGCCCCTCATGAACTTATAAACCTCTATAAGGTCACCCCTCAGCCTCCGACGTTCCAGGGAAAACAGCCCTAGCTGATTCAACCTCTCCCTATAGCTCAAATCTTCCAGTTTAATGCAGACAAGTGTGAGGTGATTCACTTTGGTCGGAGTAACCAGAATGCAAAGTACTGGGCTAACGGTAAGATTCTTGGTAGTGTAGATGAGCAGAGAGATCTCGGTGTCCATGTACACAGATCCTTAAAAGTTGCCACCCAGGTTTACAGGGTTGTTAAGAAGGCTTACAGTGTTTTAGCTTTTATTAATAGAGGGATCAAGTTCCGGAACCATGAGGTTATGCTACAGCTGTACAAAGCTCTGGTGCGGCGCACTTGGAATATTGCGTACAGTTCTGGTCACCACATTATAAGAAGGATGTGGCCGCTTTGGAAAAGATGCAGAGGAGATTTACTAGGATGTTGCCTGGTATGGAGGGAAGGTCTTACGAGGAAAGGCTGAGGGACTTAAGGCTGTTTTTGTTAGAGAGAAGAAGGTTGAGAGATAACTTAATAGAGACATATAAGACAATCAGAGGGTTAGATAGGGTGGACAGGGAGAGCCTTTTTCCAAGTATGGTGATGGCGAGCACGAGGGGGCATAGCTTTAAATTGAGGGGTGATAGATATAGGACAGATGTCAGAGGTAGTTTCTTTACTCAGAGAGTAGTAAGGGTATGGAATGCTTTGCCTGCAACGGTAGTAGATTCGCCAACTTTAAGTACATTTAAGTCGTCATTGGACAAGCATATAGACGTACATGGAATAGTGTAGGTTAGATGGGCTTCAGATTGGCATGACACGTCAGCGCAAAATCGAGGGCCAAAGGGCCTGTACTGCGCTGTAAGGTTCTATGTTCTAAACCCGGCAACATCCTTGTAAATCTTTTCTGAACCCTTTCAAGTTTCACAACATCTTTCTGATAGGAAGGAGACCAGAATTGCATGCAATATTCCAACAGTGGTCTAACCAATAGCTTGTACAGCCGCAACATGACCTCCCAACTTCTGTACTCAATATTCTGATCAATAAAGCAAAGCATACAAACACCTTCTTCACTATCCTATCTATCTGCGACTCCACTTTCAAGGAGCTGTGCACTCCAAGATCTCTTTGTTCAGCAATACTCCCTCGCACCTCACCGTTAAGTATATAAGTCCTGCTAAGATTTGCTTTCCCAAAATCTAAATCAAACTCCATCTGCCACTTCTCAGCCCATTGGCCCATTATAATCTGAAGTAACCTTCTTCACTGTCCAGTGCACCTCCAATTTTGGTGTCATAGGCAAAATTACTAACCATACCTCTTGTGCTCACATCCAAATCATTTATATAAATGATAAAAAGTAGAGGACCCAGCACCGATCCTTGTGGCACTCCACTGGTCACAGGCCTCCAGTCTGAAAACAACCCTCTACCACCACCTTGTCTTCTACCTTTGAGCCATTTCTGTATCCAAATGGCGAGTTCTCCCTGTATTCCATGAGATCTAACCTTGGTCATCAGTCTCCCATGGGGAACCTTGTCAAATGCCTTACTGAAGTCATACCGATCATATCTTCTGCTCTGCCCTCATCAATCTTCTTTGTTACTTCTTCAAAAAACTCAATCAAGTTTGTGAGACATGATTTTCCATGCATAAAACCATGTTGACTATCCTGAATCAGTCCTTGCCTTTCCAAAAACATGTACACCCTGTGCCTCAGGATTCCCTCCAACAACTTTCCCACCACCAATGTCAGGCTCACTGATCTATAGTTCCCTGGCTTGTCCCTAGTGCCTTTCTTAAAAGGTGGCACCACGTTAGCCAACCTCCAGTCTTCCGGCATCTCACCTGTGACTATCTTGTATAAACACACTCTCCCAACAGCAACCAGTTAAGTGGGAGCTAACAAGATGACAATGTTTATTTCAAGGGTCCTTGTGATGCAGTGGTAGTACCCCTACTCTGAGCCAGGAGGCCTCGGTTAAATTCCCACCTCCACCAGAGGTGTGTAATAAGACCTCTGAACAAAGATTAGAAAATCTTTGTGTATTTCAAATGCTTCTTAAAGATGACTCACTATTTCACATTGACTTGCAGCTGCTATTATGAAGAAGGTCACTGAAACGCATCAGGTGTGTTTCTGGGACACCTTGTGAAGACTTTCCCAGCATTCTAATTGCCACTTAACTCATTGTTTATTTAATTTTCTTAGGACTTCCTAAAAATATTGAGTGCTGTACTATCCACTTTATCAGATCCACCTAAGTGTGTGGTTGGTCTCTGGCAACTTGATAGGGATTCCACTTGGTCTGCAGCCAATCATTAAAGTATCATCTGCTACAGCAGAGACAACTACGGCACCGAGGAGGCTGAAGTGGCATACTGTGCCTCTGCAGTTACAGGAAGCCCTCCTCCTCTTGCAGACCTCCAGAACGTATCCTGCTGATACTGTTTCTCAGTCCCTGAGCCATCCTGCAGTCTGTAAGTGTGTGTTAGCCAGCATGCTCTGTGCCTTTAGTCAAAGTAGATGTGAGGATCCCAATTACACTGCTTCATAAAAATTACATCTAATCACCACCTAACTCCTGAACCTGCACAATACTGATTTAGTACCCAAAGACAAATATAAATTATAGTAATAAGCATTTAGGAACATTTCTAAAACCAATTTCAAAAGCCAAGACGTATTAGCACAAGAAATGCTTAGTATTAACATTAATGAATATGGAAGTTGCTGTCAACCTTTTGCCCAAACGCCTCAGCTAATCTGGCTGCTTCTCAGATATGTCATATCCCACAAATTAAAACATTTTATGATTCCACGTAGAAGACAACGTTGTTGAAAGAATAAGAATTTTTGATGAAACTTGCATATTCCTCATTTAACTGACCTACAGTAATTAAACGAAGGTGTCCATTTATCAATACTTTAGTAGGATTTGTGTATTATTTTGCTGTCATCATTCTACAAGTTTTGTGATATACTAAATCTCATAATAAATGCAGTTCTCTTAGTTATTAGCTACACATTTTACCAGTACTAAAGGTAATCAATCCGTACTATTGAAAATCCATAATATTATCAGTGTCCCCATTAGCTGACTAGACACAGAGTCTGGTTTGAACCTGGGGATTTATAATCTGTAAGAATTAGCATTGCACCTAATAGGCCAGAAAAAAAGGATAATTTTTTAAGATACTTATGTTATATACTGTCAAGTGCTTGAAATGTTTGTCAAACTATTTATTATGCAATAAAAGGTTACCACAAATGATCAGATAGTAAAGTGCTATACCTGAATGCTCCACTCTCATTAAAATATCTCTCATTAGCATTGTCAGTACATTTATTTTGATTTTTCTCATCACCAATACACAACTGGCAGAGGTTTGGTGAAATGTGTTGTGCTCCAGGGATGCAGCTTTGATTGAAAAACTCACTGACAGCTAAAAAAGAAGAAAAGTATGAATAATTAATAAGTAGTGTAAAGGCAATTTTTGTTTGCCCATATTGAAACAGAAGCTTCTGCCATTAATTAAAATTTGATTAGACTAAAAGATTGTGTTACATAAACTTTGTCATATTTTTCTTATTACTGAATAAGATTATGATTCAAAGACTGAAAAGAAAATTGCAAGTAATGTTAAATTTTATCTCAAGATAGGAGATGAACAATTGTAAATTAGCTATCCACTTTACACCCTGCCTTGATGTTTTATTTTTCTTCTATGGTCCATAATGTACAGAGGGTAATTGTCAAGTTTCTGAATGCATTGGGTGAATATGTCTATCAGATGAAAATGTACACAAAGTGGAAGGTGATCCATCATACCAGGTTTCCATCTATTTAGTGTCCCATTACATTTGATAGTTGCATCTTGTTTTAGCTGGAAATGCCATCAATTAGTCACTTATTATGTTAATCTTAGATCCCAATTACAGCAGAGATATTCATACAATTATCCAGTATTTACATACACAAACAGTTTTTGACCATCTATTGATACATAAACTGAATACCCTGAAAATCAGTTGGTTGTGGGTCTCAGCTTCTGGGCTCACCAGTCTTTAATTTTCCACATGCACAGATTAATGGATATGGTAGCTTAATAGTTAGGTTGGTAGACTAAGAGCCAATCTAATTATCTAGTGAACATGAGTTCAAATCCCCTTGTGTCACTTAGAGAATTAGCTTTGTTTATAAAATTGTTATTATTTGTTAAAGTAACTGTAAAGTTGTCAGATCTTTGTAAAAATGTCATTCATTAATATCTTTTGAAGAACCTGTCCCAAACTACAGGTGATACCAAAGCCAGAATGATGTGGAATTTAACTCCATCCTGCAATAGCCCAGCCAGTCAGTTCTATCACGAGAATAGTGAATGATCCTAATAAACAATCTTCATGTTCTGAGAAGGAGTTTTAAAAAATAAATGGAAAACCACAGGCTGGCGAATGTGGAATTTAAGAACCCTGGATGCTGTTTGCAAGAGTGGCTCAAAAGAACCAAAGGATTTATAAATCAATCTCTAATTTATAGAGTCATACAGTCACTGAGATGTGCAGCACGGAAACAGACTCATCCATGCCAACCAGGAATCCTAACCTAATCTTGTCCCATTTGCCAGCACCTGGCCTATATCCCTCTAAATCACAAGTGTGGTGTTGGAAAAGTACAAAAGATCAGGCAGCATCCAAGGAGCAGGAGAATCAACATTTCAGGCATAAGCCTTTTATCTACCCGAAACGTCGATTCTCCTGCTCCTCAGATAGTGCCTGATCTGCTGTGCTTTTCCAGCATCACATCCTCAATTCTGATCTCCAGCATTTGCAGTCCCTCAACTTTCTACCCATATCCCTTCAAACCCTCCCTATTCATATACTCATCTAGATGCCTTTTAAATGTTGCAATTGTACTAGCCTCCACCACTTCCTCTGGCAGCTCATTCCATACATGCACCGCTCTCTGCATGAAAACGTTGCCCCTTAGGTTCCTTTTATATCTTTTCGCTCTCACCCTAAATCTATGCCCTCTAGTTCTGGACTCCCCCACACCAGGGAAAAGACTTTGTCTATTTATTCTAACCATGCCCCTCATGATTTCATAAACCCAATGAGCTCACCCCTCAGCCTCTGGCGTTCTAGGGAACACAGCCCCAGCCTATTCAAGCTCTCCCTACAGCTCAAATCCTCCAACCATAGCAACATCCTTGTAAAGCCTTTCTGAACTCTTTCAAGTTTCAAAACATCCTTCTGATAGGACAGAGACCAGAATTGCACACAATATTCCAAAAATTATTGATCTGAAATACCAACTCTGAATGTTTCAGTGTTTTCTATTTTTAAGATTTGCAGCAGTATAATGAGTGTATGTTTGAAGCTTTTCAATTGCTATTTTGTTTATGTTTATCTATTTCCTTTTCCACTTTTTGGTCAAGTTGCTTTGTGTTAAACATTCTGGAACTGTCATTTTTTTGGTATATCCACAATACTGGGATATTGGCTTTTTATGTTGGGAATTCCCCACATGCTTCTGTTTCTCAAAGACCATAAGATATAGGAGCAAAATTAGGTAATTGAATCTATCAAGTCTGCTCCACCATTTGATCAAGGCTCATATATTTCTCAACCCTGTTCTCCTGTGATCTCCTTATAACCTTTGATCCCCTTGCTAATCAAGAACCTTTCTTTCTCTTAAATACACTCAATTACTTGACTTCCACATCCTTCTGTGGCAATGGGTTTCACAGACTTACCACCCTCTGGCTGACATTTTTCCTCCTCACCTCAGTTCCAAAGGGTCGTCCCTTCACTCTCAGACTATGCCCTTGAGTCCTAGGCCCTCCTACTAGTGGAAACATCTTCTCCACATCCAATCTATCCAGTCTTCTCAGCATTCTAGAAATTTCAATGAGTACAGACCCAAAGTTACCAACCACTCCTGATATGGCAAGCCCTTGATCCTGGGATCATTCTTGTAAACCTCTGAACATCTTCAAGGCCAGCACAAACTTACTTAGATATGGTGCCCAAAACTGCTCACTATATTCCAAACGTGGTATGACCAGTGTAGTACATCTGCTCCAGTATTCCAGCCCTCTCAAAATGAGTGCCAACATTGCATTTGCTTTCCCAACTGTCAACTTACTCTGCATGTAAACCTTAAAAGATTCCTGAACCAGGACCCCTAAGGTCTTTTGTGCTTCAGATTTCTGAAGTCTTTCCCATTTAGAAAACAGTCTGTGCCTCTTTTCTTCTTACCAAAGTGCATTTTCACATCACAGGCATCACCTCACACTTTCCCACACTGTATTCCATTTGTCGTTACTTTGCCCACTTTCCGAGGTTGTCCAAGTCCTTCTACAGCCTTCCTGCATCCCAAACACAACCTGTCCCTTAATCTATTTTTGTGTCATTTGCAAACTTCACAACAATGCCCTCAGTTCCTATGTCCAGATCATTAATATATACTGTGAATAGTTGTGGTTCCAAATCCATTAGACACTGGCTGCCATTGTGATAAAGATCCCTTTATCCCTACTCTCTGCCTTCTGTCATACAGCCAGTACCTCGACCCTAACACCACACCAGTTATGAAGCCATGCTGACTCAACCCTATTTCACCACGCACTTCCAAATACTCCACAATCTCATTTTTACCAATGGACCCTAAAATCTTACCAACAACTGGGGTCAGGCTGACTAACCTATAATATCCTGTCTTCTGCCTTCCTCCCTTCTTAAACACAATGTTGCAATTTTCCAAATCTCTGGCACCTCCCCTGACTCTAATGAGTCTTGGAAGATCAGCACCAATGCTTCCACAATCTTATCAGTTATCTCCTTCAGAAACCTGGGGTGTAGTCCATCCTGTCCAAGTGAAATATCCACCTTTAGACCTTTCAGCTTCCCCAGCACCTTCTTCTTTGTGATCCACACTAGGGTTACCTCTGCCTTCTGACTCTCAAGTTCTGGCATGCCACTTGTGTCTTTCACAGTGAAGAATGATGAAAGTATCTGTACAGTTCCGCCACCATTATTTGCTCCCCATTACTACTTCTCCAGCCTAATTTTCCATTGGACCAATGCCCACTCTTGCTTTTCATATATCTAAAAAAACGATTACAATCTTCTTCTATATGATGAGCTACCTTACCATCATATTTCATCTTCTTCCCCCATTATTGCTTTTTTACTTGTCACCTTTTGATTTTTAGAAGGCTTCCCACTAATCTTCACCATACTGTATGTTGTTTTCTTTTACATTTATGCTGTCTTTGACTTCCCTTGTTAGCCACAGTTGCCTCATTCTCCCCTTAGTATGTGTCTTCATCCTTGGCATGAATTTCTGCTGTGCTTCCTGAATTACTCCAAGAAACTCCTGCCAGTGTTCTCCACTGTCTTCCCTGCGAGGCTGCCCTTCCAATCAACTTTGGTCAGCTCCTCCCTCATGTCTTTGTAGTTACTTTTACTCAACTGTAATACCAGTTCATCTGATTCAAGCTTCTCCCATAATTCTATCATATCACATAGGGGTTCCTTCACTTTGAGTTCCCTCATCAAGTTTGCCAAAGAAAGCCACGGAGATATGCTAGGCATCTCAACTTACATCAGAGGTGGGCTTAGTTGGCACATTGGTGGCCTCACATTTATCTTCACAGGTAACAGTCAATGACCTGACAATGAATGTGGCTCCACAGGTTCTAAAATCAGCTGAACACTGAATGAAGAACTGAATACATGACATGCCTTATAAAGCTAATACTCACTGTGACTACTAACAGCTACACCTTCAATTCTGTTCTCATGTCCTCGAGTGATGAATAATTCCTCTCACTACACTTCTACATTATCAGCCATCAAGTAGGAATTTCATATGCTTTTCATCAGATTGTCATGTGGACAGAGACTAAACTTGCTTGCTTCACATTTGCCATGTCAGTTACTAGATGTTTTGCTACCTTAGCAGCCAATGAAATACTGAAACATTAATGGACATTATGACTGGCCATTCCAAAATATATTAACATTTTTGTTTCATGTATGGTCATTTACCTTTAAGAATTTCCTTAAATCCAGCCATCAGTTCTATTTTTCAAGAACAGTTTACATTCAATTTCCTGACAAATGTTATCATTAATTCTTAACGCAAGGCTCAATTTGGCCAGGAATTCAACTACACTACATAGCAGAAGTTAAACGAGCAAAACCATTCCAATTAGTGACTATAAGCCTAATCATCTACCTGTTATGTTCCTGCTCAATGATTAACAAAGGTATCAAAAATAACAAAAATTTTCCTCTTGTCCCAATGATGCAAAGGCTACTGAAGCTAGGTCCTAAATCTTTAATAAATTTGTTCCAAAACATAAAACATATAAGAGAACATGTAGACACTGCATTAATTATCTAGACTGGAAAAGTGAAATAATTAAAAGGTGGCATGGATTAGTAGGGAAATTAACACTCCATAATTAACCTTGTTTTAAACACACAAACTATATTGATTAATTAAATACATTTTGCATAATTAACCGATATAGATTTAATACTTCAAAATCATGTGACTTTGCTTAGACTAAATTAATAAAGATGGACTGTGGGATTTCGATCAGAATGAAAGTATCATCACACCAGCTGCCCCATGTAGATCAATTCATGATTGTGAGAACATGCAACCTTAAGGTTATTTTTTTTTTGTTTTTGTTTTTTTTCAACAATAAGCAGTTTATTTACAGCTGGTACTCTCCATGAACAAGCCCAGGACAGTGAGCTACTTCTACAGCTTCAGTTTCTATAGATCTCATTCATAGAATAAAAATGAAGACTTGCTCCCTGCAGTCAGTTCAGTCACTCTCCCCCAGGGTGAGCCTATCAAACAGGCACTCTCCCAGGCCATTCTCAGGGGCTCCCAGTCTCTTCAGGTTGATGATATGATCTCCCAGCTTCTTGATCATCTTACCTTCAAGGTCATATAAGGCAGTTAACATCATCCTAGATCACTAAGTCCTTAAAAGGCAACCAAGAATGTAGGGAGGAGTTATTAGAAAAGAATCATGATTACAGCTGCATTCTGCACTGGCTTATTTTAATTAGTTCTGGAAGAAAGGCAATTATATTTGGCTGAACTTAAATCTTTGTATTATAGCTAACTTTATAACAATAGATGTTTAAATTTGTAACTGTCTAAACCTTTAGAGACTTTCAGAGGTTGATACATCACCTTTATATACTCTGTATAGCAAATTGTTTAGATTAGGACTGTGATTTTTTTGCATAAGATTTATATAGTATTAAGATTAAAAGCAACTTATTGTACTAAATCTTTTGTGTTTAAGAAGGGTGTAAGATATTCTTTTCAGCTGCTCAGCCATACACAATAAAAATCACCTAACAATGGCTGTAAGAAAGAAGTGATTGAATGTTTTATATAATAGAAACTTCCACCAAATAAGTGAAAATTGATATGTCGACTCAAGATTAACAATAATTAGGTAATATCTGCATACAACTCCCTTTCTTAAGTAAATGGGCTAGGAAAGTATCATAAACTATCATCTTATCATGACAACTATCATAAAGTAAAGAGGATGGACCATAGATAATTGAGAACTTAAGGAATCAGTCAAGAGATAGTGGGAGGTTGCATCAGTCAATATCCATCACAGCAAGGCAGACTCAAACAGAAAATTAGATTAGATTGCCTACAGTGTGGAAACAGGCCCTTCGGCCCAACAAGCCCACACCAACCCTCCGAAGAGTAACCCACCCAGACCCATTTCCCTCTGGCACCTAGCAATTTTGCATGGCCAATTCACCTGACCCACACATCTTTGGACTGTGGGAGGAAACCCACACAGACACAGGGAGAACGTGCGAACTCCACACAGACAGTCACCTAAAGCTGGAATTGAACCTGGGTCCCTGGCGCTGTGAGACAACAGTGCTAACCATTGTGCCACCCGATAGAAAATCAATCTACACACACCATCATTAAGATTCAATTACTTAAGCATTACCTTTTGGAATGTTACAACCCATCACTGACATTTTCCCAGTGCTAATTAGATAACCAATAGGAATATTCCACCCTGCTGCTTCATGGAAGCCTGTGTGGCAGGATTTTAACATTTTCAGATTGTTGATAGTGATTGAATTGTTTGCTTTTCTGACAACAGCCACTGCATAAAAAAGGGTTCCAACTTCTAAAGGACAAGAAAGAAACAGAACATGTATTAGTACCAAAATAAATTAAAAGTAATTTAACAATTCATCTAGATCAACCAGCATTTCAGTAATACATCTCAGTACCATACCATACAAATATTGTTTCTGACTCCTCAGCAGTTGGGAGATATTAAACAAATTTCTAAGCTCCTTTACTCTTACATCACCATCCTTCCCCAATACATATATAGACAATTTTGTAAACTAACCTAATTTAATCATCACATTCTTCTACAGTACTCCCAGGATAACTTTCCACAAAACTACAACACTTAAATAAAAGTCAGAGGAGCATGCTTGTTCCTGATCCTTAGAGTTACTCTAAGTTGCCAGTCTGTCTATTTTAGGTTTTAACATTGGGAGGTGGGGCTGCCAAGCAGTCTCCAGGAGACAGGCAACTCAATTAAATCTTTATATGAATTCTAGACTTCTGAAAACCTCCCACTTAAAAGGGAGGAAAGAACTGCTTATGAGCCAAGCAGAACAGGTGTACTTGTCAGGGTTCTTGGGAGGACAAATAGGAGTCAACTTTGTTGGTGTGGGCTTGGAGTCACAAAGGGCAGACAGGGTAAGGCCAGCAAGGTTTCTTTTCTAAAGAACAGTATTATTTATTGTGATCCTACAAATTCACTGGTACCACATTTTTATTTCCAAATTTTCTGGCATGATGGATTTTAATGCAGGTTCACTGAAACCACACCTTTGGATTATTAGTCCAGTAACACAACCATTACAGTAACATAGCCTTTATTAATGGCATGGATCATTTGATTCCTATGTGCAGTACCTTGATCATACGTCTCACCAACAATGGGCTTTAGTTTATATTCCTTTGCAGCCTGATAGAGAGTCTCACCATCCAATGACACAGCATCTGCTTCTTTATTCTAATAAATGATTTAAAATAGTTATTATTTAAATAAAGAATTAATCTCAAACAGTTTTAATAGTTTCAATACTGTAGAATTACTTAAAGCTGGTATTCACACAGGACTTTTCATAATCTCAAAACATCACAGGGCACTTTAAGTTCAATCTGTATTGTAATGTTGAAATAACAGCAATTTGTTCACTGCAATTCCCACAAGATATTTGTTTCGACATGATTGTGTGTGGAATAATGCTGTGTGATTTCATTTTTCATCCATTTCAGTGGACAGGCAAGCCTCATTTCAACATTTTAACTGAATTTGGTGCCCATCCACTTTAGCCCCTAATAAATTCAAGAGACCAAGAGACAAAATCATTCACCTTTTGGTGATTTGGTTTAAAACCAGTCTATATTAATCAAAATAAAAGTCTTATCTTTTGGTTAGCTGTTAGGACTTTATGTGAAAGGCAGATGGCCAATGTTAACATCAATTCTTAAAGTTATGGGCATTACAAATCTAAATAGTTTTACACCAAGTAGCACTAACCTTACAGTCTTATTCCGATTGCCCAAAACCAGCTGGTGTAAGAAATTGAATAAACTACCTTATTGCAGTGCAATTCATTTGATTACAATTGATGCATTGCTGGAACAGTGTAGAGGAAACTGTATTCAGTACCTAGCCATGCTATACCTGACTGAACAGTGCATGAAACTGATGAGTTTATATTATTTTAATCAGCAAACTATTTTCAGTCCCATTTATAGCTTTTTAGACATCTAGGTCAAATCACTGAAGAAATTGCTGGAGGAACTCAGCAGGCCTGGAATCATCTGATGAAGGATCACTCAAGTCGAACAGTAACTCTGGTATCACTCCACAGATGCTGCAGATCTGCTTAGTTTCTCCAGCACTTTCAATTTTTGTTTAAGATTTATAGCATCCTCAATTCTTTGTTTTATTTTAACACTGAATCGCAGGTTAGCCTGAGCATAGATGGAGACCTTTTGGTCCATTGTGTCCATGTCAGTACTCAGCAAGAGCAATTCAAGCAGTCCCACCTCTCGCCCTTCCCTTGTAACCCTTGACATGATACTCCAACCGAAGCCAAAACTGTGTTTCATAAAGGTTCATGATAACTGCCTTGTGTTGGTACAGCAAACCTCTAACCTGTAAAGCCCAGGATTCCATATGACCTTTTAGCCAGCTTCTCAACCCATATCACCTTCAATATGCACATAATACCCAGGTGTTTCTGCTTATGAACCACCTTTAGAATTGTACCATTTCTTTGTGATGCCTTTCCTTGTTCTTTATACCAAAATGTTACATTTCACATTTCTGTATATTGAACTCAATCTGCCATGTGCCCACCCATTATATGAACCTATTTATGTTCTCTTAAGCTCATCTTCGTACTCACAGTTCACAACATGTCTTGTTTCATCTCCAGATTGTGACCTCTATACTCACGTCTGCATGACTAAATTAAGAAAATAAAAGAGGTGCAAGTATTGATCCCTGGGAACATTATTGTTTACCTTCCTCCAGTCTGAGAAATACTCACTCACCATTGGCCTCTATTGTTTACCACTTAACTAATTCCATTTCCATGTAGCCCCTTCACTTTTTATTCTCCGGGTTTCCATCTTGCTGAAAAGCCTACTGACTGGCACTTTATCTAACACATTTTGGGGATCTGTTTACTGCATTAGGTTAGTATGCAGGAATAATGAGTAAACAGGAAGGCTAATAGAATGTTTTGTTTCATTGTATAGGAAATTGAGTGCAAGAGTAGGAAGGTTATGCTTCAATTACACAGAACATTGGTGAGACCCCAAGTGGAGTATTGAATACAGTGCTGTTTATCGTACTTCTGGAAGAATGTTAACACACTGAAAGCAGTTCAGAGATGAGTTCCCAGATCAATATCTGAAATGAACGCATCACTATGAGATAGAAGACTAAAGAGGGTACGCCTGTATCCTGTGGAATTTGAAGTGCTGGAGATGACTTAATTGGAACATATAAGATCCTGAGGAGATTTCTCTAGGTGGATGTTGAAACTATGTTCCCTCCTGTGAGAGAATCTAGAACTAGCAGACATAATTTAAAACTAAGTGGTTGCCTATTTAAAACATAGATGAGAAGGTTATGAGTCTTTGGAATTTTCTTTCTCAAAAGGCAGTAGATGTAAATTTTTAAATATTTTTAAGGCAGTGAAGGATAGATTCTTGATTATCAAAAGAATGGACGATTATTGGGGATACACAGAAATGTAGAGTTGAAGTAAAAATCAAATCAGCCACGATCATTTTTGCATGGCACAGCAGACTCGAAGGGCCGAGTGGTCTATTCTTGTTTTTTGGTCATATGTTTGTACTCTGTGTCACTTCAAAAAACTCAAGCAATTAGTTAAACACAACTTGCCCTAAACAATCAAATCAAAGCAAAATACTGGAGAGATCTGAAATAAACTCAGAAAGTGGTGAAGAAATTCAGAGTATAACAAAGTCTGTGGAGAGAGAAAGAGAGTCATAATTTTGAGTCTAACATGACTGTTCTTCAGACCAAAATATTAACTCCATTTCTCTGTCCACAGATGCTGCTAGATCTATAGAGTTTCTCCAGCCACTTTCTGTATTATTGCCTTTTACAGTTCTCTAAATTAAGTCAACTGATTACAAATACACAATTAACTAATTTTATAAATACCTGACAAGGGACTTTTATGAATAGCATTGATGAATGAAGGGTTGAGCCGTTCTGTACCTTCCTGTGTACGATTCCAGTGTGCACTGTTTGGTTGAGGGTTGTCTGAGTAATACAGAAATTATTCTGCAGGACAAGTTGTTTACTATAGCAAGTAACCTTTTCACTTTTTTTCTGGTCTGTGGTGTTTGCTGACTTGTCTGTTGTACTGTGCAAGTCTTTGTGGTTAGCAATTTGAATAATGTGGTTAGCTGTTGAATCCCAGTCATCCTGTTTTCACCAGGTGCCTATGAAAGGAATGACCAGTAAGCCGAAATTACAGTGCCAATTTTGTAAAAGATACGGCTTCAGACAGGGTCATTTTTATTTGTTTTCGGTTGAAAATTATATATCTGCTGCCAACTAGTCGATCTGGCCTGCAGCATGACATCCTGGTTGCTATCTTTAATGGATGGCAAACTCTGCCATCTCATAGAAGATTAGTGAGCCAGTCTCGCTGAAGGTAAGGATAGGCTTGGGAACCCCACTTGATTCTGATTTCAGCATCTTAAATCCTGCAGCAAAATCCAGCTTGTAGATTTAAAGTATCTAGATACTTTTTTATTTGGCTCTCTACTTTAATTCACATATACAGAAAATCCCTACTCCTTTACAGGCGAGAAATTGTGCACCTTTCAAACTTGGGATTAATTTTGATTGTTGGGTGACTAACCAATAACCCATACTTAAAGCAAAGAAACAGCATTGCTTTGAAGTTATAGACTCAGCAACAAGTCACATGGTGCCAAATTGAGAGTCCCAGTGCAGTTCACCAGATGTGCCGCTTGCAAATAGTAGATTGCTCTCGCTGGCAGTAAGAAGGTGAATCAGGGAAGGTAGGGCAGCCGAGGACAGTCAGGATCCAAAATACTTCTGCAGAGTATGAAGAAACACTTCACTTCTGCTGGCCCCACAAAAATAATAATCAAAATGATCTTTAACACCCATAAAAATGATAAGGGCATGCACAATGCCATATCCAATTTAAAGTAGTAGTTAGAAATTTGAAACACCAAATGTCATACTAAATTGACCCAAACACAAGAAACAAAGATTATTTAGCTGCCCAGTGACATGTTCTTGGCACTTAATGCACTTTGGTATTTAGGATTAATAGGGATATGATGCTAGTCAGCTATCAATCAGCTTGTGAGGCCTTCATGCCAAAGGTGATACAAAGTAAAATTAACCCTACTTAGAGTCATCCAATCATAGAGATGTACAGCATGGAAACAGACCCTTCAGTCCAACTCATCAATACCAACCAGATATCCTAAATAAATCTAGACCGGTTTGCCAGCACTTGGCCCATATCCCTCTACTCCCTTCCCATTCATATACCCATCAGATGTATTTTAAATGTTGTAATTGTACCAGCCTCCACCGCTTCCTCTGGCAGCTCATTCGATAAACACACCACCTTCTGCTTGAAAAGGTTGCCCCTTAGGTCTCTTTTATATCTTTCCCCTGTCACCTTCAACCAATGTCCTCTAGTTTTGGACTCCCCACCCCGGTAAAAGAACTTGTCTATTTACTCTATCCATGCCCCTCATGATTTTACAAACCACTATAAGTTCACCCCTCAGTCTCCAACGCTCCAGAGAAAATAGCCCTAGCCTATTCAGCATGTCCCTTTACTTCAAACCCTTCAAACCTTGGCAACATCCTTGTAAATCTTTTCCGAATTCTTTCAAGTTTCACAGCATCCTTCCTACAGCAGGGAGACCAGAATTGCATGCAGTATTCCAAAGGTGGCCTAACCAATGTCCTGTACAGTGCAACATGACCTCCAAACTCCTATATTCAGTGCACTGACCAATAAAAGCAAGCATACTAAACACCTTCTTCACTATCCTATCTACCTGCAACTTCACTTTCAAGGAGCTATGAACCTGCACTCCAAGGTCTCTTTGTTCAGCAACACTCCCCAGGACCTTACCATTAAATTGATGAACTATTGCTTAGCGATGTAGATCAACAAGAGCCATTTTTTGGACTTCACCAATAAAGCAATATTGTCAATTCATCATCTTATACTTCAAAAAAATGTAATTTCATATGGAGAAGTCAAGGAAACTCAGGGAAAAAACATGTTAAATGTGTTTTCCTAAATTGACAAGATAATGCAGTGAAAACTTTCTCAATATTACAGTTGATAAGTGTGCCTGAAAGAAACTAATGTGGCAAATTGGATTCAATTATTTCAGCAAAAGTTGTAGGAATGGGGAAAATGACCAAGTGTATACCGCTATCTTTTTCACACAGTCCAATGCCGAGGCTGCTTGAATGCAGGACATGGAAGGATGTATTTTGGCAGATTCAAAAGCTGTCTTCATTTCTAAGCACTTGTTCAACTCAAGAGTGGAGATAACACACCATCGAATCTCCTTTAACCCATAAGCTGCAAGAAAAATGAAAGAAATGAGAACTACTCAATTCATATGAAATCCTAGCATTTCTTAACGATGTGCATTTCTAAACCAGTGAAAATTAATTCTTACACCAACAAGGTATAATTGCAATGGTCTGGTTTGCAGAGAGAACCACTATTATTTTACATAATCCACATTTATTTAGTTATGAAGAGCAGAAATTTTCTTTTCTCCAGTCACTTTAACACTAAATACCTATATCAGCATTAGAAGTTGACTTACCTTCAAATGTTTCCTTTGTCTCTTTACCTATTATGTGGCAGCCAGAACTAACAGGTTAGTGAATAATGGTTTTAAAGCAAGATAGTTTTTTTTCCATCTTTCAAAAATAGGACAATAGCTTCATTTTATATGAAAAGCAATGTGACAATAAACAAGGGCTCAGATGTCTCAAATATATCAAAATCCACACAAATTCGGACAGATTGAGTGCTCGGGTTTCACAAGTGGTGCAATTAAGGCACGCAGTTTTGAGTATTATTGAGAAAAGACACATTTCATTAAAGTTTTCCATATTGTAAATGTCAGGCATTTGCACGATTACCAGTGTAAAGAGGAAAAACATTTTGTTCTGTATTAGAAAAAGTCCTGATTGGTTGACAAATGGATTCTGTTGTAGAAGCAATGACATGGAGAATTTATCAGTGAGGTGATGACTGACAATTAACTCTCAAGCTTTGTTTAAATTTAAATTATGCAGTTTGACTCTGATTGGTCAGGGCATTGTTCTGAAGAATTAACCAGAGAATGGCTGTCACCTACTTTGTTAAGTTAAAATAGGTGCAACATATGTATATGTTCTGGCTGTCTACATAAAACAAAGTTAAAACTCACACAACACCAGGTTATAGTCCAACAGGTTTAATTGGAAGCACTAGCTTTCAGAGTGACGCTCCTTCATCAGGTGGTTGTGGAGGATACAATTGTAAGACAGAATTTATAGTAAAAGTTTACAGTGTGATGTAACTGAAATTATACATTGAAAAATACCTTGATTGTTTGTTGAGTCTTTCATCTGTTCGAATACCATGATAGTTTCACTTCTTTCATGTGTAAATCTCAAAACTTCTTTTTAAAAAGTAACATTCTCAGGATAACTGTAACAATTGGTGTTAGTCAGATAATATGTTGAAGGTGTTAGCCTCCTGTGTTCTGTGTGTGCCATGACGTTTAGATTGATTCTAATCTAAAA
The DNA here is from genome assembly GCF_047496795.1 of Chiloscyllium punctatum. Classification (NCBI taxonomy): domain Eukaryota; kingdom Metazoa; phylum Chordata; class Chondrichthyes; order Orectolobiformes; family Hemiscylliidae; genus Chiloscyllium; species Chiloscyllium punctatum. The sequence continues at coordinate 30,400,967 of NC_092744.1, forward strand.
AGAGAGTTAACAGAGTTTTCCATGAGTTCATGCAGTTTTTGAGCAAAGTACAATGTAACTCTGCAAGTATAAATTCACCCCACAAAATATATGTATATGTGTGCATGTGGGTTTTTGTGTGTGTGTCAACAAACAATCAAGGTATTTTTCAATGTATAATTTAAGTTACATCACCCTGTAAACTTTTGCTATAAATTCTGTGTCTTACAATTGTGTCCTCCACAACCACCTGATGAAGGAGCGGCGCTCCGAAAGCCAATTAAACCTGTTGGACTATAACCTGGTGTTGTGTGATTTTTAACTTTGTACACCCCAGTCCAACAGCAGCATCTCCAAATCATACATAGAACAATGCCTTATTTGTTACTATATCTAGCTTCTACTATTCTCAAGAGCACAACACTGAGTCACCTAACAACCTTCAATTGGTTGTCAGCATAATTCTTAGCACATTCAGGATTATGAAGAAAAATGTCCAATCTAATGATGGTCAACATGTTTTGGAGTTTTGTATGCATAGGCTACTTACATACGTTCATAGAGTCATAAGTACCTGGCATGTTGCAAACAGCCAAAGGAACATGATGTCTGAAACAAGTCACCAGGCTTTGGAATAGGTGGCATTCATGCTTAGCATCATACCAGGAATTAAATTTGCATACATTTCTGTGACAGGCAAAACATCTTTCTCGCCTGACAACATGTTAGGCTAGTGTTGAACACAACTCATGTTACTATTCCACAATAACAGCTTGATCCACAATAACAGCTTGAAGAAACTGGTAACCTTCACATGTTGTTCACATTTTTGAGCTACTTTACCCTCCCAGGGTAACCTGAGGTAGATTGCAGGACCAAAAGTGGTGACAATAGGCACATACACACGTTTGCCCAATAAACACCTAAAAATGATCTGATTGGGACAGCCATTATTTCACAGGATGATTTTGATGTTGCCAAAATTTCAGCAGCATGCATGTAGAGTGATCAAATGGGTCAGGCTTGCTGATGAGGCCAATCTTATAATGCATGGAACTTCAAGGAATCTCAACGTGTTCATGAAAATAGGTATGGGATAAACAATAGTAGAGGACCCCATGGTACATATGTTTCCTTACAGACATATTCAAGTTCTGTACTACCAAACTTTCAGTTGTATTACTTCCATTTTTTTCTGAATCTATTATCCTAGCATCATATCAATATTAATTGGTTTTTCTTCCAATTTATGCCCTTTTTCTGTCACCACCAATCATTAAAATTCAGTATTCAACAAATACAATGAAATGAACGTCAACTAAACTTGGAATATTGATGAGTTCTGATTATGTTTTTACAAAGCTATTTTTGAGTTGCCAAATCCCCTGGTGGTAAATTCTTTTACTGATAAGTTATTGACTCATCTCAGAATTTCCAATGTAGAAATGGCAAAGCCATAAAGTTACTTCAGCTTCCAAGACAGATAACAAATATAACATTGGCCCTGCAGGCCATAAATGATACTATCAAATAATTCAAAGTTCAAGTCTGCAGCAATTTAGTGATGCTCACGACTCCAATACTTGAGCAAGTCTAATAGTGGGTCCAGCGTAAACCTCCTATTTTATTCATTCACAGAATGTAAGTAGCACTAGCAAGACTGTATTTTAGTGTGCTCAACCTGAAGAGAACGGTGACAACAGAGTGACTTGCATTTCAGAGGGCAGTTAAGTGTCAATCACATGGCTGAATGTCTGTAGACACATGGGCTAGATTTGGCAGTCCAGCGAATCTCCTTCTGTAAAGGACATACCTGAGCGAGATGGGATTTTATAACTTCTAAGATGCATCACTATTCTGATCCTAGCTTTTTCCAGATTTATTTAATTAATTGAATTAATATTCAGAAACTGTGATGTCGGTCAAACACATCTCTCGATAACCAGTATGCTAATGCACCCTGACAAAGGTCCTTGAAGATGTGCAATTGGCAGCTGAATAATAAATAGGACTGGAGTTCACTACACTTATGAATTCTTAGCAACCTTGTAGTGAATTGAAGGGCTCTAAATCCAATCAGACCAACTGATATGCTTTTAAATCTGTGATAGACTAGTGCTGAATATGAATCTCACCTCCACCTCTTACACCTACGAACAGCAGCCACTCTTCCATAAGACCAAAACAAATAGGAACAGGAGTAGACCATTCAGCCCTCGCACCTCCCAGCCATTTTCACTGCACTCACTCACTCAACAGCCCCTCTTTCTAAATACCTACACTCCCTGACTCAACAGCCCCTCTTCCCAAAGTTTCCTCTAGCCCATTCACTCATTCAGCAGTCCCATTTGGTAAATACCTTTATCTCTCTCACTTTGTACCTTGAAATTGTTTGATCAGGCTGATTGCTTTGGCAATGTGCACCCAGAAATCAGCTGATCTCACCTACTTGGAGACTATTTGGACCAACAGATACTGCTCTTGCATTTCCATGAGCACTTCTGTGCACACAGTCATGCACGGTCACTCACTTACCAACCACTCTCTATTCCACTGATCATAGATTGCTTCTCTCCAATTTATACTGCTAACAGGCACAACTATACCTCACTGCTGTGGCTCTTTGTAACGAGCACAAGTGAAAACCTGTAATTGAGGGAACAGTAAGCAAAGGGATGGTGAATGGCAGTGCCACTCTAAGCACCAAAGACAACCAGTTGCATTTGGAAAACCGACTGCAAGAATGGAAGGCTTGTAAAACCTTCTATCTAGTCCACCGTGACACAATAAGGGCAAAATACCCTTAGAGACATCAGCTGCACCTACAGAGGTACATGTTCCCTGCTTTGGAAACCACTGCCTTAGAGTGTAATGGTGAATACATATCTTAATTTCAGGCAAAATAATGCCAGGAGAATTTGAAGCTTTGATAATCTAATTCTGCACCTTACTCAGCATATGCTTAAACTTCACAACTATCTACTCCATCAGATCTTTGCTCTTCACAGAATTCTGGAACAATCATGAAGTACATGGTGGCACAGTGATTAGCATTGCTGCTTCATAGTGCCAGAGACCTGGGTTCAATTCCCACCTCAGGCAACTGCCTGTGTGGAGTTTGCACATTCTCCCCATGTCTGCGTGGGTGTCCTCCAGGTGCTCCAGTTTCCTCCCACAGTCCAAAAATGTGCAGGTTAGGTGAATTGGCCATGCTAAATTGCCCGTAGTGTTAGGTGAAGAGGTAAATAAGTGTGAGCAGCAGCGGAGAACGAGCGGGAGCAGCGGAGGAAGTGACGTGGACCGGAGGGACAGCCGGGAAGGAAAGCAGTGACCATATATAGCAGCAAGGCGGCTAAACCCGAGACTCTACTACTCTAGCGTCTCCCACCCGCCCTCCTCCTCTAACTAGTTAATAAGTAGGAAGAGCGGGAGCGACGACCAGGGGACTGCTGGTAATATATCTGGGCAGTGACTGAACCTGAGACACTACACGTGTTGTGTCTCTCTCCACCCCCACCATACCACACCCCCCAGCCTCCTCCTCTAACCAAAAGTAGGACTCTGGTTTGTTAATGTAAGGATTTTCTATTTCTTTATTGGTAAATGGTTAAAAATTTACTTTTTATGGTTTATCTATTAATTGGTTTTTAGTAAAAGACTATAGCAGAGAGGTATCAGAAAGTATTTTAACTCAAACCTATACAAAGTAATAAAGTAATTAACTAAGCAGAGATGGCTGGGCAGGTGATGTGCTGTAGCTGTATGATGTGGGAGCTGGCTGATCCCATTGTGAATGGCAGTGACCACATCTGCAGCAATTGTTGGTTGCTGGAAGAATTCCGGCTCAGAGTTGATGATCTGGAATCCGAGCTTCAAACACTGCGGCACATCCGGGAGGGGGAGAGTTACCTGGACGCTTTGTTTCAGGAGGCAGTCACACCTGGGAGATTAAGTAATTCACATTCAGTTAGTGATCAGGGACATCAGAGTGTGACTGTCAGTGAGGCTGGCATGGGAACATGAGTTCAGGAGTGCAGGAGCCTCAGCCCTTGACCTTGTCCAACAGGTATGAGATTCTTGGTCCTATACGGATGAGGAAAAGGGCTCTGGACAGGATGAGCCAGCTGACCACGGCACCATGGTGCAGAAGGCCATTCAAGAGGGGGGAAGCAAAAAGACAAGTAGTTATTATAGGGGATTCTATAATTGGGGGGACAGATAGTATCCTATGCAAGCCGGATCAGGAGTCTCGCATGGTGTGTTGCCTGCCTGGTGCCAGGGTGAGGGACATCTCCGACCGGCTTGAAAGGATATTGGAGTGGGAGGGGAGGATCCAGTTGTTGTAGTCCATGTTGGGATTAACAACATAGGCAAAGCTAGGGTGGAGGACCTGTTTGGGGATTATCAAGCACTGGGAAGGAAATTGAAGTACAGGTCTTCAAGGGTCATAATCTCCGGATTACTGCCCAAGCCACGTGCCAATTGGCATAGGGATAAGAAAATTAGGGAAGTAAATACGTGGCTAAGGGATTGGTGTGGGAAAGAGGGATTCCATTTCATGGGGCATAGGCATCAGTTTTGGAACCGGGGGGATCTGTACCGTTGGGACGGTCTCCACCTGAACCGATCTGGTACCAATGTTCTAGCAAAGAGGATAAATGGGTTGGTCAGTAGGACTTTAAACTTCTGAGTTAGAGGGAAGGGAAAGTGAAAGCGGCAGGCAGTATGGAGTTAAATGGAAAGATAAGCAGGAAGATAGCATGTATGCAGGTGGATTTAACCTTGAGGCAGATTAGGAATACAACAAAAAGGAAGGATAACTTAGGACATCTTATGACTTCCAATATCTCTAATGATAAGAATGTTAGCATGAATACTCGTAGCATTTGTAACAAAGTAGATGAACTAACGGCACAGATCATCGTGAATGATTATGTTGTGGTAGGCATCGCAGAGACATGGTTGCAGGGGGTTCAGGACTGGTAGTTAAACATCCAAGGATGTTCAACTTATCGAAAAGACAGGAAGGTGGGTAGAGGGGGCGGGGTGGCCTTGTTAGTTAAGAGCAAAATTAAATCTATGGCACTGATTGACATAGAGTCGGATGATGTGGAGTCTGTGTGGGTGGAATTGAGGAACCACAAAGGCAAAAAAACCATAATGGGAGTTATGTACAGACCTCCTAACAGTGGTCAGGACCAGAGGCGCAACATATACCGGGAAATAGAAATGGCATGTCAGAAAGGCAAGGTCACGGTGATCATGGGGGACTTCAATATGCAGGTGGACTGGGTAAATAATGTTGCCAGTGGATCCAAAGAAAGGGAATTCTTGGAATGCTTACAGGATGGCTTTTTGGAACAGCTGTCATGGAGCCCACAGGGAGCAGGCTATTCTGGACCTAGTGCTATGTAATGAACCAGACTTTATAAAAGATCTTAAAGTAAGGCCACACTTAGGAAGCAGCGATCATAATATGGTAGAGTTCAGTCTGCAGTTTGAAAGAGAGAAGGCAAAATCGGATGTAATGGTGTTGCGGTTAAACAAAGGTAATTATGAGGGCATGAGAGAGGAACTGACGAAAATCGACTGGAAGCAAGATGTTTGTGGGTATAATTGAGGACATAGTACAGAGGTTCATCCCCAAGAAAAGAAAGATTATCCGGGAGGGATTAGACAGCCTTGGCTGACAAAGGAAGTCAGGAAATGTATCAAAGAAAAAGAGAGATCCTATAAAGTGGCCAATCAGAAGATTGGGAAATCAGAAGATTGGGATGGCTATAAAAACAGAGGATAACAAAGAGAGAAATAAGGAAGGAGAGGATCAAATATGAAGGTAGGCTAGCCAGTAATATTAGAAATGATAGTAAAAGTTTCTTTCAATACATAAGAAACAAACGACAGACAAAAGTAGACATTGGGCCACTTCACACTGATGGGAGATAAGGAAATAGCTGGAGAACTCAATAAGTATTTTGCGTCAGTCTTCACAGTGGAAGACATGAGTAATATCCCAACAATTAAAGGGAGTCAGGGGGCTGAGTTGAGTATGGTTGCCATTACAAAAGAGATAGTGCTAGAAAAGCTAAAAGGTCTTAAAATTGACAAATCTCCTGGCCCCGATGGGCTACATCCTAGAGTTCTGAGGGAGGTGGCTGAGGAAATAGCAGAGGCATTGGTTGAGATTTTTCAAAAGTCACTGGAGTCAGGGAAAGTCCCGGATGATTGGAAGATCGCTTTTGTAACCCCATTGTTCAAGAAAGGATCAAGACAAAAGATGGAAAATTATAGGCCAATTAGCCTAACCTCGGTTGTTGGTAAAATTCTAGAATTCATTGTTAAGGATGAGGTTTCTAAATTCTTGAAATTGCAGGGTCGGATTAGAATAAGTCAACATGGATTTGGTAAGGGGAGGTCGTGCCTGTTAGAATTCTTTGAAGAGGTGACAAGTAGGTTAGACTAGGGAAACCCAGTGGATGTGGTCTATCTAGACCTCCAAAAGGCCTTTGATAAGGTGCCACACGGGAGGCTGCTGAGTAAGGTGAGGGCCCATGGTGTTCGAGGTGAGCTACAGGCATGGATTGAGGATTAGTTGTCTGACAGAAGGCAGAGAGTTGGGATAAGAGGTTCTTTTTCGGAATGGAAGCTGGTGACAAGCAGTGCCCCACAGAGTTCAGTGTTGGGGCCGCAGCTGTTCATGTTATATATTAATGATCTGGATGAAGGGACTGGGGGCATTCTAGCGAAGTTTGCCGATGATATGAAGATAGGTGGACTGGCAGGTAGTACTGAGGAAGTGGGGAGGCTGCAGAAGGATCTAGACAGTTTGGGAGAGTGCTCCAGGAAATGGCTGATGAAGTTCAATGTGAGCAAATGCGAGGTCTTGCACTTTGGAAAAAAGAATACAAGCATGGACCACTTTCTAAACGGTGAGAAAGTTCATAAAGCCAAAGTACAAAGGGATCTGGGAGTGCTAGTCGAGGATTCTCTGAAGGTAAACATGCAGGTTGAATCCATGATTAAGAAATCAAATGCAATGTTGTCATTTATCTCAAGAGGGTTGGAATATAAAAGCAGCGATGTGCTACTGAGACTTTATAAAGCTCTGGTTAGGCCCCATTTGGAGTACTGTGTCCAGTTTTGGGCCCCATACCTCAGGAGGGACATACTGGCACTGGAGCGTGTCCAGTGGAGATTCACACGGATGATCCCTGGAATGGTAGGTCTAACATACGAGGAACGGCTGAGGATCCTGGGATTGTACTCATTGGAGTTTAGAAGGTTAAGGGGAGATCTAGTAGAAACTTATAAGATAATACATGGCTCGGAAAGGGTGGATGCTAAGAAATTGTTTCCATTAGGCGGGGAGACTAGGACCCGTGGGCACAGCCTTAAAATTAGAGGGGGGTCAATTCAGAACAGAAATGCGGAGACATGTCTTCAACCAGAGAGTGGTGGGCCTGTGGAATTCATTGCCACGGAGTGCAGTGGAGTCTGGGACGCTAAATGTCTTCAAGGCAGAGATTGATAAATTCTTGATGTCACAAGGAATTAAGGGCTACGGGGAGAATGCGGGTAAGTGGAGTTGAAATGCCCATCAGCCATGATTAAATGGTGGAGTGGACTCGATGGGCCAAATGGCCTTACTTCCACTCCTATGTTTTATGGTCTTATGGAATGGGTCTGGGTGGGTTGCTTTTTAGAGGGTCGGTGTGGACTTACTGGGCCGAAGGGCCTGTTTCCACACAGTAAATAATCTAATCTTCAAGCCAAGCATTCATATGATGTTCTCCAGGTAAAAAAGTATTGAACAAAGAGAATTGCGTAACCACTAATCTCAATGTTCTACTCGGTTGAATTAATCCTTCATAGAGAACTAACCATTTTCTGATTATCAGACCTCCTTCCAATTCTGAGTTATGTTGAATATTCACTATCTATTATTTCCACATAGAATAACATATTCACATAACTAAGGTCACAGAAACAATCCATTAAACTATCAAACGAATTAAATCTAATTTAATTAATCAAATTTGAGTTTATTTTGAATCAATCAAAATCTAACAGTAGCAGGCAGCACTGCATCATTTTGTGGAATTTTGAAGGCTCAAACCTAGGATGGTTTTTAGAAAACATTTTTTTTGTGCTTGATGCTTCTGTGCCAAGATTCCAGCCTGGAATTTCTAAATGGCTGGTCACTGTGAATTTTTTTGTGTGGATGGGGTGGGTGGGGGATCTTAAGTAGTTTAATGATAGTTTGTCAAGTAATAAGATTTGGATTAACAATATTGATGGCTATTTGCCCAAATTACTCGTGTCATATTCATGGTGTAATAAGACTCCTCTAGAGGTCTTGGTGGATTATGTGTGGTACGCCTTGATATTTAGATGTAGAATGAGTCAATGTCTGCCAATATAGTCGCGAGTCTGTGTCCGAATCCCTGGCAATATAGCGAAAACTCGCTCGATTGATTTGTGTTTTTTTCCCCCTTCTGTTGCAGGTTCTCAGAATGTTGATTTACTCCAGTTCTCCTCCTGAATATGCAGTGCTCCCGAGCAGCACCAGTCTAAAATTGAAAATACATGCAATGCAAGGTTCAGCAGTACAAGTTCTTCACAATTCACATGATAGGTACTCACTATTGCTTCCACTTGTCATTACATTTAAAAACACATGAGCTGCCTCAAAACATTTTGGTTCTAATTATTTTGACACCGTCGACTTGAGTTCGGCCACGCATCCCTTCTCCAAACAGACTGAACATTACCAACCTTTCTAGCCAGACTCAGATTACAACCTAAAGTTTGCCTCAAACTGAAAGACTTTTTTGTACTTGCCCAAATTGAAGATGCCGACTAAAACGCACACAGCCCATAGAGCGGGACCCCGCATGGCGCGTTCCGTTTGGAAAACGGCTGAAGCGTTCACCATCACCTTGAATTCTTCTGCTCTGTTTATACCTTCCAAGTTCCTTTGGTCAAGTTAATGATTATGACAGTACGGCAGCCGCTGCAGTTAAGAATCGGACTTTCCCCAAGTCATACTGCAACTTGCAAAATGTCCTTCAAAGTAGTTATTTTATCGCTCTAATTGTGCAATTTTGTTCTTTCTTTTTCTCCGCGATTATTCCAATTTACGGATATCGCCCAAAGACCTAGTTCAAAAGCAAACTGCGTATAAAATGAAGCTAAACATATCTGGGCACCGGGTTCATAACGCCTCTTTCATATCCTGGTACACTGTAGACTTTGTGTTTCACAGATTTTTTTAAAGAAGTAATGACATAGTTCGCCGTAATTTTTGGCTGTGAATGTAAAAACAAAAAGTAGGAAAGTAGGAAAAAAATCAAATTCTTGTTAGATTTAGATTTAATTTGTTTAATATTGTCACTTGTACTCGAGTCAAAAGTTGTATTATAAAAATTATGCAGAATGTTTCATAAAAGGGATTAAGACTGCAGAAAGAAGAATCATTTCATTAAAAAAAGTAGTTGCAAACTTTTACTTAAATTTTAAAAGTGTGCTATAAGAAGTTGAAGGCATCATATGTCAAAAGATGTTTGTTATTAGCAGTGCTTCACTGCTATATTTAAGGTTATCATGATGGAATTACAGACCCATATCTTTCTGGTTTCTGTTATTTCACAAAACAAGAATTTATTTTTCCTAACATTTCTTACTGAAAGCAAAAGTGTTTCATTACTTTATGAGGTGGGGGAATCATCTTGCTATGCTATGAATCACTTGCAACCATTAGAGGCCACAGCAAATACTGACACTCTACAGGGAACCCTGCTTCAAGCATATGACCGTGCCAGGTTTCTTAGGGAAAGTAGTATCAAGTTCAGAGAAAAACTGCACATCTTACAGGAGTCTGAACAATAAGGATGATGGCAAGATTTCTGGCAGAATCAATCAATTGTCCGGTGAGTCTCATATCAACTTTGGGAGCATCTCACTCCATTTTTATGCTTCTCACAAGTGGCATGATGAGATCCTCACTAGGCAGCATGAGTTGATGATTAAAGGGGATTACTGTTTGTTAAATAGCTTGTTAATAACCCAAGTCACCTCACTAATATTTAGTTTTCTGTCTTACCAAATAAGCTGGATTTTGAGAAGACTCGACATGGAAACCAGTGTACCTATTTAGTCATTTTGCTACCTACTCTGAACAATCTCCATGTTGCACTCAAACAAACTGCGGCTCAAGGCATAGCATCATCTCGCATTTGTGGACAATGGCATTAAATTCATTTGCCAACCCCCCTTAACCATCATGGCAACTCTCCAATACACTGGCACGGTGCTCGAGAAGTGCAGATTTACATTATAGGGCGCACTGGCAACTCGCATTAAAAGGCCACAGTAGGGACATTTTGTGCACAGGGATAAGTACCCAGCTCACAGACTTAACCACGTTCCATCTCAGGGCAATTTGTTTGCTCTCTTTATGTTCATTCACTTAGCACCTACCTGCTCACAATATCTATGCCTTACAGTACTAATTAGCACAGTAACACAACCAGACAGCATACCTTGCTAGTTAGCAGTTCTCACTCAAGTGTATGCATTTTTCTGTATGGTAGAGTGCTCCAGCAATGTCACACTTTCACCATGTGCCAACAGGTTATGCAGGAGGAGAAAGTGAGGTCTGCAGATCAGAGTTGAGAGTGTGTTGCTGGAAAAGCAGAGTAGGTCAGGCAGCATCCAAGGAGCAGGAGAATCAACATTTTGGGCCAAAGCCCTTCATCGGTTGGCCATTGTCAGATATTTGCTTAGGTAAACTTGGTCAGGGGTACATGACTCTGAAATCCAGACAGCGTGTCACAGCCAGTTCTGCGACGCCACAGTGGACAGTCTGGGTTTACAGGTAATGCAACTGGGGAAATGTACATTCATGAGTCTGGTTCTGGGCAATTTTCGTTGGAGGTTGTCCAATCAGATCACTCAAGGTTCAGGCAATAGTCTGTCTGCAGACACTGAAGGGGCTATGCCATGGGAATGAGATTTGGCAAATTATCTCAAGATTTGGGAACTACAGCCTGGGGAAGGGAGGGGGGGGGAAGTTGAATGACAATGTAAAGGAGGGAAATGCAAGCTGCATGGAAGGTATACAGTAAAGCATGAATCAGAAGGGGTTCAGGTGGAATGAGGTTCTGTCCATGGTGAGGAGATGTGGGAGGCCTGGCACTTTCCGTCAGAAGTTGTGGGCAAAGGTAGGCAGGTGCAGGTGCAGGTGCAGGTGCAGGTGCAGGTACATGGATTATGTAAGGACATGGGAGGTACAGGGCCCTTCCCGGAAACTTCACAGGACTTACTTGTTTGGGATTCACTGACATGTTGAGAAAGTTACAGAAAGCCAGTAGTTGAACAGCACTCATGTCATCTTCCATTTTGCTGGAACTTTAAATTGGAAAGTGCAATTAGAAAATGGATGCAACCAAACTTGGAGAGGTTGGGGTAGATGAATCCTTCAGCGAGCAGCCTGGGGCATTTCCTCCTTGGCCAGCTGCAGTCTTCTTACAGCGAGATGCTTGCGAGAGTGTGGTCCCAAACTCTTGAAGCCTAACATTTTCACTGAGGTGTCAGTTTCTGAACTTGTGGGATACACAACGCACCTTGCTAATGCTCACTTTGAGGCCTTGGTTCTTGGAGATGGCTTCTGAGACAGCAAGGTATTTCTGTACCTAAGTTATGGACATGCTGGTGGTACCTACAAAACATAAGACAGAGGTGTCATGGCCAATGATTACAAGTACTGTGCAATGAATGGCACTGACCACAGATTTTACGGGAGACGTGCAACGGATGAAAGGTACTTACTCAGCAGGACTTAAATGTTGAGGATTCTTGCAGGAATGGTCCCAGTGTTCCTCTGTGAGGGCCAGGTTTCTGTCTTGTAAAATGTCAAGGCAGGACTTATACACTTAATGGTAAAAACCTGGAAGTGCTGCTTAACAAGGAGACCTTGGAGTGCAGGTTCATAGTTCCTTGAAAGTGGAGTCTCAGGTTGATAAGATGGTGAAGAAGGCATTTAGTATGCTTTCCTTTATTGGTCAGAGCATTGAGTTTAGGAGTTGGGAGGTCACTGGACATTGGTTAGGCCACTTTCAGAATATTGTGGGCAACTCTGGTCTCCCTCCTATAGGAAGGATGTTGTGAAACTTGAACGGGTTCAAAAAAGATTTACAAGGACTTTGCCAGGGTTGGAAGATTTGAGCTTTAGCGAGAGGTTGAATAGGCTAGGGCTATTTTCCCTGGAGCGTCAGAGGCAGAGGGGTGACCTTATAGTGACAACCTTTTCACACAAAGTGTGGTACATGTATGGAATAAGCTGCCAGATGAAGTGGTGGAGGCTGGTACAATTATAACATTTAAAAGGCACCTGGATGGGTACATGAATAGTAAGGGATTAGAGGGATATGGGCCAAGTGCTGGCAAACAGGACTAGATTAATTTAGGATATCTGGTCATCATGGATGAGTTAGACCAAAGGGTCTATTTCCATGCTTTACAGCTCTATGTTTTTTTCTTTTTTTTGTTCCTTTTTTTTACTTTTTTTATTTAACCCCCACACTACCGCAGTTAGGCGGTAGTGCTTATTTTTTCCCCAGCACCCATGGTGTGTGTGTGCAGGTGTGAGACACAGTGAAAGACACAAAGTGCACGAATCTTTATTCAATTTCCACCACCAGGAAGATATGAAAAACACCCGAGTGGCCAGTGACAAGCACTGCCCTTCTCATCAAAGGGCAATGCTGTGTGAGCAAAACAGTGGAGGGGAGGGTAGGGACTAAATCAAAATAGAGTTGGACGGGGAAATAATACACTCCACTCCCTGCGGTGCCCACCTCTCCCTGAACGACTCCAGGGTGTTGGTGGACACCGCGTGCTCCTTCTCCAAGGACACCTGGGCTCTAACGTAATCCCGGAAGAGGGGCAGGCAGTCGGCCCTAACGACCCCCTCCATGGCCCGCTGCCTGGACCTGTTGATGGCCAGTTTGGCCAGGCCCAGGAGCAGACCCACGAGGAGGTCCTCGGACCTGCCCTCCCTCCTCCGTACCGGGTGCCCGAAGATCAGGAGCGTGGGACTGAAGTGCAGCCAGAAACAGAGGAGAAGGTTTTTGAGAAAATCAAAAAGGGAGTGCAAACGCCCACACCCAATGTATACATGGTCCACGGACTCCACAGCGCCACAGAACAAGCAGTTGGGCTGGGAGTCCGTGAACCACCGCAATCTGCGGTTGCAGGGGACTGCTGCGTGCAGCACCCTCCACCCCAGATCCCCGAGAGAAAGGGGGAGGACTCCCGCGTAGAGAGCCCTCCACTGGGGATCCCCACCGCCCGGTGGCTTTATTTATTTTTTTTTTTCCGAGTGGCCAGTGACAAGCACTGCCCTTCAAACCACAGGGCAATCATGCCCTGTTTCTTTTCCTTTTAACCCCCACACTACCGCCTAAGTGCGGTAGTGCTTATTTTTTTCCCCAGCACCCATGGTGTGTGTGTGTAGATGTGAGACACAGTGAAAGACACAAAGTGCACAGATCTTTATTCGATTTCCACCACCAGGAAGATAGGGAAAACACCCGAGTGGCCAGTGACAAGCACTGCCCTTCAAACCACAGGGCAGTGCTGTGTGATCAAAACAGTGAAGGGGAGGGTAGGGACTAAATCAAAATAGAGTTGGAGGGAGAAATGATGCACTCCACTCCCTGCGGCGCCCACCTCTCCCTGAACGACTCCAGGGTGTCGGTGGACACCGCGTGCTCCTTCTCCAAGGACACCCGGGCTCTAACGTAACCCCGGAAGAGGGGCAGGCAGTCGGCCCTAACGACCCCCTCCACGGCCCGCTGCCTGGACCTGTTGATGGCCAGCTTGGCCAGGCCCAGGAGCAGACCCACGAGGAGGTCTTCGGACCTGCCCTCCCTCCTCTGTACTGGGTGCCCGAAGATCAGGAGCGTGGGACTGAAGTGCAGCCAGAAACAGAGGAGAAGGTTCTTAAGAAAATCAAAAAGGGAGTGCAAACGCCCACACCCAATGTATACATGGTCCACGGACTCCACAGCGCCACAGAACAAGCAGTTGGGCTGGGAGTCCGTGAACCACCGCAATCTGCGGTTGCAGGGGACTGCTGCGTGCAGCACCCTCCACCCCAGATCCCCGAGAGAAAGGGGGAGGACTCCCGCGTAGAGAGCCCTCCACTGGGGATCCCCTCCGCCCGGTGGCTTTACAGCTCTATGACTCTAAGTACCACTTGACCCATACTGCCCTGTTATGCGCTGTCTTCTCCCGCAATGTGATAAATAGAGGAATTGAATGCAATTAAATGCCTGTTAACTGTGTAGATGGTGGAAAAGTGGTGAGGTGTTCTGCAGTACAGGGGAACATCGATTATCCAAACGAGATAGGTGGGCAGTATTTCAACACCGGCCCCACCCTCCGCAGCTCCCCCACCCCTGTTCAACACTGCCCCGCCCCCATCCCCGTCCAACCCTGCCCCCACCCCCACCCTCATCCAGCACTGCCCCCCACCTGCCCCATCCCCGTCTAACACTGCCCCCATCTCCGTCCAACACTGCCACCCCATCCCCATCCAGCACTGACCACACCCCCCAATCGCTGTCTAACACTGCCCCCCGCCCCCCCATCCTCATCCAGCACTGCCACCCCGCCTCCCCATCCTCGTCCAGCACTGCCTTCCTCACGCGCCCCTATCCCCTTCCAGCACTGCCCCCCTCCCACCCCACCATCCCCATCTAACACTGCCCCCTGCCCCCATTTCCGTCCAACACTGCCACCCCATCCCCTTCCAGCACTGTCCCCGCCCGCCATCCTCGCCCAGCACTGCCACCCTATCCCTGTCCAGCACTGCCCCCCACCAGCCTCCATTCCCATCTAACACTGCCCCCCGCCCCACCATCCACGTCCAGAACTGCTCCCTCACCCTCCCGTCCTAATCCAGCACTGCCACCCCACGCTCGTCCAACACTGCCCCCTCATCGCCCCATCCTCATCCAGCACTGTGCCTCTCCCACACCACCATCCTCATCCAACACTGCCCCCCACACCCCCATTCTCATCCAGCACTGTGCCTCTCCCACATCACCATCCTTTTCCAGCACTGCCACCCCATCTACATCCAGCACTGCCCCCCCGCCTCCCCATCCTCGTCCACACTGCCTCCCTCCCACGCCCCCATACCCACCCAGCACTGCCTCCAACCCACCCCCATCCCCGTCTAACACTGCCCCCCACTCCCATCCTCATCCAGCACTGTCACCCCATCCCTGTCCAGCACTGCCCCCCGCCCGCCAACCTCGTCCAGCACTGCCACCCCATCCCCGTCCAGCACTGCCCCCCACCCACCCGCATCCCAGTCTAACACTGCCCCCCACCCCCATCCCCGTCCAGTACTCCCCCCTCCCACACCACCATCCACATCTAACACTGCCCCCCGCTCCCATCCCCGTCCAGCACAGCCCCCCACCCACCCGCATCCCAGTCTAACACTGCACCCCGCCTCCATCCTCGTGCAGCACTGCCCCCCGCCCCCATCTCCGTCCAACACTGCCACCCCATATCCTTCCAACACTGCCCCCCGCCCGCCATCCTCGCCCAGCACTGCCACCCCATCCCCGTCCAGCACTGCACCCACCAGCCTCCATCCCCATCTAACACTGCCCCCGCTCCCCCATCACTGTCTAACACTGCCCCCCCGCCCCCATCCTCGTCCAGCACTGCCACCCCACCTCCCCATCCTCGTCTAGCACTGCCTCCCTCCCGCGCCCCCATCCCCGTCCAGCATTGCCCCCCTCCCACCCCACAATCCCCATCCAACACTGTCACCCATCCCCATCCAGCACTGCCCCCCACCCACCCCCATCCCCATCTAACACTGCCCCCTGCTCCCATCCCCGTCCAACACTGCCCCCCGCCCGCCATCCTCGTCCAGCACTGCCACCCCATCCCCATCCAGCACTGCTCCCCACCCACCCGCATCCCAGTCTAACACTGCCCCCGCCCCCATCTCCATCCAATATTGCCACCCCATCCCCTTCCAGCACTGCCCTCCGCCCCCATCCTCGTCCAGCACTGCCCCCCACCCTATCCTTGTCCAACACTGCCACCGCATCCCCGTCCAACACTGCCTCCACGCCCCTCATTTCCGTCCAACACTGTCCCCCCCGCTCCCTCATCCCCATGCAACACTGCCCCCCTCCCGACCCATCCCCGACCTGCACTGCCCACCACCCCCCATCCTCGTCCAACACTGACCCCCACCCACCCCCATCCTTGTCCAGCACTGCCCCCCACCCACCCCCATCCCTGTCTAACACTGCGCTTACCCCCTTCCGACCAGCACTGCTCCCTCACCCCATCCTCATCCAGCACTGTCCCCCGCCTGCCCCCACCCCATCCAGTACTGCCCCCTCCCCCCATCCAGCACTGCCCCCCACCCCCATCCCTGTCCAACACTGCCACCCCATCCCCGTCCAGCACTGCCCCCCACCCGCCCCATCCCCGTCTAACACGGCCCTCTGCCCCCATCTCCGTCCAACACTGCCACCCCATCTCCTTCCAGCACTGTCCCACGCCCGCCTTCCTCGCCCAGCACTGCCACCCCATCCCCGTCCAGCACTGCACCCACCAGCCTCCATCCCCATCTAACACTGGCACCCCCCCCCCCATCGCTGTCTAACACTGCCCCCCACCCCCCCCCATCCTCGTCCAGCACTGCGCCTCTCCCACACTCCCATCCTTGTCCAGCACTGCCACCCCATCCACGTCTAGCACTGCCCCCCCGCCTCCCCATCCTCGCCCAGCACTGCCTCCCTCCCACGACCCCATCCCCAACCAGCACTGCCCCCCACCCGCCCCATCCCCGTCTAACACTGCCCCCTGCCCCCATCGCCGTCCAACACTGCCACCCCATCCCCAACCAGCACTGCCCCCCACCCGCCCCATCCCCGTCTAACACGGCCCCCTGCCCCCATCTCCGTCCAACACTGCCACCCCATCTCCTTCCAGCACTGTGCCCCGCCCGCCTTCCTCGCCCAGCACTGCCACCCCATCCCCGTCCAGCACTGCACCCACCAGCCTCCATCCCCATCTAACACTGGTACCCGCCCCCCCATCGCTGTCTAACACTGCCCCCCACCCCCCCCATCCTCGTCCAGCACTGCGCCTCTCCCACACCCCCATCCTTGTCCAGCACTGCCACCCCATCCACGTCGAGCACTGCCCCCCCGCCTCCCCATCCTCGCCCAGCACTGCCTCCCTCCCACGACCCCATCCCCAACCAGCACTGCCCCCCACCCGCCCCATCCCCGTCTAACACTGCCCCCTGCCCCCATCGCCGTCCAACACTGCCACCCCATCCCCTTCCAGCAGTGTTCCCCGCCTGCCATCCTCGCCCAGCACTGCCACCCTATCCCCGTCCAGCACTGCCCCCCACCAGCCTCCATCCCCATCTAACACTGCCCCCCGCCCCACCATCCACGTCCAGCACTGCTCCCTCATCCTCCCGTCCTCGGCCAGCACTGCCACCCCATGCTCGTCCAACACTGCCCCCTCATCGCCCCATCCTCATCCAACACTGCTCCCCACACCCCCATCCTCGTCCAGCACTGCGCCTCTCCCACACCACCATCTTTTTCCAGCACTGCCACCCCATCCACGTCTAGCACTGCCCCTCCGCCTCCCCATCCTCGCCCAGCACTGCCTCCCTCCCACGACCACATCCCCAACCATCACTGCCCACTACCCACCCCATCCCCGTCCAGCACTGCCCCCCACCCGCCATCCTCGTCCAGCACTGCCACCCCATCCCCGTCCAGCACTGCCCTCCACCCACCTGCATCCCAGTCTAACAGTGCCCCCCGCCCCCATCCCCGTCCAGCACTGCCCCCCTCCCACCCCACCATCCCCATCTAACACTGCCCCCCACCCACCCACATCCCTGTCGAACACTGCCCCCCGCTCCCATCCCCGTCCAACACTGCCACCCCATCCCCGTCCAGCATTGCCCCCCACCCGCCATCCTCGTCCAGCACTGCCACCCCATCCCCGTCCAGCACTGCCCCCCACCCACCCGCATCCCAGTCTAACACTGCCCCCCGTCCCCATCCTCATCCAGCACTGCCCCCCGCCCCCATCCCTGTCCAACACTGCCACCCCATCCCCATCCAGCAATGCCCCCTACCCGCCCCATCCCCGTCTAACACTGCCCCCTGCCCCCATCTCCTTCCAACACTGCCACCTCATCTCCTTCCAGCACTGACCCCCGCCCGCCATCCTCGCCCAGCACTGCCACCCCATCCCCGTCCAGCACTGCAGCCACCAGCCTCCATTCCCATCTAACACTGCCCCCGATCCCCCATCGCTGTCTAACACTGCCGCCCGCACCCCATCCCCGTGCAACACTGCCCCCGCGCACCTCAGCCCCATCCAGCACTGCCCCCCTCCCGACCCATCCCCGACCGGCACTGCCCACCACCCCCCATCCTCGTCCAGCACTGCCAAGCCATCCTCGTCCAGCACTGCCCCCGCCCGCCCCTATCCTTGTCCAGCATGCCCCCAACCCACCCCATCCCTGTCTAACACTGCACCTGCCCCCATCCAAACCAGCACTGCCCCCTCACCCCATCCTCGTCCAGCACTGTCCCCCGCCTGACCTCACCCCAACCAGCACTGCCCCCTCGCCCCATCCTCGTCCAGCACTGTCCCCCGCCTGACCTCACCCCAACCAGCACTGCCCCCTCGCCCCATCCTCGTCCAGCACTGTCCCCTGCCTGCCCCCATCCCCATCTAACACTGCCCTCCCGCACCCCCATCCTCGTCCAGCACTGCCTCCCGCCCCATCCCTGTCCAACACTGCCACCCCATCCCCGTCCAGCACTGCCCCCCACCCGCCCCATCCCCGTCTAACACTGCCCCCTGCCCCCATCTCCGTCCAACACTGCCACCCCATCTCCTTCCAACACTGCCCCCCGCTCCCTCATCCCCATGCAACACTGCCCCCCGCTCCCTCATCCCCATCCAGCACTGCCCCCCTCCCGACCCATCCCCGTCCAGCACTGCCCAACACCCCCCATCCTCATCCAGCGCTGCCAAGCCATCCTCGTCCAGCACTGCCCCCACCCTCCCCCATCCTCGTCCAGCACTGCCCCCCACCCAACTCCATCCCTGTCTAACACTGCACCTGCCTCCACCCCGACCAGCACTGCCCCCTCGTCCCATCCTCGTCCAGCACTGTCCCCCGCCTGCCCCCACCCCGTCCAGTACTGCCCCCTCCCCCTCATCCTCATCCAGCACTGTCTCCCGCCTTCCCTCATCTCCGTCCAACACTGCCACCCCATCTCCTTCCAGCACTGTCCCCTGCCCGCCTTCCTCGCCCAGCACTGCCACCCCATCCCCATCCAGCACTGCACCCACCAGCCTCCATCCCCATCTAACACTGGCACCCGCTCCCCCATTGCTGTCTAACACTGCCCCCCCGCCCCCCATCCTTGTCTAGCACTGCCTCCCTCCCGCGCCCCCATCCCCGTCCAGCACTGCCCCCCTCCCACCCCACCATCCCCATCTAACACTGCCCCCGCCCCCATCCCCATCCAACACTGCCACCCCATCCCCATACAGCACTGCCCCCACCCACCCCCATCCCCATCTAACACTGCCCCCGCTCCCATCCTCGTCCAACACTGCCCCCCGCCCCCATCCCTGTCCAACACTGCCACCCCATCCCCGTCTAACACTGCCCCCTGCCCCCATCTCCGTCCAACACTGCCCCCTCCCGCCATCCTTGCCCAGCACTGCCACCCCATCCCCGTCCAGCACTGCCCCCCACCAGCCTCCATCCCCATCTAACACTGCCCCCCGCCCCACCATCCACGTCCAGCACTGCTCCCTCACCCCCCGTCCTCGTCCAGCACTGCCACCCCATGCTCGTCCAACACTGCCCCCTCATCCCCCCATCCTCATCCAACACTGCTCCTCCCACCCCCAATTCTCATCCAACACTGCCCCCACCCCCATCCTCATCCAGCACTGCCACCCCATCCTCGTCCAGCACTGCCCCCACCTGCCCCCATCCCCATCTAACACTGCCCCGCCCTCATCCTCGTCCAACACTGCCACCTCACCCCCATCCTAGTCCAGCTTTGCCACCCCATTCCCATCCAGCATTGCCTCCCAACCGCCCCCATCCCCGTCTAACACTACCTCCGCCCCCATCTTCGTCCAACATGGCCCACCACCCCCCGTCCCCATCCAGCACTGCCCCCCGCCCACCATCCCTATCCAGCACTGCCCCCCGCCAGCCCCCATCCCCGTCCAACACTGCCCCCCGCACTCAATCCTCGTCCAACACTGCCCCCGCACCCCCATCCCTGTCCAACACTGCCCCCCCCGCTCCCTCATCCCCATGCAACACTGCCCCCCGCTCCCTCATCCCCATCCAGCACTGCCCCCCTCCCGACCCATCCCCGTCCGGCACTGCCCACCACCCCCCATCCTCATCCAGCGCTGCCAAGCCATCCTCGTCCAGCACTGCCCCCACCCTCCCCCATCCTCGTTCAGCACTGCCCCCCACCCAACTCCATCCCTGTCTAACACTGCACCTGCCCCCACCCCGACCAGCACTGCCCCCTCGCCCCATCCTTGTCCAGCACTGTCCCCCGCCTGCCCCCACCCCGTCCAGTACTGCCCCCTCCCCCCCATCCTCGTCCAGCACTGTCCCCCACCTGCCCTCATCCCCGTCTAACACTACCCTCCCGCACCCCCACCTCATCCAGCACGGCACCCCACCCACCCCATCCCCATCTAACACTGCCCCCACCCCCATCCCTGTCCAGCACTGCGCCCCCGCCCCCAATCCTCGTCCAAAACTGCCCCCCGCCCCCATCCTCGTCCAGCACTGCCCCCTCCGCCACCCATTCTCGTCCAGCACTGCCACCCCATCCTCGTACAGCCCTGCCCCCCCTCTCGCCCCCCCATCCTCCTCCAACACTGCCCCCCTGCCGCCCCCACCATCCTCGTCCAACACTGCCTCCCTGAACCCCCATCCACGTCCAACACTGCCCCCCCGCCCCCCAACCTCGTCCAGCACTGCCACCCCATCCTCGTCCAGCACTGACCTCCCGCCCCCACATCCTCGTCCAACACTGCCCCCATCCCTCCATCCTCATCCAGCACTGCTCCACTCCCGCCCCCCCATCCTCATACAGCAGTGCCCCCCACCTTCATCCAGCACTGCCACACCATCCCCATCCAGCACTGCCCCCCACCCGCCCCATCGCTGTCTAACACTGCCCCCCAGCACCACCATTCTCGTCCAGCACTGCCTCCCTCCCGCTCCCCCATCCCCATCCAACACTGCCCCCCTCCCACCCCACCATCCTCATTTAACACTGCCCCCTGCCCCCATCCCCATCCAACACTGCCACTCTATCCCCATCCAGCACTGCCCCCCACCCGCCCCCATCCCCATCCAACACTGCCACCCCATCCCCTTCCAGCACTGTCCCCTGCGCCCCATGCTCATCCAGCACTGCCACCCAATCCCCATCCAGCACTGCCCCCCACCCGTCCCCATCCCCGTTCAACACTGCCCCCCCGCTCCCTCATCCCTGTCCAACACTGCCCCCGCCCGCCCCCCCAACTCTGTCCAGCAATGCCCCTGCCCCCCATCCTCGTCCAGAACTGACCCCTGCCTGCCCCACCCCCTTCTAACACTGCCCTCCCGTCTGCCCCCAGCCCGCCATACAACCCCATCCAACACTGCTCCCCATTCCCATCTAACACTGCCCCACCTCCTCATCCCCGTCCAACACTGCACCCCATCCCCCATTCTCGTCCAGCACTGCCCCCGCCCGCCCCCTCATCCTTGTCCAACACTGCCCCCGCTACACAACCCCATCCAACACTGCCCCCCGCACCCCCATGCCCGTCCAACACTGCTCCCACCCCTCATCCCCTTCCAACACTGCCACCCACCCCCCCATCCTCATCCAGCACTGTCCCCGCCTGCCCCCTCATCCCTGTCCAACACTGCCACCTAATCACCATCCCCGTCCAACACTGCCCCCGCCCTCTTATCCATGTCCAACAGTGCCCCCCACCCCCTCATCCCCTTCCAACACTGCACCCGCCCACCATCCCCGTCCAACACTGCCCCTCGCCCCCTCATCCCCGTCCAACACTGCCCACCACCCTGCACCCCGTCCAGCACTGCCCCCCACCCGCCCGATCACTGTCTAACACTGCCACCCTGCCCCCCCATCCTCGTCTAGCACTGCCCCCCCCCACCTCCCCATCCTCGTCCAGCACTGCCTCCCTCCCACGCTCCCATCCCCATCTAACACTGCCCCCCGCCCCCATCCCCAACCAACACTGCCACCCCATCCCCACCCAGCACTGCCCCCCACCCACCCCCATCCCCGTCTAACACTGGCCCCCGCTCCCATCCCCATCCAACACTGCCACCCCATCCCCTTCCAGCACTGCCCCCTGTGCCCCATCCTCATCCAGCACTGCCACCCCACCCCCGTCCAGCACTGCCCCCGGCCCGCCATCCTCGCCCAGCACTGCCACCCCATCCCCGTCCAGCACTGCCCCCCACCCACCCACATCCCAGTCTAACACTGCCCCCCGCCCCCATCCTCATCCAGCACTGCCCCCCGCCCCCATCCTTGTCCAACACTGCCACCCTATTCCCGTCCAGCACTGCCCCCCACATGCCTCATCCCCATCTAACACTGCCCCCTGCCCCCATCTCCGTCCAACACTGCCACCCCCATCTCCTTCCAGCACTGCCCCCCGCCCGCCATCCTCGTCCAGCACTGCCACCCCATCCCCATCCAGCACTGCAGCCACCAGCCTCCATTCCCATCTAACACTGCCCCCTGCCCCCCCATCGCTGTCTAACTCTGCCCCCCGTCCCCCCATCCTCGTCCAGCACTGCCCCCACACCTCCCCATCCTCGTCCAGCACTGCCTCCCTCCCGTGCCCCCATCCCCGGCCAGCACTGCCCCCCCTCCCACCCCACCATCCCCATCTAACACTGCCCCCCGCCCCCATCCCCATCCAGCACTGTCACCCCATCCCGTTCCAGCACGGCCGCCCGCCCGCCATCCTCGTCCAGCACTGCCACCCCATCTCCATCCAGCACTGCCCCCCACCCACCCGTATCCCAGTATAACACTGCCCCCCGCCCCCATCCCCGTTCAGCACTGCCCCCCACCCGCGTCATCCCTGTCTAACACTGCCCCCATCTCCGTCCAACACTGCCACCCCATATCCTTCCAGCACTGCCCCCTGCCCGCCATCCTCATCCAGCACTGCCACCCCATCCCCGTCCAGCACTGCACCCACCAGCCTCCATCCCCATCTAACACTGCCCCCCGCCCCCCCCCCATCACTGTCTAACACTGCCCCCCGCCCCCCCATCCTCGTCCAGCACTGCCTCCCTCCCGCACCCCCATCCCCGTCCAGCACTTCCCCCGTCCCACCCCACCATCCCCATTTAACACTGCCCCCATCCCCATCCAACACTGCCACCCCATCCCCATACAGCACTGCCCCCCACCCACCCGCATCCCAGTCTAACACTGCTCCCTGCCCCCACCCCATCCAGCACTGCCCCCCCACCCACCCCAACCCTGTCTAACACTGCCCCTGCCCCCCCGTCCATCACTGCCCTCCCGCCTGCCCCCACCACCGTCCAAGCACTGCTCCCCCCATCCTCATCCAGCATTGCTCCCGCCCACCGCCCATCCTCGTCCAGTTGCCCCCCCTCCCCATCGTCGTCCAGCTCTGCACCCACCCCGCCCACCCCCCATCCTTGTCCAGCACTGCCCCCTCCTCCGTCACCCTATCCCCGTCTAGCACTACCCTCGCCCCCTCTCGGGACAGCCGGACTAGACATCAACAATAAGACTGCTGCAGCTGCCTTTGTGGTGTAAGTCTCCAAATAGCACACACGCAGCCACATCCACACACACAACTTTTTACTGCAACTTTTTGACAGGTTCCACCTCTGCTCTGTTCAGGACAATGTTGGTCAGATTATCTGGGTAAGGGGGTAGGGAATTGGGGGTACACCCCTCTGTAGAACTCCAGGGAAAGTGTGGGGAGAGTGAGAGAGAGAGAGAGAGAGAGAGAGAGAGAGAGAGCATGGGTGGTCAGTCATTTGGAGATGGTGCCTGTTTAATCACTGTAAACAAAAGACATGATCACTGTTGGAAACACGTCGTTGATGTAATGTTTCTAACAGGACCTCGAGATCTCCTTCGGATAGTCCTATTTTCAGATAACTGGTATTCGGATAATCGAGGTTCCTCTGTAAAGAGAAGGCAATGCAGACAGAGGTTGTGCACTGTTAGTGGTATGGAAGTGAGAGGTGACAACACAGGTGAGTGAAGAACTTGACCCAACTTGGACTTAGCCAAATAGAGTAAGATTCAGATCAAATGGTTTTATCTAGTATGTAGCGAGAAAAATTATATCATAAACAGCAAATACATCAAGTCACAAAAATCTTACAGCCCTTACAGGTTGCCTGACTTTCTTTCACCAGCATGTTTGAATTGAACATGTTTTGAAAACAATGGTGGAGAAGACAATTCTCCCTTAAGTCTTTGATAACATTCTTTTCATCATGAATCTACTTCGTGCTGTTAGCATCAAATATTTTCAGATGAATTATCTTGAACAATCTTCATCTCAAATAAACACACGCTCCAGTAAATTTTCCAATCAGCTTTAGAAACTAAAAGTCTCAATTTAGTCTAAATTAAAGTCATATTATCTCTCTATAATACTGAAGTATATTCCTTAGCAGGAATACAAGACAATCCATCAAGGCCACAGTTTCAAGGGTGGCTCATTAACTGAGACCTCAAAAAGAAAATGGTTACCACAGTTAAGATTACTGGTATATGCCTATTCCAGTCAGTATGGCAATTAGATGCACATATATACCTTGGGGGGGGGGGGGGGGGTGTGGGGGGAGGGGGGAAGTTTTAAGGCAGCAAACCCATACACAGCCACGCAGCATGGACAGATGAATTCATAAAAGAGTAAGGATCCTTGAGCGGTCCTTGGAGATCTATAAAGAGAGAAAATAAGGAAGTATATTACTGTATATGGATGTATGAATATGGCCTATTTCCGTACCTTTCAGTCCCTCAAGCCTGCAATTCAATAAGACCATGACAGACCTGCTTGTATAAAGCTGCATTTTTGCCTGCCCTCATAACATTTTATCTCCATGCTTCATAATAATCTACCTCTGTCTTAAAAATATTCATATTTTAAGGAAGCATGTTCCAAAGATTCATGACCCTGAGAAAAAAATGTTGCCTCATCTCTGCTTTAAATATCCAACCCTTTAACAATGACCCCAGGTTCTAAATTCTCTCGTAACAGGAAACATGCTATTCACATCAACTCTGTCAAGACCCTTCAGAATCTTAAGTTTCAATCAAGTTGTCTCTTACTCTTCTAAATTCCTCCGTATACAAGCCTAGCCTGTCCAAATTTTCCATTAGACAATCTGTCTATTCCAAGTAATAGTCTAGTAAACATTCTCTTAACCACTTCCAAGGCATTTACATCCTTACTTAAATGAAGGTGAGGTGCCGGAAGACTGGAGGTTGGCCAACGTGGTGCCACTCTTTCGGAAGAGTAGTAAGGACAAGCCAGAGAACTATAGACCAGTGAGCCTGACATCGGTGGTGGGCAAGTTGTTGGAGGGAATCCTGAGGGACAGGATGTACATGTACTTGGAAAGGCAAGGACTGATTAGGGATAGTCAGCATGGCTTTATGCGTGGGAAATCATGTCTCATTAACTTGATTGAGCTTTTCAAGAAGTGGGTGGCACAGTGGCACAGAGGTTAGCACTGCTGCCTCACAGCGCCAGAGACCCGGGTTCAATTCCCGCTTCAGGCAACTGTCTGTGTGGAGTTTGCACATTCTCCCCGTGTCTGTGGGTTTCCCCTTGGTGCTCTGGTCCAAAAATGTGCAGTTAGGTGAATTGGCCAAGCTAAATTGCCCGTAGTGTTAGGTGAAGGGGTAAATGTAGGGGTCTGGGTGGGTTGTGCTTCGTCAGGTCGGTGTGAACTTGTTGGGCCGAAGGGCCTGTTTCCACACTGTAAGTAATCTAATCTAAAGTAACTAAAGGGATTGATGAGGGCAGAACGGTAGATATGACCTATATGGAGCTCAGTAAGGCTTTCGACAAGGTTCCCCATGGGCGACTGGTTAGCAAGGTTAGATCTCACGGAATACATGGAGAACTCACCATTTGGACATAGAACTGGCTCAAAGGTAGAAGACAGAGGGTGGTGGTGGTGGACAGTTGTTTTTCAGACAGAGGGTGGTGGTGGTGGACAGTTGTTTTTCAGACTGGAGGCCTATGACCAGTGGAGTGCCACAAGGATCAGTGTTGGGTCCTCAACTTTTTGTCATTTATATAAATGATTTGGATGTGCGCATAAGAGGTACAGTTAGTAAGTTTGCAGATGACACCAAAACTGGAGGTGTAGTGGACAGCAAAGAAGGTTACCTCAGATTACAACAGGATCTTGACCAGATGGGCCAATGGGCTGAGAAGTGGCAGAGGGAGTTTAATTCAGATAAATGCGAGGTGCTCCATTTTGGAAAAGCAAATCTTAGCAAGATTTATACACTTAATGGTAAGGTCCCTGAGAGTGTTGCTGAACAAAGAGACCTTCAAGTGAAAGTTCATAGCTCCTTGAAAGTGGAGTTGCAGGTAGATAGGATAGTGAAGAAGGTGTTTGGTATGCTTTTTTTATTGGTCAGAGTATTGAGTAGAGGAGTTGGGAGGTCATGTTGCGGCTGTACAGAATATTGGTACGGCTACTGTTGGAATATTGCATGCAACTCTGGGCTCCTTCCTATTGGAAAGATGTTGTGAAACTTGAAAGGGTTTAGAAAAGATTTAGAAGGATGTTGCCAGGGTTGGAGGATTTGAGCTACAGGGAGAGGCTGAAGAGGCTTGGGCTGTTTTTCCTGGAGCGTCGGAGGCTGAGGGGTGACCTTATAGAGGCTTACAAAATTATGAGGGGCATGGATAGGATAAATAGACAAGATCTTTTCCCTGGGGTTGGGGAGTCCAGAACTAGAGGGCATAGGTTTAGGGTGAGAGGGGAAAGATATAAAAGGGACCTAAGGGGCAACTTTTTCATGCAGAGGGTGGTACGTGTATGGAATGAGCTGCCAGAGGAAGTGGTGGAGGCTGGTACAATTACAACATTTAAAAGGCATTTGGATGGGTATAAGAATAGGAAGGGTTTGGACGGATATGGGCCGGGTGCTGGCAGGTGGGACTAGATTGGGTTGGGATATCTGGTCGGCATGGATGGGTTGGACCGAAGGGTCTGTTTCCATGCTGTACATCTCTATGACTCTATAACTCTAAGTGACAAAATGCCGTGCACAGGTGTAGTCTTGCGTAACTCTGCATAACTGAAGCACAACTTTCTTATTTTTATATTTAATTTCCTTGGTGATAAATGAGCCGAAAAGTGCAGTCATGGAAAGGCACAGCAGGTCAGGCAGCATTTGAAGAGCAGGAGAATCAACATTTCGGGCATAAGCCCTTCATCAGGAATATTGAGAAATTTTGAAGGAAAAGTTGTTGAGGGTGATGACCAGTTCTGCCAAGCGAATGAGTGTGTCAATGGAGGGGTATTGGTTGGATCAGTGGGAGAGGAGGAAACAGAGGGCTTGAAGGCCTTTACCATGGCAGAAAGATGTGTACAGGGACTGGATGTCCATGGTAAAAAGGTGAGGCACTATGGGCTGGGGAAACAAAAGCCATGGGTGAGATGAAGGGTGTAGATACTGTCCTGAATGTATGTGAGACTTCCTGGACCAAGGAATCCAGGATGGTTTAATGATATGAGGAGATATGTTTGGTGAGGCAGGAACAGGTGGAAAAGATGTATCGACCAGGGTAGTCAGGTTTGTCAATTTTGGGTGAGAGGTAGAACTAGGCAGTGCAGTGTTCCAGGACAATGAAGTCAGAGGCTGTGGATGGGAAATCACCTGAGGTGACGAGGTTGTGGATTGTCTGGGAGATGATGGTTTGGTGATGGGAATTGGGGTCACGGTCATGGGGACAGTCGCAGCAGGTGTCCGTGAGTTGGTGCCTGGCTTCAGCGGTGTAGAGGTTGTTGCACCAATCGACCACTGCGCACCCCACCCCGTTGGCTGGTTTAATGGTGAGTTTGGGGTTGGAGTTGGGGGGGGTGCTGCATCTTGTGAGGGGAAGAGGTTGGAGTAGGTGAGAGGGGTTGACAGGTTGAGGCGGTCAATGTCACAGTGGCAGTTGAAGATAAAGAGGTTGAGGGGAGGTAACAGACCAGCTTGGGGTGTCCAAGTGGATGGAGTGTGTTAGAGGCAGGAAAAGGGGTTCTCAGAAGGTGGATGAGTGTTCCAATGGAAAAGGTAAGCAGGAAGGGGGAAGAAAAGTTTGATGTTGCAATGTGTTTGGAATTTATTGACCTGGGAATGTAGTGGGATGATGGTGAGACCTTTACTGAGGACTCGGTAAAAACAATGACTGCAGATGCTGGAAACTAGATTCTGGATTAGTGGTGCTGGACGAGCACAGCAGTTCAGGCAGCATCCAAGTAGCTTCGAAATCGACGTTTCGGGCAAAAGCCCTTCATCAGGAATAAAGGCAGTGAGCCTGAAGCATGGAGAGATAAGCTAGAGGAGGGTGGGGTTGGGGAGAAAGTAGCACAGAGTACAATGGGTGAGTGGGGGAGGGGATGAAGGTGATAGGTCAAAGAGGAGAGGGTGGAGTGAATAGGTGGAAAGAAGATAGGCAGGTAGGACAAGTCTGGACAAGTCATGGGGACAGTTACTGAGCTGGAAGTTTAGAACTAGGGTGAGGTGGGGGAAGGGGAAATGAGGAAACTGTTGAAGTCCACATTGATGCCTTGGGGTTGAAATGTTCCGAGGCGGAAGATGAGGCGTTCTTCCTCCAGGCATCTGGTGGTGAGGGAGCGGCAGTGAAGGAGGCCCAGGACCTCCATGTCCTCGGCAGAGTGGGAGGGGGAGTTGAAATGTTGGGCCACGGGGCAGTGTGGTTGATTGGTACAGGTGTCCCAGAGATGTTCCCTAAAGCGCTCTGCTGGGAAGCGCCCAGTCTCCCAAATGTAGAGGAGACCACATCGGGAGCAACAGATACAATAAATGATATTAGTGGATGTGCAAGTAAAACTTTGATGCATGTGGAAGGCTCCTTTAGGGCCTTGGATAGAGGTGAGGGAGGAGGTGTGAGTGCAGGTTTTACAGTTCCTGCGGTGGCAGGGGAAAATGCCAGGATTGGAGGGTGGGTTGTTTGGGGGCGTGGACCTGACCAGGTAGTCACGGAGGGAACGGTCTTTGCGGAGGCGGAAAGGGGTGGGGAGGGAAATATATCCCTGGTAGTGGGGTCTATTTGGAGGTGGCAGAAATGTCGGCGGATGATTTGGTTTATGCGAAGGTTGGTAGGGTGGAAGGTGAGCACCAGGGGCGTTCTGTCCTTGTTACGGTTGGAGGGGTGGGGTCTGAGGGCGGAGGTGCGGGATGTAGACGAGATGCGTTGGAGGGCATCTTTAACCACGTGGGAAGGCAAATTGCGGTCTCTAAAGAAGGAGGCCATCTGGTGTGTTCTGTAGTGGAACTGGTCCTCCTGGGAGCAGATCCGGCAGAGGCGGAGGAATTGGAAATATGGGATGGCATTTTTGCAGAAGGTAGGGTGGGAAGAGGTGTAATCCAGGTAGCTGTGGGAGTCGGTGGGTTTGTAAAAAATGTCAGTGTCAAGTCGGTCGTCATTAATGGAGATGGAGAGGTCCAGGAAGGGGAGGGAGGTGTCAGAGATGGTCCAGGTAAATTTAAGGTCAGGGTAGAATGTGTTGGTGAAGTTGATGAATTGCTCAACCTCCTCGCGGGAGCACGAGGTGGCACCAATGCAGTCATCAATGTAGCGGAGGAAGAGGTGGGGAGTGGTGCCGGTGTAATTACGGAAGATCAACTGCTCTACGTAGCCAACAAAGAGACAGGCATAGCTGGGGCCAATATGTGTGCCCATGGCAACCCTTTGGTCTGGAGGAAGTGGGAGGATTCAAAGGAGAAATTAGTAAGGGTGAGGACCAGTTCGGCCAAACGAATTAGAGTGTCGGTGGAAGGGTACTGTTGGGGACGTCTGGAGAGGAAAAAACGGAGGACTTGGAGGCCCTGGTCATGGCGGATGGAGGTGTAGAGGGATTGAATATCCATGGTGAAGATGAGGTGTTGGGGGCCAGGGAAACGGAAGTCTTGGAGGAGGTTGAGGGCGTGGGTGGTATGTGGGGAGTTCCTGGACTAGGGGGGATAGGACAGTGTCGAGGTAGGTAGAGATGAATTCAGTGGGGCAGGAGCATGCTGAGACAATGTGTCAGCCAGGGTGGTCAGGCTTGTGGATCTTGGGAAGGAGGTAGAACCGGGCAGTGCGGGGTTCCCGGACTATGAGGTTGGAAGCTGTGGGTGGGAGATCTCCTGAGGTGATGAGGTTCTGTATGGTCTGGGAGATGATGGTTTGGTGATGGGGGTGGGGTCATGGTCGAGGGGGCAGTAGGAAGAGGTGTCCTCGAGTTGACGTTTGGCTTCAGCGGTGTAGAGGTAGTGCGCCAGACTACCACTGCGCCCCCTTTATCCGCTGGCTTTACTGAGGACTGACCATTCACCCTCAGTGAAAGGGAAGTCTGGGGAAATGGTAAAAACTCCGCAGGGCTGGGAGCTAGGATCTGGTATAGTTAGCTTTCCCAATTCCTGCTGTAACTGCATTAAGTTTTACAACTCATGTACAAGACCAACCAGATCCCTCTGCCTTTGTACCTCTAAAATATCTCATCATTTTAATAACATTTTTAAAAAATCTTTCCTGCTAAAATGGACAATTTCACATTTTACCAAATGTATTGAGTCAATGAAAGACATCAAAGGGCTGTAACAGATGAGTGTAACAGTTGCTCTTTGGGTGAGATGTTAAACTGAGGCCTTGCCTGTATGGCACTCAATGTATTTAACGGATTGCTGTTTTGAAGGAGAATTGGTGTGCTGCAAAGTTATTATTTATTTTCAATTACCATGAAAACAAATCATATTATGGTATGTGGGAGCTTGCTGTATGAAAACTGGCAAATTCCTCATGCAGTAACTGCAATTCAACGCTTCATTGGCTGTTAAATGCATTCAGACCTCCTGAGATAGAGCCATAGAGATGTCCAGCATGGAAGCAGACCCTTCGGTCCAACCCGTCCATGCTGACCAGATATCCCAACCCAATCTAGTCCCATGTAATTTTAATGGAAAAAACAAAGAACTGCGGATGCTTGGAATGAGAAATAAAACAGAAATTGCTAGAAAAACTCAACAGGTCTGGCAGCACCCTGGAGAGAAAGTGGGGTCAATGTTTCGGATACACTGATTCCTTCAGAACTCCTCTGCTTTCACTCCGCTGATGCTGCCAGACTGGTTGCGCTTTTCCAACAATTTCTGGTAGTGTTTGATTTATAGCATCCGCAGATCTTTTTGGTTTTTATCCACAGTTGTTAGTTTTTTATTGAAAAATTTTTTAAAAAAAATTAAAATCACACACTGGCACTGGCACAAGTGGGCGGCACAGTGGCACAGTGGTTAGCACTGCTGCCTCACAGCGCCAGAGACCCGGGTTCAATTCCCGCCTCAGGCGACTCTCTGTGTGGAGTTTGCACATTCTCCCCGTGTCTGCGTGGGTTTCCTCCGGGTGCTCCGTTTTCCTCCCACAGTCCAGGTGAATTGGCCATGCTAAATTGCCCGTAGTGTTAGGTAAGGGGTAGATGTAGGGGTCTGGGTGGGTTGTGCTTCGGCGGGGCGGTGTGGACTTGTTGGGTCGAAGGGCCTGTTTCCACACTGTAAGTAATCTAATCTAATCTCATCTCAGGAGGTCTGAGTGCATGTAACAGCCCATGAAACACTGAAATGGGATTGCTTCCCTGAATGATTTGTCAGTTTTCACACAGCAGTGTGAGTTTCTGCAGCAATTTCAGCTTGTGTATGTAATTTTAATGTTTCACTTGTATTTATCTTCATGAAGATAATGAAATCTACCAAACTTTGATAATGAAATCCGCATTCACGAATCACCCTTAACTGAGGATGGCTCATAGTTAAACAAACCCCGAAATTCAAAATTCTCATTTTCAACTCTTTAACGGTTTCTACTACCTTCCCTGTTTCTGTTACTTTCCCCAGACTTTCTGAGAACCGACTGAGTCTCCCCGATTCAGAATAATTTGCCATAAAGTGACTACCAACAAACAAAGTTAATTGTAGGTTTTCTTTAAAACAAAACAGATGACTAAACCACCTTAATTTATCTTGATGTCCTGAAAGTGTAAATCAGACTACGACTGTCGAGCTGAGTGAACCAAGCACGGATACCGACCGCGATGCAAAAAGATCGTTTGTTATGATCAAATATTTATTGTCCGCTGGAAATAAAACTTTCCTCGCGGACAGAACGCGCCCCTGCGCCTTTAAAACATCGGAAACGTCAGCCGTCACCGTGAGAACGCCGCCGCTCGTAACCAATCAAAGGCTCCGAATTTGAACATATCAGCGCGAGATACTTCCGGCCACAGTACGGCCTTGTCCAGGTAACAGTCTCGTGCCGACGGAGTGTAACCGTCACCCTCGCCCCATCCCCCATCCCCTGAGCAACACGTGGTCAGCTTCCCTGTCCGCTCTGGAGAGGGCTGTCGCCTGAGTGCTCCTGTAACGTGGAGAGGGCATTGAGCCGAGAATGGGCTGGAGGGTTTGAGCCACAGGGAGAGCCTGAATAGGCCGGGGGCTGGTTTCCCTGGAGCATGGAGACTGAGGGCTGACCTGTTAGAGGTTTATAAAACCATGAGGGCCATGGTTGGGATAAATAGGCAAGGTCTTTTCCCTGGGGTGGAGGGAGTTTAGAACTAGAGGGCATAGGTTTAACGTGAGAGGAGAAAGGTTTCAAAGGGGCCACATTTTCACGCAAAGGGTGGTGTGTGTATGGAATATGCGGTTAGAGGACGTGGTGGAGGCTGGTACAAGTACAGCATTTAAAAGGCATCTGGATGGCTATGTGAATCGGAAGGGTTTGGAGGGATATGGACCAAGTGCTGGCAAATGGGACTAGATTAATTTAGGGTATCTTGCCTAGATGGATGAGTTTGAAAGGGCTGTTTTGGTGCGCTATGTCTCTATGCATCTATACAGATGTGAGCCCTGACTTCATTACCCGGTGACAGGGTATTGAGCTCCTTCCTCGATTTCATTGCTCATTTCATCAGACTGTCTGACTTACTGTCGCACTACAAACCACGAGAAGCTGAATGTTCATCCGTTCCGTAACCATGATGTGAAGATGCCAGTGTTGGACTGGGTTTCACATCTATTTTTGCCTTCAATGTAGTAAAATGGTACAAGGCCCTTTGTGGTGCCATTATAATGTAAAATTTAACACCGAACTGTATAAAGGGGGATTCAGACAAAACCTTGGTCAAAGATGTTGAAGGAGAGATTAAAGGAAGAGAGAAAAATCGGGAAGAAATTCCAAAGTTTAGGGCTTAGACTGCTGAAAGCAATGCTGATAGAACAATTAATATTGGTGATGTTGAAAAAGCCACATTTTGGAGAGTGCAGTTAATTTTGAGGGTTATGGTCCTGGAAGAACTGTGTGATTGAAAGGGGTATCATAGTGAGCCACAATCCATAAAAGGGACCATAGATGCAAAAACAGAATTTGTTGCAATAACTAAGCAGGCCTGGAATGGTCACTGGACCTGAAATATTAACTCTTGTTTGCTTTCTGCAGGTGCTGCCAGATCTGTTGAGTTATTTCAGCAATTTTTATTTTTGTTCCCTGGTTTCTGGCATCCACAGTTTTTATTTAAGTGATTGGATGCCCTTCTTAGTGAGAGACATAGAGATTGCTGTGGCACAGTGTTGGTGTCCCTGGCTCTTGGTCAGGAGGCTCAAGTTGAAATCCCACCTGTTCCAAAGCTGTGTAATAACATTTGGGAACAGGATGAATAGAAAATAGAGAGAGAAAATGTGGCTGTATAACTTGAAGAGCACCATTCCACATCAAACATGAGTGAGGCATAGATGCAAGTCTCTCAGTGACATTAAAACTGGTCGGGGATTGAACATGTGTTGTTGGTGCAATTCTACGTCACATTCTGGTCAACTGAATAAACTGATTCCAACATTTAAAAATAATAATGATAATATTTATATTGAGCTATACTGGGAGCAATGAGTATAGATTTAGATTCCCTACAGTGTGGAAACAGCCCACACTGGGCCTCCAAAGAGTAACCCACCCAAACCCATTTCCCCTCTGACTAATGCACCTAACATATGGGCAATTTAGCATGGCCAATTCACTTGCACATCTTTGGACTGTAGGAGGAAACCAGAGCACCTGGGGCAAACCCACACAGACACAGGGAGAATGTGCAAACAATATTCCGAAGTGGCCAAACAAATGCTATAGAAAGGGGGGTGCAAACGAGAAAGGGAAGTGGATTTTTTGACAAGGGATTTATGGCTGTACTCGGGATGATATTCCTGAGAATACGTTTAGAGAAGTTATTTGTATGCAACTGAGAAATAAGAAAGGAATGATCACCTTATTGGGATCGTTCCATAGACTCCCCTCCCCCATAGTCAGCAGGAAATTGAGAAATATGTAAGGAGATGTCAGTTATCTGTAAGAATAATAGGGTAATAATGGTAGGGGATTTTAACTTTCCAAACATAGACTGGGACTGCCATAGAGTTAAGGGTTTAGATGGAGAGTAATTTGTAAAGTGTGTACAAGAAAGTTTTCTGATTCAGAACTTGGTGAAGTTAAAATATGGTAAACAGTACTGGATAAAATCACGTTTATCGAGGATGGGCAATGGGAGGCCAACTAGGAGAGGGTTGGTATAGTGAAGTTTAGATGTAAAAAAGGCTTGAATGAGAATAGGTAAAGCAAGTAAAGTAAGCATTGTTACATAGATTGATGTAGATTGCAGTTGATATCGGAAAGACAGACCTGGCAGCACTCGATATCATGAAGTAATGAAAGGCCTAATATAAATGTGAGATCTTTCTTTAATGTGCAATGCTATTATTAAAATATGATATTTATTAATTTTGATGCTAAGACATCATCTATTTTCACATATATATAATAAAGATAAAGACAATTCTGTATGTTTCAAATAAACCAGAAACCAATGCAAGTATACAAGTCCACCAAAATCAGAAAAACAGACCGATGCGTTAAGGTAGGGACTTCACATTTTATTTTCCTGTTTAAAGATTGTGAAGTAACTGTTACATCTGTCTCATATAGTTAAAATATTTTAATATAATTTTCAAAATTTTTTTACAAAATTAATCATTCTGCTTTTCCTTTGTTGTAAAGAAAACTAATTAGAATTTCTTTTAAACAGTTGTGAGAAGTTTTGATGCACAGGATGGCTTCCAAGTTAATGTGGTTGGTACTTGGAGTAGTCAGGGTGCTATGGTGCCTAGCACCACAAACAGGCTATATACACCCTGATGAATTTTTCCAGTCTCCAGAGGTTATGGCAGGTAAAATGTCTTTTAAAGACTTTCTACAAATAATTTCCTTTGCTTTTAAAATAAACTGCTTCATCCCATGCTCATGAATTAACTTCCTGTGTCTACAAAATTTTGAGGGTGACATGATTTAGTTTTAACAGAGGTCTGCATAAAATTGGAATTAATTCTAATTTTGATGTTAAAATGAAATAATTTTGCTGCAGTGTGCTACACAGCTGCAATTCATAAGAACTAATTGGCTATATTAAGAAGCAAATGAGATACTAATTGCCAGAAGTTCATGGAGAAATGTAAAATCAAAAATGCTAAAATACAACATAATAAAATAACATTATTGTTAAAGTGTTATCAATGTTAATACTCTGTAGAATCACATTGCATTGATTGAATAACAGTTTCATAAAATATTATTCCACATCAAAAACAGAAACTTACATTCGTATATTGCCTCTAACATTCCAGAGCTTTTCCAAAACGTTTACCAGTGTTAATATTGACCCACATTGATGTATCAGGACAAGTGACCAAAATGTTAATCAAAACATTAAGTTCTAAGCGGCATCTTAAAGGAGCAAGGAGATGCAGAGATGGAATTTTAAGGCTTAAGTAGTTGAAAACTGCCAATGGTGAAGATTTACAAATGGAGATGCACAAAAGACCAGAATGCGAGGAGAGCATGGAAGGTTGTACAAGAGATTAGGGAGAGAAGGGAGTATTTGCAAACAAGGATGAGAATTTTAAAATCAAGGAATTGTTGGACAAGGTGCCAGTGTAGATTAGTAGGCAAACAATGATGGATGAATGAAGTTTGTGCAAAATGGAATAAGGACAACACAGGTTTGTACAAGGTCAGATTTATGGAGGGAGCTTAGCCAGCTAAGAAAGCACTGTAATGGTCAAATCTTGAGATTCTAAAGGTATGGATGAGGGTTTCAGCAGATGAGATTAGGCAGAACAGAAATTGGCAATGTTACAATGATGGAAGAAGATGGTTTTGGTGATCAGTGGACCATGCGATTGCAAACTTATGTCTAGTTCAGATAGGATGCTGAGGGTGGGAATAGTCTGGCTATGGAATGAGGTGGAGTTAATAGATATTGTGAAAGAGACTAAACCCAGCAGTATTTTGTTCATTCAGGATTGAATGTCAGAGAAGCAATATGGTAAGTCAGATATTAGAGTGGTCAAGAGAAATGGAGATGAGAACTTCCTATTATCAGCATACACATGGAATCTGATGTGATTCCATTTGAATTGTAGCCAAGGGGAATTTCTTAAATAAGAAATACTCAAAAGCAGGTGGACATTTTAATGACTGGTGCCATTCATTAATTAGTCATCGTACAGATTCACAGAGAACAATGGTATTCAGCTTTCGTTTTGATATTTAGGAGTCTGGAGGCAAACAATATTTTAAACCAGAGTGAGGCATATGTTTATGAGGGCAGTCATTTTGACACTGTAGAAAATTAGAAACAATGCATGATGTAACCTGAAATATATCAGCAAAGCCAACATAACCTCACTAAAATATTGGCATGATGTTTATATGAAATAACCTTTTGTGGCCAGCAGTTGCTTAAAACATGCATAATGGGAGCAAGGGTCAGCATAGGTAATTATATTGAATTCATATTTTGTGGTTGCTCACCTTTTGCAATCCAAGCTTCCACAAATCCAACCTATAGCAAAGCACTGTTATTTTTTAGTGTGTATTTCATATCCACCTGTCAGCTTTGTTTATGACTTCACCTTCTTGGTGGGATAAGAGGAAATGCTGAGGAAAAAGGTAAGTAACCATCTCCATGAATTGTATGGTAAAATAGCTTTGCATTCTTGATTAAAATGTTTTAGATGACTGTTGCTTTCATTCCCTGATATTTGTAAACAAGCTGGAATATGATTTTTTCTTTGTTAGGGTGAAACCTCAGTGAAGGATTCCACAACAACCAAAAGCAATAGAAAAGAAGATGAGGTAATTCAGGAAGTAATTAGATGATGCCAAGTATATATTTTAAAATCTTAGAGATGTAGAAGGAATTGAAGACTGAAGGGTTAAGGATTTCTACAGATTTTAAGTTCTGGAAAGGATGATTTCAAGCAGGAGGTGGAGCAGCAAGTCTTAATCTCATTATACTGAAAACACAAGAAATATGATGTAATTGGCACTTAGAGGAAAAGAGTGACGAGTATGCGATGAATATGAGTTTTGATAACAGTGACAAAGGTTCCATTACCTTGGAGTCCAGAGATGACAGAACAATCATCACGCAAATAACTAGTATTTTCTTGTATCTCATCAATGAGGCAGAGAAAAAGAAGCATTTACCACAGGAAAAAAAAAGCCTTGTTTCAATGAGCCAGCATTAGCAATAGAGGAGATGCAGTACCACTAAAGATCTGAGGAGATAGTGAGAGCAAGAATTGGATGAGATTAAGGTGAAATTATCAAAGGTAAGAGGTATTAATTCGGTGGCTGAATTTTCTATAACAATGTATATAATTGTCAAAGTAATTTGCTTTTCTCATTTTGAATATATTTCTTTTCTTTACAGGTGATATTTTGAATCTCAAAACTTACCGTACTTGGGAATTCAATACCAGCTACCCCAGCAGATCAATTCTGTTCCCATTGATCACCACTGGATTTTCATTCACAACACTTAAAGCTTTACACAATTCTGGCCTATTTGATAAAATCCTAAATGGTTACAGTTTGTTGGTTTTCCCTAGATGCTACCTAACATGTGTGTCTTTTATACTAGACTATTCTGTATACCGTTTAGCCTGTCTCTGGGGAGCAGATCCATGGGATGCATTGACACTACTGAGTGGGTCACATGTGGTGTTAGTTTTCTACACCCGGACATTTTCAAATGTCATAGAAGCAGTACTTTTTGCATTACTGCTGCTGTTAGTAGCCATGGACATAAAGCAAGCAAGTGTGGCAACACAACCTATGAGAAAGGAAAGCGGGAACAAAAAACATTTTATTGGGATTGTTTTGGTCTCTGGTTTTTTTAACAGGCCCACATTCATTGGTTATGCTCTAATACCAATGTTCCGATGGCTTTTTTGTGATCAGAAAGGCATACTTCAGTTTGATTTTAGACGAATTGTAAAGCGTTTCTTTGGTCTTCTATCGTCTGTAATTGCAACCAGTTTTCTTTTCATTGTGACAGATGCATTGTATTTTGGTTCATTGTTATCTGAAAGGTCTTGGTTTTTGAAAGATGGCAATAACATTTATACACTGTTTGTCAACATAAGCCAACATCTCGTTTTAACCCCTGTTAATCTAATTTTATATAACTTGGACCAAAAAAGCCTTATCGCACATGGTAGCCACCCCTGGTTTACACATCTGACTGTGAACAGTTTTCTACTGTTTGGCGGCCTCCACTTAGCTGCTGTGACAACTGGTGTCAAAACAATGGTTAGCAAATTTGCGTGCAAGGCAAGTGGCCATACCTCTCACAAAGACAATTTGGAAAATAAATTGCCTGCAAAGCTTTCTATGACTACTCAAATTACTGAGTATTTACTGTTGGTTTATTTTATCCCTATTGTTGTTCTATCAATGTTTAGTCATCAAGAGCCACGCTACATTAGTCCACTCATTGTGCCACTTGTCATCCTTAGTGCTTCAAAATATAAGATGCGGAGTTGGAAAGTTGTAATAGTGGTATTTAATCTCTTGGGGTCAGTGTTTTTTGGTTGTCTGCACCAGGGTGGACTAATTCCTTGTCTGTCTTATTTAGAAAAAGTTCTTCACTCAGAAAATCCTTTGCCCAGCCAGACTGAGCATAATTTGGTTTTTTACCATACCTACATGCCTCCTAGGTATCTTCTTAACATCAAATCAGATGAAAAGTTTGTTAGAATCATTGACCTAGGAGGGTCTGATGTGTCTTTTCTTAATAACACAGTGAATGAGCTACTTGACAACTCTGCTTCAAAACACTTTGGGAAGAATCAGGAAATAAATATCTACATGATTGCCCCTGGCACTGTTCAAGATGATATCAAAAATTGTGGTTTTCAATGGAAAACTGTTGCATCATTCTTCCCTCATTTAACTATGGAAGACCCACCTGATATTACTTCTCTCCTTTCTGAAGGTGGATTAACCCAACTGAGTCTTTACATTTTCAAAGTGAAGCAACCAGAACATTAATCGGATTCAGTTTGATTTAGTTTTCTTCCTGCTGTCTATTTTTGCAATATATTTGTGGATACTTTGGCTTAGGATCTGATTGTTAAAGCCTTCAAGTCCTTTGTCTGGAATAGTATTTGCAGCATCTGAAGCCTAAACATATTGGAATGGAACATTTTTAAAAATGTTTCTGATTTTAACAAATCATGAGATTAAGAAACAGAGGCTCTATCTGCAGAATGATTATCATGGAACCAAAATCTTCAAAAACGCAGCTAAAATTACAAGTATTCAGTGATGATCCTTTGTAGTATATTGTAATGGGTTTGTGTTTACAAATTCACTTCAGAGAGTTAAATGTTTTGATGGTGTGAGGCAGAAATGTAGGCAGATCTCTTTACACCATAGTCCACACTAGTAGTTTGTTAATTTATGATATTCGTGGAAAGCACTAAAGAAACATTATCTTTTTCTGTGTAATGTGGGCACAGAAGGGTGGAGGAATCCTAAACAAAGGAAGAAAATTTGATATTTATGAGAACAAGTATATTGTTTTATGTTTGGAGAAATCAAATGTTCCATTACAAAGTCTCTTTGTAATAGTATACTGAGTGCATCAGAATTATCATAGTCCTTGTGATCAAATTACGACAGTTGTATTATAGGGAAAACTGATATATCAGTTGTCCATCTGTTCCCTCCAATGTTATGTGTTTTTAAACTAAAATTTCTGAATTATCTGAAGATATGCACACATCCAAGTAAGATCATTTTACAATGTAGAGGAGAAAAGATGAATGTGATCCATTTCCCTTCTTGAGTAATAACATTAGATAGCATTATGGAACACTTTGTTTGACCTATATGTGGTGATGGAAGATTTATGTTCAATTTATAGTCCTTACATTAGACTGAAGAGAAACAGTCAAACTAAACATTTGGTACATTTTCAGGTCGGGTTATGTTCTGACATTAAGGATCTGAACAGTGTACAATTTGAGAGAGTTTTCTTCCATGCTTAAAGTGTGTAAGGTAGATAATGATTGTCTAAAGAATAAAAATAAATGGTGACACAAAACACTTCTTCTTACTTGTCTAAATTAGATAGTTATTGCATTATACATAGAGTCATAGAGATGTACAGCATGGAAACAGACCCTTCGGTCCAACTTGTCCATGCCGACCAGATATCTCAACCCAATCTAGTCCCACCTACCAGCACCTGGCCCATACCTCTCCAAACCCTTCCTATTCATATACCTATCCAGATGCCTTTTAAATGTTGCAATTGTACCAGCCTCCACCACTTCCTGTAGCAGCTCATTCCATACACGTCCCACCCTCCACGTGAAGAGTTGTCCCCTGGCTCTCTTTTATATCTTCCCTTCTTACCCTAAACCTATGGCCTCTAGTTCTGGACTCCCCCCACCTCAGGGAAAAGACTTTGTCTATTTATCCTTTCCATTCCCCTCATGATTTGTAAACCTCTATAAGGTCACCCCTCAGCCTCCGATGCTGTAGGGAAAATAGCCCCAGCCTATTCAACCTTTCCCGATAGCTCAAATCCTCCAATCCTGTAACATCCTTGTAAATCTTTTCTGAATCCTTACACGTTTCACAACATCTTTCTGATATGAAGGAGACCAGAATTGCACACCTAACCAATGTTCTGTACAGCTGTCACATGACCTCCCGTCTCCTGTACTCAATACTCTGACCAATAAAGGAAAGCATATCAAATATCTTCACTATCCTATCTACCTGCGACTCTACTTTCAAGGAGCTATGAACCTGCACTCCAAGGTCTCTTTGTTCAGCAACACTCCCGAGGACCCTAAGATTAAGCATATATGTCCTGCTAAGATTTGCTTTCCCAAAATGCAACACCTCACGTTTATCTAAATTAAACTCCATCTGCCACTTCTCAGCCTATTGGCCCATCTGAACAAGATCTCATTGTAATCTGAGGTAACCTTCTTCGCTGTCCAATTTTTGGTGCCATCAGCTAACTATACCTCTTATGCTCACATCCAAATCATTTATATAAATGATGAAAAGTAGTGGACCCAGCACCAATCCTTGTGGCACTCCACTGGTTACAGGCATCCATTCTGAAAAACAGCCCTCCACCACCACCCTCTGTCTTCTACCTTTGAGCTAGTTCTGTATCCAAATGGCTAGTTCTCCCTGTATTCCATGAGATCTAACCTTGCTAATCAGTCTCCCATGGGGAACTATGTTGAACGCCTTACTGAAGTCCTGACAGATCATGACTACTGCTCTGCCCTCATCAATCCACTATGTTACTTCTTCAAAAAATTCAATCAAGTTTGTGAGACATGATTTTCCACGCACAAAGCCATGTTGACTAACCCTAATCAGTCTTTGCATTTCCAAGTACATGTACATCCTGTCCCTCAGGATTCCCTCCAACAACTTGCCCACCACTGACGTCAGGCTCACTGGTCTATAGTTCCCTGGCTTGTCCTTATCATCTTTCTTAAACAGTGGCACCACGTTAGCCAACCTCCAGTCTTCCGACACCTCACCTGTGACTATTGATAGAACAAAGAACAAAGAAAGTTTACAGCCCAGGAACGGGCCCTTCAGCCCTCTAAGCCTTAGCCGTTCCAAATCTACTGTCTAAACCTGCCACCCACTTCCTAAGCATCTGTATCCCTCTGCTCCCCACCTACTCAAGCATCTGTCCAGACGCATCTTAAATTAATCTACCATGCCTGCCTCTACCACCTCTGCTGGCAACACATTCCAAATGCCCACCACCCTCTGTGTGAAGTACTTGCCACATGTATCCTCCTTTCCACCTTTCACCTTGAAAGCGTGACCTCTCATTATTAAATCCTTCACCCTGGGAAAAAGCTTGTCTCTATCCACCCTGTCCATACCCTTCATGATTTTGTAAACCTTAATTAGGTCCCCCCACAATCTCCTTTTTTCTAATGAAAATAAACCTAACCTACTCAACCTTTCTTCATAGCTAGCATCTCCCATACCAGGCAACATCCTCGTACACCTCTGCACCCTCTCCAAAGCGTCCACATCCTTTTGGTAGTGTGGCGACCAGAACTGTACACAGTATTCTAAATGTGGCCGAACCAATGTCTTGTACAATTTTAACATGACTTGCCGGCTCTTATGCTCAATACCCCGTCCAATGAAGGCAAGCATACTATATGCCTTCTTGACCATTCTATACACCTGTGCAGCAACCTTCAGGGTACAATGGACCTGCACTCCCGGATCTCTCTGCCCATCAACATTTCCCAAGGCTCTTCCATTCATTGTATAATTTGCTCTAGAATTAGTCTTGCCTAAATGCATCACCTCACATTTGTCTGGATTGAAATCTATCTGCCACTTTTCCGCCTAACTCTCCAGTCTATCTATATCCTCCTGTATTCTTTGACAGTCCCTTATGCTTTCTGCTACTCCACCAAACTTTGTGTCATCTGCAAACTTGCTGATCATACCAACAGTGCCCTCTTCTAGATCATTTAAGTATATTACAAACAACAGCAGCCCCAACACCGACCCCTGTGGGACACCACTGGTCACCTTTCTCTATTTCGAGAAACTCCCCTCAACTACTATTCTCTGTCTCCTGTTGCTCAACCAGTTCTTTATCCACCTAGCTAGAACACCCTGCACACCATGTGACTTCACTTTCTCCATTAGTCTACCATGGGGAACCTTATCAAACACCTTACTAAAGTCCATGTATATGACATCAACAGCCTTTCTTTCATCTATCAACTTGGCCTCTTCCTTGAAGAATGCTATGAAATTGGTAAGGCACGATCTCCCCCACACAAAACCATGTTGCCTATCACTGATAAGCCCATTCCTTTCTCCAGCGAACTTTCCCACCACCGACTTCAGGCTCACTGGTCTGTAGTTACCCGGAATATCCCTACTACCTTTCTTGTACAGGGGGACAACATGAGCAACCTTCCAGTTCTCTGGCACCTCACGTGTATTTAAGGATGCCACAAAGATATCTGTCAGGGCCCTAGCTATTTCCTCTCTCGCCTCCCCCAGCAACCTGGGATAGATCCCATCCGGTCCTAGGGGTTTGTCCACCTTAATAACCTCAAGCCTACCCAACACATCTTCCCTACTTATGACAACGTGATCCAGACTAATCAAACTTCTATCTCTAATCTCAAGATTCATCATGTTCCTCTCCTCAGTGAACACTGATGCAAAGTAATCATTCAGAATCTCACCCATTCTCTCAGGTTCGACACACAGCCTTCTTTCATTATCCTTTAGTGGACGAATCCTTTCTCTAGTTACCTGCTTGATTCTTATAGAAGAATAAAATACTTTGGAATTCTCCTTAATGATACACATATCTCAGTATGAAGTCTAGCAATCACTTCCCTAGCTTTCCACAGAGTTTTAGGATATACCTGATCAGTTCCCAGGATTTATCCACTTTTATGTGTTTCAAGACATGCAGGCACTTCGTCCTCTGTAATATGGACCTTTTTCAAGATGTCAGCGTCTTTTTCCCTACATTCTATATCTTCCATGTCCTTTTCCACAGTAAATACTGATGCAAAATACTCGTTTAATATCTCCCCCAGTTTCTGCGACTCCACACAAAGGTCGCCTTGCTGATCTTTGAGGGGCCCTATTCTCTCCCTAGCTACCCTTTTGTTCTTAATGTATTTCCTTTGGATTCTTTTTAACCCTATTTGCCAAAGTTATCTCATGTCCCCTTTTTGCCCTCTTGATTTCTTTCTTAAGTATAATCCTATTGTCTTTATACTCTTCTAAAGATTCACTCTATGTATTCTGTCTGTACCTGACATATGCTTCCTTTTTTTCTGAACCAAACTCTCAATTTCCTTAGCCATCCAGCATCACCTATATCCACCAGCCTTTGCTTTTACCCTAATAGGAATATACTTTCTCTGGACT
Source organism: Chiloscyllium punctatum (assembly GCF_047496795.1). Classification (NCBI taxonomy): domain Eukaryota; kingdom Metazoa; phylum Chordata; class Chondrichthyes; order Orectolobiformes; family Hemiscylliidae; genus Chiloscyllium; species Chiloscyllium punctatum. The sequence goes on from NC_092744.1 coordinate 30,445,706, forward strand.
CTCATCTCATTTCTGAAGGCTTCCCATTTTCCAGCCATCTCTTTACCTGCAAACATCTGCCCCCAATCAGCTTTTGTAAGTTCTTACTTGATTAGATAAGTTTAGACCAATGTTGTTATTCCCTCAAACAAAGAATTTATTAGAAAAATAGCTGATATTTACCAAAAGTACTTTTTTGTGGATTGTAAGTTGTCTAATTCTTATGAAAAATGCAACAAAAAATGAAATACGGAGAGTAGTGGGAAGAAACACAGTATTGTAATGAAGACCAATAAAATTGAAAGAGTAATTAATTAGTTGACAGCTTAAGTGGTTGTAACTGATGCATAGCATCACAGAGATGTACAGCATGGAAACAGACCCTTCAGTCCAACTCATCCATGTTGACCAGATTTCTCAACCTAATCTAGTCCCACCTGCCAGCACCTGGCCAATATCCTTCCAAACCCTTCCTATTCATATACATCCAGATGCCTTTTAAATGTTGCAATTGTACTAGCCTCCAGCACTTCCTCTGGCAGCTCATTCCATACACGTATCTCTGAGTGAAAATGTTGCGCCTTAGGTCTTTTTTATATCTAACCTCTCTCTCCAAAAACCTATACATTCTAGTTATGGACTCCCCCACCCCAGGTAAAAGACTTTGCCTATTTATCCTATCCATGCCCCTCATGATTTTAAAAACCTCTGTGAGGTCACCCCTCAGCCGCCGACTTTCCAGGGAAAACAGCCCTAGCCTATTCAACCTCTCCCTATAGCTCAAATCCTCCAACCCTGACAAAATCCTTGGAAATCTTTTCTGAATCCTTTCAAGTTTCACAACATCTTTCTGATAGGAAGGAGACCAGAACTGCACGCAACATTCCACCAGTGGCCTAACCATTCCACCCCAGTGTCCTGTATAGCTGCAACATTACCTCCCAACTCCTGTAATCAATACTCTGACCAATAAAGGAAAGCATATCAATGCTTTCTTCACTTTCCTATCTACCTGTGACTCCACTTTCAAGGAGCTATGAACCTGCATTCCAAGGTCTCTAGGTTCAGCAACACTCCCTAGGACCTTACCATTAAGTGTATAAGTCCTGCTAAGATTTGCTTTCCCAAAATGCAGCACCTCACATTTATCTAAATTAAACTCCATTTGCCACTTCTTAGCCCATTGGCCCATCTGATCAAGATCCCATTGTAATCTGAGGTAATCTTCTTCGCTGTCCACTACACCTCCAAGTTTGGTGTCATCAGCAAACATACTAACTATACCTCTTATGCTCACATCCAAATCATTTATATAAATGATGAAAAGTAGTGGCACCAGCACCGATCCTTGTGGCACTCCACTGGTCACAGGCCTCCACTCTGAAAAACAACCCTCCAACACCACCCTCTGTCTTCTACCTTTCAGCCAATTCTGTACCTAAATGGCTAGTTCTCCCTGTATTCCGTGAGATCTAACCTTGGTCACCATTCTCCCATGAGGAGCCTTGTCAAATGCCTTACTGATGTCCATATAGATCACATCTACTGCTCCGTCCTCATCAATCCACTATGTTACTTCTTCAAAAAATTCAATCAAGTTTGTGAGACATGATTTCCCAAGCACACAGCCATGTTGACTATCGCTAATCAGTCCTTGCCTTTCCAAATACATGTATATCCACTCCCCCAGGATTCCCTCCAACAACTTGCCCACCACTGACATCAGGCTCACCAGTCTATAGTTCCCTGGCTTGTCTTTACTGCCTTTCTTAAACTCCTCTGTAATATGGACATTTTTCAAGATGTTACCATCTATTTCCCTACATTCTATATCTTCCATGTGCTTTGCCACAGTAAATACGGATGCAAACTATTTGTTTATTGTCTGTTCATCTCCTGCCACTCCACACAAAGGCCACCTTGCTGGTCTTTGAGGTGCCCTATTCTCTCCCTAGTTATCCTTTTGTCCTTAATGTATTTGTAAAATCTCTTCAGGTTCTCCTTAACTTTATTTGCCAAATCTATCTCGTGTCCCCGTTTTGCCCTCCTGATTTCTCTCTTAAGTATAATCCTACTGCCTTTATACTCTTCTAAGGATTCATTTGATCTATCCTGTCTATACCCGAATTATGCTTCCTTCTTTTTCTTAAGCAAACCCTCAATTTCTTTAGTCATCCAGCATTCCCTATACTTAACAGCCTTTCTTTTCACCCTACCATGAATATACTTTCTCTGGACTCTTGTTATTTCATTAATAAAGGCTTCCCATTTTCCAGCCGTCCCTTTACCTGCGAACATCTGCGCCCAGACAGCATTGAAAGCTCTTGCCTTATACCATCAAAATTGGCCTTTCTCCAATTTAGAACTTTAACGTTTAGATCTGTTTCCATCACTATTTTACAACTAATAGAATCATGGTCACTGGCCCCAAAGTGCTCTCCCACTGACAAGTCAGTCAACTGCCCGGCTTTATTTCCCAAATGTAGGTCAAGTTTTGTACCTTCTCTAGTAGGTACATCCACATACTGAATCAGAAATTTTTCTTGTGCACACTTCACAAATTCCTCTCCATCTAAACCCTTAACACTATGGCAGTCCCAGTCTACGTTTGGAAAGTTAAAATCCCCTACCATAACCACCCTATTATTCTTACAGATAACTGAGATCTCCTTACAAATTTGTTTCTCAATTTCCCTCTGACTATTAGGGGGTCTATAATGTAATCCCAATAAGAGTGATCATTCCTTCCTTATTTCTCAGTTCCACCCAAATAACGTCCCTGGATGTATTTCCTGGAATATCCTCCCTCAGTACAGGTGTAATGCTATCCCTTCTCAAAAATGCCACTCCTCCTCCTCTCTTACCTCCTTTTCTGTCTTTCCTATGGCATTTGTATTCTGGAACATTAAGCTGCCAGTCCCGTCCATCCCTGAGCCATGTTTCTGTAATTGCTATGATAACCCAGTCACAGGTTCTTAACCATGCCCTGAGTCCATCTGCCTTCCCTGTTAGGCCACTTGCATTGAAATAAATGCAGTTTAATTTATCAATCCTACCTTGTTCTGTTTTGTCCCTGCCTGCCCTGACTGTTTGACTTGCCTTTGTTCTCAACTGTACCAGTCTCAGATTGAAATCTTTCCTCACTATCTCCCTGCTTTTTTTCTATCACTTTATTTTAAATTTTTTTTGTAAATCACAAATACTCAACTAGAAATTTAAAAACAAAATGTCATGAGTAAGAAATGAGTATTCTGCCATCACTTTAATGTTTTATTCACTTATTGCAATGTTCAACTCCATCTTAAACTTCCCTAATTTCTATGATTATCTGCTGGATTATTCTATGTACATGACATTTTTTTTGAATAAAGAGCCTTTTTTTAAAAATTCACTTCATCAACTCTTTGGATTGAGAGATAATGAACACTTATCTGTTTAAAACATGTTGGTGTTTAAGAGGAACTGGGCAGACTTTACAGCCAAAGGGTGATGGGTGGATCCAAAGAATCAAATCCCCTAAAAGTAATATTCCTAACATCGCCTTGCTCTCTTCCACCTTACACCCAGGTTGGTTTGAAGACAAATAGGGAATCCCCCACCTTGCCCTTCCACTGATTGGCTGAGAAGCCTTTGATGTGTGAAGCTGAAGAATGCCAGCCTGGAAAGGTGAAAGTGTGCTGCTCAATGCACTTCTTTCCACACAAGGAACTTTCATGTTCTTAGAAATTATTTTACCTGTCTTGCCCTTCACTTCACTTCCCTATATGCCAGCCTTCACCACAGTATGGAGCTACTATTGCAGTTCTACCTTATAAATCTGACAAAGAACAGCAACACCAGCAAGAAGACCAGCAGCTTCCTCAATCACATGCCATTGCAAAAGGCAGACGAGATGGATAGAGATCACCTCCAAGAAAGTGAGATCCTAAATACAGACAGAAGATTAGGTGTCTCAACATTTGTGAGTGCCAGTATCTCAGGAGAATCAAATTTTTACAGCAAGGCGTTGTAAACATCTGCAGCCACCTGAAACAAGGCATCCTTCTGAGTGACCCAGCATTACACATGGCCATTGTGGTGGCTCTCACAGATGCACCCTGCTGGTGGTCTCAGCCTCTGCCCAAAGTTGTGGACTCTCATCTGTAAGGAGAGAAACCAGATAGTTATAAAAGTTTGTAATAACGTGCGCATAGCAAGAAAGTACAGGAGGCCTTTGAGCATCATAATACTCGAACTGAGGCTGAATCACTGTTTTACACATATCTATCATAACTTATTTGCTGTTGTACCATCTATTTATAAAACCTAGAATTGTGTCTTTTTTAACTGCTCTCTCAATGTGTCCTGTCATCATTATGATTTGTGCACATGTTCCCCAGGTCCCTCTGCTCCTGCGTTCCTTTTAGAATTGTAATTTTCTTTTGAATTTGTTCTCGTTCTGCATACCAAAATGAATCACTTACATTTAAAATTCATCTGCCAGTTATCTGGTAATTCACAATTCATAATACTTCCAAAGCATGAAATAAAGCATTAAGCAGCTTCAGCATAATGTGTTCACTTAACATAACTCAGTAGCTACAAAAGGCTGCATGAAACCCATTGTGTATACTTAAAATAATCAGAGGGCACATAATGGTATCTCAAGAAAGAAATAAAGTCAGTGGTTTAATTCACAAGGGAAAAAGAATCGGTTTACCATTACTTCTGTGTCATCCAAAGATTTTAGAATTGGGCCATATATACCCAAGTCTAAGTCTTCCCAGGATATTTCACAGAAAGGATGAGAAAAAAAAGCATCAAAATGAGAAAGGAAAATTCTAGAAAGACATATATGATTTAGAGTTGAAATGGAGAGATTGAAAGAATAAGTTTCCAGGGGTAGGATGCAATAAGAAGGTACTTAAAGCAGTGGAGCATAAGTGATGCACAAAATATCATGGAATGTTATTTAGGTATATATAATGATGAAGGAGATTGCAAAGATAGGGTGCAGTACATTTATGGAGAGCTTTTTTAACAATGAGATGGAATGGAGGAATTGTAAATGAACAAGGACTGGGAATATGGGAAAGTGGAATTTAATGTGAAATTGAATGTTGGAACAGAACTTTAAATATGTTGTAATTTATTGAGGGTGAATGAGAAAGCAGCAAGGAGAATACAGGAGTATAGAACAAGGTATTTTAAAAATAATTTCAGTGTTTCAGTTAGGGGCCTGAAGTTGTCTTTTTCTTAGTGTATACCAATGTGCTTTTGTCCTACAGTGCCTAATTTGGAGTCATGTTCAGAATTAATCCTTTGAATTTTCCATATCTTGAGAAGTTTCCATCAAATTCTTTTTACGGATTGAAAAGTTCAATGTTATAACTTTTCTCATAATTCAATGAATTGTCACTAGGGAGCAGTATAGTGACCCTCTTCAGCAATTTTTGCACGTTTTGGGATGAATGGCTGTGCCTCAGTAATAAAAACTAAATGCAGTATTCAATATGTGATTGAAACAGAACTTCAGCAGCTTCAGCATGATGTGTTCACATAACCATAACTCAGCAGCCACAAAAGGCTGCATCAAACCCACTGTGTATACTTAAAATAATCAGAAGGCACATACTGGTCTCTCAACCAAAAAATAAAGTCAGTGATTTAATTCATAGAGTAAAAAGAATTGGTTTACCATTACTTTCTTCACTAGAGCTTATTACAGTAAGTTGCAGAACTGCATCTTTTAAAAGCAATTAAAACGTAGCTTGATTGGCCTTAGAGAAGACCAATTATAGATTCTCTCATCCTCTTTTTAACTCATCTTAATTTTATTCTCTCTTGATAACCTTTGGTTGTGGAATTTCTGATGGCTTTAAATATACACAATGAATTTGCTGCTGCTGCTGTCATGGATTGTGCATTTGCTCATTTTCTTAAATATCTCAGATTTACCATTGCTTGGTATAGTTTAATTACATTATCAACCATTACCATCAAGCCAGGAGATTAATCCTTATTCAATAGAGAGTGCAAGAGGGCATGCCAGGAGCAGCACCAGACATACTTAAAAATGAGGTTCAACCTGATGAAGCTACCAAACAGGATACTTAAACGCCAAACAGCATAAGCAGCAAGTGGTAGATGGAGCTAAGTGATCCCACAACGGACAGTCAGCTCTAAACTCTGCAGTCCTGCCACATCATGTTGTGAATAGTGGTGGATAATTAAATAATTCACTGGAGTGGGAGGGTCCACAAATATCCCCATTCTCAATGATGGAAAAGTTCAACTCATCAGTGCAAAAGATAAGGCTGAAGCATTTGCAGCAATCTTCAGCTAGAAGGGCTGAGTGGATGATCTATCTCAGTCTCCTCCAGTAGTTCCCAGCATCACAGATAACAATCTTCAACCAATTAGATTCACTCCATGTGATATCAAGAAACACTTGGAAGCACTGAATACTGCAAAGGCCTGACAACATTCCAGCAATAGTATTGAAGACTGGTGCTCCAGAACTGCTGCTCCCCAGCCAAGCTCTCCCGGTACAGTCATACCATGTGGGAAGTTGCCCATGTCTGTCCTGTACATAAAAAGCAGGACAAATCAAACCTAGCCAATTACTGCCCCATCAGTCCAGTCTCAATCATCAGTGAAGTAATGGAAAATGTCATCAGCAGTGCTGTCAAGCAGCACCTGCTCAGCAATAACCCACTCAGTATTGTCCAGTTTGGGTACTGCCAGGGCCACTCAGCTCCTGACCTCAGGACAAAAAGAACTGCATTCCAGAGGTGAGGGGAGAGTGACAAACTTTGACATCAAGGCTACATTCAACTAAGTGTAGCATCAAATAGCCCTAGCAAAACTGGAATCAATGAGAATCTGAGAAAAAAAACCTCTCTGCTGGTTAGAGTCATACCTGGCACTTAGGAAGATGGTTGTGGTTGTTGGAGGCCAGTCATCTCAGCTCCAGGTGTTCCTCAGGGTAGTGTACAAGGCCGATCCATCTTCAGCTGTTTTATCCATGATGTTCCCTCCATCATAAGGAGATTTACACTAATAATTGCACCAATTATGACTCCTCAGATACTGAAGCAGTCCATGTTCAAATGCAACAAGATCTGGACAATATGCAGGTTTGGACTAATGTGGCAAGTAACATTCATAGTGCACAAATCTCTGGCAAACACAATAGGAGACAATCTAACTACTTGTCCTTGACATTCATTGGTCGTTGCAGAACTGCTATTTTGAATGCAGTAATCAGTCCGAATATATCTCCGAAGTCCAGGAGCCAGCCATTAGTCTAAGCCTATTTGCAATCTCCTTTTTGAAATAATAATTGTACTGTATTGGTAAAGAATGAAGGAAACTGTTTTCACATCTGAATTTTATTGAATGTCCAAAATTTTAGTTCATAAATGGTTTCCTTGATACTAAAAGGGAATGTTCCCAAGTTATATATTATAAGTCTCCACTCCATTTCCAGCTTTGGGAACTTGTAGGTATCACATGGGATGGCAAAGCTAAGATGCTATGGACTGCTTCACTTACCTTGGTCTACCCTTCAGCAGGACAGTACTGCTCCAACTGGCTTAGGAACCAGCCCACAAACATGTTGGATATACACCTCTGGGAAGGCATGAGAGTTACTTCTCGGATGTTGAGACCAATGCAGTTTCTCCACAGCTAGAAAACCACACTAAGCTATCCTGACAAAACTACACAAGACACGTTAAATTAACCAAGACAGATCTTCAAAAGAATGAAACCGGAAGGGTCCAACACACCCTGTTTCTACAGATTATCAAAGGTACATGAACGAGGAGCCCTCCTCAGACCCATGGACTCACTTCCTGGCACATAAAAATACAGGCTAGCAAAGGAACTGCAAGAAAATGAAAATACCTCATAGAAGACTCAACCCACTCCATCCATTCCATCCAGGAATTCCTTAACATTATCAAAGACACCAAGATAGAGGATGATGAGATCATGGTTTCCTTCGAGGTGACGGTCTTATTCACATCAATAAACATCACCCTAGCTAAAGAAACACTGGCCTCACTGCTAGACAAACCAGGGATACAAATGCCCAACACTGTCAACTCCATCAGCAAGGAAAGCATCCTTAGACTTCTTGACCTGTGCCCCTCAACCCACTTGATCTTCAATGACAAGATATACAAACAAATCAATGGGACGCCTATGGGATCACCAATATTTGGACTTATAGCAGAAGCACTTATGCAGAGGTTAGAACGAGTAGCCCTTCCACGATCCAGCCTAGCGTTGGCTCTGCTATATGGATGACAGCCTTATCATCACGAGATGCAACAAACTAGAAGAAACCCACAAACACATAAACGACACCCCAGCCAGTATAAAATTCACGAAAGAGGAAGAGAACATCATAGATAGAATCCCTACAGTGTGGAAACAGGCTATTTGACCCAACAAGTCCACACCAATCCTCCACCCAAACCCATTCCCCTACCCTATTACATTGACCACAACTAATACACCTAACCTACACATCCTTGAACACTATAGGCAATCTAGCATGGCCAATTCACCTAACCAGCACAGAAGCTGAGGAGAAACCCTTATGCAACATATTCAGGAACAATGGTTACCCAATAAGCACATTCCGTCGATTCCTATACAACGGACCTAAACAGGAAGCCCATAGACTCTCGTCACCCTACATATATCAAAGACATTTCAGAGATGACCACCAGACTACTCTAGCCCCTAGGCATCATGGTAGCCCACAAACCTACTACCATACTGAAACAACTACTGATGAATTTAAAGGAAACATATGCACAGCCAGCATAGAGTCATAGAGATGTACAGCATCGAAACAGACCCTTCGGTCCTACTCATCCATGCCGACTGGATACCCCAACCCAATCTAGATGCAAAATACCTTACAAGGACAGCCACAAACATTACATTGGACAAACCAGCAGGATACGAGCTACCAGGAAAATGAGCACCAACTAGCACCAAATGACATGAGCAACTATCACAGGTATCCATACACACAGATGAAGGGAAATACCAGTTTGACTAGGAAAATGCATCCATCCTGGGATAGGCCAAACAAAGACACATGCGGGAATTCCTAGAGGCCTGGCATTCAAACCGGAACTCCATTAACAAACATATAGATTTGGACCCCATTTATCAACCTCCCAGGAACAGAGCAGGAAATGATATCACACACCACAATAAACCAAGACACATAAACAGCAAGCGGAACAAACACCAATGCTTCATTGGAGGCTCACTGATGATGATACCTGGCATGGTGATGAAACGTTTGAGAAGAAACTGACCAGCTCAGCGAGCAAACTGACAACCTGATTTCACAGCTTGAGCTGCAAATCTTCTCCAAAATCTCAAATGCAGTTTGTATGGCTAATATTTTTACATCCTTATGTCCTCAGGGAAAACATCCTCCTCAAAGAACACCACTGGCTGACAGCTAACAAAAATGTTCCACAAACCTGAAATCAATACAATAGCTACATAAGCAGCTTTAAAAGATATGCCTGAATTTTCAGTAAAAGTGATTGCTTTGACCTTTTGAGAACCAGAAGACCTAACAGATTCATAGTGCTCTTCAGGTCCAAAGAACAGTGTTTGGACTCAAAATGTTAACAGTGTAACTCTCTCCACAAATGTTGTAAAGGTGCCGGTGTTGGACTGGGGTGGACAAAGTTAAAAATCACACAACACCAGGTTATAGTCCAGCAGCTTTATTTGGAAGTACAAGCTTTTGGAGTACTGCTTCTTCATCAGGGAGCTAGTGGAGCAGGATCGTAGGACACAGAATTTAGAGCAAAAGATCATAGTGTCATACAACTGTTGCGATAAATTGAACAAATCTAGATTACTGTTAAATCTTTCATCTTTTAGAATGGGGTGCACGTTTTGATTCATTACTATCTAAGACCCAGAACTTGGAAGAAGTTCTGGGATTTACATATTAATGAATCAAAACCTGCAACCCATTCCAAAAGATGAAAGACTTAGCAGCAATTTAGGTTTGTTCAATATATCGCATCATTTGTATGATACTATGATCTTTTGCTATAAATCATGTGTCCTATGATCCTGCTCCACTCGCTACCTGATGAAGGAGCAGTGCTCTGAAAACTGGTACTTCCAAATAAACTTATGGGACTATAACCTCATGTTGTGTGATTTTTAACTTTGTCCACAAATGCTATCCCTGACCCGCTGAATTTCTCTGGAATTTTGTTTTTATTTGATATTTACAGCATCCGCAGTATTTTGGTTTGAACGGGTGTATGCCCTCGTCTTCAGTCTGGTTTGAAAAGGTTAATCGATTTATTGTAGGAGGACACTGTGCCCCTTTAAAAACGTCAAGTCTTTGCCTTTAAATGTGTCGTTGACCCGCCGTGATTGGCTGCCTGCCTGCCCGGCCAGCCAATCCCGTGCAGGTGTTTGCCGTTGAGCGCGCGGTGCCCCGAGTGCTGTTTGAATTGGCGGTTGGAGGTGAAAACCAAACGGCCAAACTGCGCCGTGAATAACCCGAATCGCAAACAGCAGACTGGTGTTTTCGCAGCATTTATCAGGGTGGGTTGAAATAATTATTCAAATAATAATCATCTCGGACTCTTTACCACAAACACAAGTTGTGACAGCACCAACCTGCTGCACCTGAGAGCGGCACAGGACGGAAACAAACGGTAACTGCTGTATGGCCGCTCTGAGGTGCGGCCTGTGGCTGTCATGGAGGTGACCTCCCGAGGGCGGTCTGATGTCGTCAAAATTTGGAGACACCGGTGTTGGACTGGGCTGTACAAAGTTAAAAATCACACAACACCAGGTTATAGTCCAACAGGTTTAATTGGAAGCACTAGCGTTCGGAGCGACGCTCCTTCATCAGGTGATTGTGGAGGGCTCGATCGTAACAGAATTTATAGCAAAAATTTACAGTGTGATGTAACTGAAATTATACATTGAAAAATTGATTGTTAAGCCTTTCATCTGTTAGAATGCAGTGATACACTTCTTTCATGTGTAAATTACAAAACCTTTTTTTAAAAACACGTTGTATTCTCGGGTTAGCTGTTAACAATGGTGATAGCTAGACAATATGTTGAAGGTGTTGGCCCCCTGTGTTCTCTGTCTATGACCTGATGTTTAGATTGATTCTAATCTAAAAAGTGAGATAACAGAGTTTTACATAAATTCATGCAGTTTTTGAGCTCAGAGTTCTACATGAATGCATGCAGTTTTTGAGCAAAGTACAATGTAACTCTGCAAGTATAAATTCACCCCACAAAATATATGTGGGTCTGTGTGTGTGTGTGTCTGTCTGTCTGTCTGGGATGGGGGTTGTGAGTGTGAGAAAGTGTGTGTAGTGAGTGCAGAGTGTCTTCAGTCTGTGAGGGGTGCGTGTGGGAGTGTGTGTGTCTATAAGGGTGTGTGTGGGTGTCTGTGTGTGTGTCTGTGTGTACCTGTGTCCGTGTGTATGTGAGAGTGTGTGTGTGTGTAGTGCAATGGTGATCACCTGTAATGTGACGTGAACCCAAGGTTTCGATTGAGGCCCTCCCTATGGGTACCGAACTTAGCTATCAGCCTCTGCTCGGACTTTTTTCTCTGCTGCCTGTCCCAAAGTCCACCTTGGAGGATGGTCACCCAAAGATGGACCCTGACCATAGACAGACAGACAGACAGACAGACACACACACACACACAGCCAGACAAAGACCCACATGCACACATATATTTTGTGGGATGAATTTATACTTGCAGAGTTACATTGTACTTTGCTCAAAAACTGCATGAATTTATGTAAAACTCTGTTATCTCACTTTTTACATTAGAATCAATCTAAACATCATGGCATAGACAGAGAATACAGGGGGCCAACACGTTCAACATATTGTCTAGCTTTCACCATTGTTAACAGCTAACTGGAAAATGCAACTTTTAAAAAAAATGTTTTGTGATTTACACATGAAAGAAATGAAACCATCACTGTATTGTAACAGATGAAAGGCTTAACAGACAATCAATTTTTCAATGTATAATTTCAGTTACATAACACTGTAAATCTTTGCTATAAATTCTGTTACGAATTTATCACCTGACGAAGGAGCGTCACTCCAAAAGCTTGTGTGCTTCCAATTAAGCCTGTTGGACTATAACCAAATAAACCTGTTGGACTATAACCTGGTGTCTTGTGATTTTTAACTTTGTAGGCAAAGCTGGGTCTGGACTACAAGTTCTGCATCCTGCTTCTCGGATGCTGCCTGACCTGCTGTGCTTTTCCAACACTATTCTAATCTTGCCTCTAACCTCCAGCAGTACCCACTTTCGCCTGGACTACAGTTCCCAGAGTGCACGGCGGTTTCAGTCCACCTCCATGTCCATATCCATTGGCTGTCTTTCTACTTATCATATACTCGTTTCTTTCAGGGCTACCAAAAGCTCTCCGTGGCAATGAGTTCCAAAGACCGTCACCCCTTTAGATAAGAATTCCTCCTCATCTCAATCTTAAATTGATGCCCCTAAACTTTGAGACTATGCTCATTGTTCCTAGACTCCTCCATGAGGGGAAACATTCTCTCAGGATTTACTCTGCCAAACCCCTTAAGAATCCCATATGTTTGAATGAGGTCACTTCACATCGCTCCAAACTCAAATAAGTAGAGTCCCAACTTGTTTAGACTTTACTCATAAAGAAGCAGGGATTAGATTAGATACGCTACAGTATGGAAACACCTTCGACCCAACTAGTCCACATTGACTCTCAGAAGACAACCCACCCAGACCCATTCCCTGACCCTAGATTTACCCCTGCCTAATCACCTGACACAATAGGCAATTTAGCATAGCCAATTCACCTGACCTGCACATCTTTGGAATGTGGGAAGAAACCGGAGCACCCGGAGGAAACCCACACAGATACTGGGAGAATGTGCAAACTCCAAACAGGCAGTCGCCCGAGGTAGGAATCAAACTTTGGTTTCTGGCGCTGTGAGGCATCTCAGATTAACTTCTCCAATGAAATGGTATCTTTCCTTAAATAAAGGAGTCCAAAACTGCTCACAGTACTCCAGATGTAGTCTCACCAGCACCTTTTACATTTCCAGAAAGAATTTTCTAATCTTATACGCCAACCTTCTTGAAATAAGCGCCAGCGTTCTGTTAGCTTTCCTGCTTACTTGTGTGCTAGCATTCTGTTTTGTGCACAAGTACTTCAAAGTTCGTTTGTGTTGCAGCCTTCTGCAGTTTAACACCATTTAAATAATATTATGTTCTTTTGTTCTCCCTTCCAAAATGAACAACTTCCTATTTACTCTATTTGTCAATTTTTGCCCACTCTCTCACAACCTGTCTTTCCAGCTGTTTCTGTGAAGTCTGCAAATTTGGCTGCAATACATTCACTTTATTCATCCAAGTCATTGATATATATTGTAAAACGTTGTGGTCCCAGCACTGGTCGCAGTTGCCAACCTGAAAACGAATCACTTATCCCCACTTGCTATCTCCTGGCCATGAATGTCGAATGCCTTCTGAAAATCCAATTACAACACATCTATTGATTCGTCTCTATCCACTCTGAGACTTCCTTGAAAAATTCCATTAAATTAGTTCGATATGTTTTCTCCTTCATGAAGCCAGGCTGACTCTGCTTAATTAGATTATGATTTCCCAAATGTTCTACTATTACTTCCTTATTGATTGATTCCAACCATAGTTGATGGGCTAATCATCCTGTAGTTACAGGTAGTTCTCATATAAAATGTGTTTCGGCAGCATGATTTGCCTATAACGTTGCTGAAGAATTTGGGAATGGTATTTCCGAGAATGTTTACCTCTGTTTGCAATATCGCAATTCCAGCGATGATCGTTTTGCACACTTCATACTGTGGATCTGCCAACATCAGCACTGAAGTCTCCGCACCATTCTGTGCATTCGTCAATATCAGCTGCCATCAGAGCATGTGGGAGGTACAATACTATACATTGAGCAGCTTCATCTCAAAAATTAAACTAACAAATGTTCATTGCTCTCCCTCTGAGACAAGAATATTTTTGTATAATTCCTGTATAAGTTGAGAGTGTGGTGCTGGAAAAGCACAGCAGGTCAGGCAGCATCCAAGGAGCGGGAGAATCGATGTTTTGGGATTCCTGATGAAGGGGTTATGCCTGAAATGTCGTTTCTCCTGCTCCTCGGATGCTGCCTGATCTGCTGCACATTTTCAGCACCATACTCTCGACTCTGATCTCCAGCATCTGCCATCCTCACTTTCTCCTAGTTCTCCTGTATATGCCCTGTATAATCCATGCAGGACTGCATTACTCTTATACATTCCATTTGTCTTTCTAATTTGTTCTTATACCTGCATATCTCACAATCTACTCCTAGATTATCCTTTGTTTTTGCTAAAATTGAGGGGCATAGTGACAAGAATGTTAGCAAAAGCATCCAGGTGAGGATATTGAAGAGCTTCTTGAGTCCAATTGTGAAGACCTCTCTACAGCTGATCTACAACAGCTTGTCGCTGAGAGGGATGTGGAAGCTGGAGATGAAAAAGATGAAGTTTAGGGTGCAGTACCATGAGAACTTTCCACTTTTGTCTTCTATCCTGAGGGAAATTGAGAGGCAGTTGCAGCCCTTAGAGGACAACGATTATAATAAGATATGATCTGGCAGCCTATGAACAGCTTCTTCAAGACAGAAGAAAAAGGGCAAAGCAGCAAAAGCTGGATGTCTTTTTTAAACCAACCTCCAAGAAACAGTCAGAAGATAACCACAGCCATCGACTTCTGCAATTACAACTGCACTTGAAGGTGGTGATAATGAAGACCCTCTGTCCTTGCATTAACAATATTTTGTCAATGTAATGTGTTAAATTTACTTTTGTTAATACTTATGATTTAAACCTTCATTCAGGCTGTGTTAGGCTTTTGGGTGATGTTGTGAGTGATATCTTTTGCTCGTCTGTCTCTAACCCCACTTTTCCTGTAGACCCCATTATTCCTATTAAACAATTTTCTATTAAGCGAGGTTTCGCTGGAACACAACTACAGTGTAATAGGTACCTGTACTTGATTTTTGCGTCCCTCCTTTTTTGAATAGGGATGTCACATTAGCAATTTTCCAATCCTCTGGTACTTCTTCAGAATCCAAAAGGTTTTGGAGAATTACAGCCAAAGCGTTAACTATTTCTGTAGTTACCTCTTTTAGAATCCTAGGATGCAAGCCTTTGGGGCCAGAGGATTTATCGCCATTCAGCCCTTATGGTTTGTCTAATATTGTTACTTTAGTGATGTGACGGTACTTAATTCCTCCCCCATAGTATTAACGGAATGTTCGAAGTATCTCCCATCATGAAGACTGATTTAACACCTCTATCATTTCCTTGTTCCTCAAAACATTTCCCCAGATTCATTTTCTAAGGGCTTTATGTTCACTCTGAACTTCTGAGTTCCTTTTCTATACAGTAAAGAAGATCTTATTGTCAGTTTTTATGTTACTTACTAGTTTGCCCTCACAGTTTATTTTCTCTGACTTTATCATCTTTTTAGTCCACTTTTGCTAGATTCTGAATTTATACCAGTCTTTGGGGCTATCACTGACTTTGGCTACCATATACGCTTTTTCTTTCAACTTAATACTCTCTTTTTGACCCGGGTTCAGTTCCCGCCTCAGACGACTGACTGTGTGGAGTTTGCACATCCTTCTCATGTCTGCATGGGTTTCCTCCGGGTGCTCCGGTTTCCTCCCACAGTCCAAAAGTGTGCAGGTTAGGTGAATTGACCATGCTAAATTGCCTGTAGTGTTAGGTGAAGGGGTAAATGTAGGAGAATGGGTCTGGGTGGGTTGCGGGTCGGTGTGGACTTGTTGGGCTGAAGGGCCTGTTTCCACACTGTAAGTAATCTAATCTAAAAAACTCCCTGGGTTAGCAATGGTTGGTTTATCTCTGGTTTATCTCTCCCAGAATCTTTCTTCCTTACTGGAATGTATCTTTCCAGAGAATCATGAATTACCTCCTTAAATGTCTGCCACTGATTGCTTACTGTCATTCCAGCTAATCTATCTGTCCAGTTCACTTTAGGTAATTCTATCCACTTTTCATTGTAATTCCTTTTATTTAAGTTAATGAATGTTTCCAATGAATTGAATATTCAATTTTATCATGTTAAGATCACTACTTCCAAAGGGATCTTTTACTCTAAGATCATTTATAAAGCTTGCCTTATTACCCATTACCAGATCCAAGATAACCTGCTCCCTAGTTGGATAGATAGCATATTGCTCGATCATATCACATTAACTGTCTTAATGCACTTTAGGAATTCACTGTCATAGCTACCCTTTCCAATTTGATTAACAAATTGATTAACATGAAGATTAAAGTCACTCATAATTTCTATTTTTTTAACATGTTCCTCTTATTTTTTGAACTATAGCATAGCCTATAGAGTGATTACCATTGGGAATCTATACATTACTCTGACCAATGTCTTCTATCCTTTGCTTTATTTTATTTTACCTATGCCAGTATGGGGTCTATGTCATCTAAACCTAGATCATCTCTCACAACTGTCTTGTGATTTTGGAGATCAGTGATCCATGGTGTTCCTTTCATCATGAGGTCAGAATTAGGAGCGTTTGCTGACGATGGCCCAATGTCCAATACCACTTGTAGCATCCCAGACACTGATATTGTCTATGCGCACATTTAGAAAGTTCTGCCTGATATTCAAGCTTGGGCTTGTCATAACACCAGACAGTGATCAGCTCTATTAAGAAAGAACCATCTCCCTTTGATATTCACTTATTATCATCATTGAATTCCCTCAGAATAAACATCCACTGCAAGGGGATATGCAAGCTGAATGTGCAAGGATATGCATCCTATTAAAAAGATAGGCAGATGTGCAGAGGGGGTGGGGTTTCTTTACTAGTAAGAAACAAAATTAAATCAATAGTAAGAAACAAACTATTTTTCTTGTTTAGAAAAACTATGTGGAATGTATGTGGGTAGAATGGAGGAACTGCAAAAGTTAAAAATAAATCATAGTTGGAGTTATGTACAGGCCTCCAAACAGTAGTTAGAGCTGGTGTGCAAGATATACCAGGAGAAAGAAAAGATATGTAGTAAAGGCAAAGTTACAGTGACCTTGCTGGATTTCAGTATGCAGGAGAAAATCAGGTTGGTAGTGGATTGTAAGAAAATAAATTTGTGGAATGTCTATGAAATGGCTTTTTGGAGCAGCTTGTGGTGGACCCCACTAAGGAACAGGCAATACTGGATTTAGTGTTGTGCAATGAGGCAGACTTGATAAGGGAGTTTAAGGTGTAGGAATCCTTAGGAGGCAGTAATCACAATATGATTGAATTTCCACTATAATTTGAGAGGGAGAGGTAGAATCAGAGGTAATGGTATTACAGCTGAATAAAGGCAACTACAGAGGCATGAGAGAGGGGCTGGGTAGAGTTGACTGGGAGATGAACCAGAAAAGGCAGTGGAACAGCAATGGCAGGAATTTCTGGGAGTAATTCAGAAGACACAGCAGAGATTCATCCCAAGGAAAAAGAAAACATGGTTCAGGGATGATGAGGTAACCATGGCTGACAAGGGAAGTCAGGGATAGCATAAAATCAAAAGAGAAAGCATACAACATGGTGAAGGGCAGTGGGAAACCAGAGGATTGGGAGGCTTACAAAGACCAACAGAGGGCAACAAAAAAAGGAGGGAGAAGACTAAATATGAGGGTAAGTAATATAAAGGACTGTAGGATACATACTTTAGATACATAAAGGGCGAAGGAGAGCCAAAAGTGGACAGTGGGCTGTTGGAGAGATAATAGTGAGGAACAAGCAAATGGCTGAGGAACTGAACAATTATTTCATGTCAATCTTCATGGCAGAAGACATGAGTAATAGCCCAAACATTCAAGAGAGTAATAGCCCAAACATTTCACTTTATACATTAATAATCTAGATGAAGGAACTGATGGCATTCTGGCTAAATTTGCAAATTATACAAAGATAGTAAAAGGATAAGCAGCATAGGGGAGGCTGCAGAAGGATTTGGACAGCTTAGGAGAGTTGACAAAAAAGTGGCAGATGGAATACAATGTGGGAAAATGTGAGGTCATGGAGTTTGGCAGGAAGAATAGAGGCATGGACTATTTCTAAATGGCGAGAAAATTCAGAAGTCATTGAGTCATAGCGATGCAGCTCATTCCATACATGCACCACCCTTTACGTGAAACAGTTGCCCCTTAGGTCCCTTTTAATTTTTTCCCTTCTCACCCTAAACCAATGCCCACTAGTTCTGGACTCCCCCACCCTGGGGAAAAGACCTTGTCCATTTACGATATCCATGCTCTTCATGATTTTATAAAACTCTATAAGGTCACCTGTCAACCTCTGATACTCCAGGAAAAATAACCCTAGCCTATTCAGCCTCTCCCTATAGCTCAAACCCTCCAAACCTGGCAACATCCAGGTAAATCTCTGAAGTGCAAAGAGATTTGGGAGTTCTCATTCAGGATTCCCTCAAGGTAAACTTGCAGGTTGAGTCAGTAGTTAGGAAGGCAAATGCCACAATGGCATTTATTTTGAGAGGACTTGAATATAAAAGCAGGGTGTATACGGCTCTGGTCAGACCACATTTGGAGTATTGTGCACAGATTTGGGCCCCATATCTCTGGAAGGATTTACTGACCTTGGACTGTGTTCAGAGAAGGTTCACGAGAATGGTCCCAGGAATGAAAAGCTTAACATATGAGGAACATTTGAGGACTCTAGATCTATATTTGATGGAATTTAGAAGGATGAGGGGAAATTTAATTGAAAAGTACAGAATACTGAATGGCCTGGATGGAATAGATATTGGGGAAATGTTTCCATTAGTAGGAGAGACTAGGACCTGAGGGCAGAGCCTTAGAGTAAAAGCTTAACATATGAGGAACATTTGAGGACTCTGGGTCTATATTTGATGGAGTTTAGAAGGATGAGGGGGGGATCTAATTGAAACATACAGAATACTAAATGGCCTGGATGGAGTAGATATTGGGAAAATGTTTCCATTGATTGGAGAGACTTGGACTTGAGGCCACAGCCTTAGAGTAAAGGGAAGACCTTTCAGAACAGCGATAAGGAGAAATTTCTTCAGCCAGAGAGTGGTGAATCTGTGGAATTCATTTCCACAGAAGGCTGTGGAGGCTAAGTCATAGAGTATAGTTAAGACTGAGATAGAAAGACATCAAAGGTTACAGAGGGAAAGCAGGAGAATGGGGGTGAGAAACTTATCAGCTGTGATTGAATGACAAAGCAGACTCAAATGGGCTGAATGGCCTAATTTCTGCTCCTATGTCTTTTGGTCCTATCCTGGGGGTTACTGTTGACCGTAAAATTAACTGGCGTGTAAGATCAGGGCCCTTCTTCCTCCAATAATGGACAGTGTCAGCAGTACACACATATGCATTGCAATAACTTATTTAGACTCCTTCAATTTTAATCTTCCAAACCAGCATCCTTTACCATCTAGAAGAAGAGTGGAATACTCATAGAAACACCTCCACCTCCAAGTTCCTGTCTACACCACATAAAACTGTGACTTAGAAGAGTATTACTGTTCTTTCACTGTCACAAATCAAAATCCTAGAAATCCCTCTCTGACAGTATCTGCACAATGGGCTGCAAAAGCTAGAGAAGCTTCAGAAAGGACTTCAATTTCTGTATGTTCATTTCTATCAATGATGATTTTTAATAATTTTGTGGTTGAAGTTATATCATGGCCACATACCGCACATGCAATACCTGTTGATGCAAGGAACCTTCCTCTTCAGTGGCCACCTCCCAGTGACTGCCAAGCTTCATTTAGGGTTGCTGTGCTGCTTCTGTCCATCAGTGTGCCCTACAGACATGATCTTAGCTATGTGACAAATCCAATGAAAGTGAAAGGAACAACAAATACCTAGCATTGTCCACAAAAGCAAGTGTGCTAAACACCTTCTTAACTATCCTGTCTACCTGTGACGCAAATTTCAAGTACCCCTAGGTTTTTCTGTTCTACAACACTACATAGGGCCCTACCATTAGTTGTGTAAGTCCTGCCCTTGTTTTACCAAAATACAACACCTCGTATTTATCCAAATTAACCTCCATTTGCCACTCTTCAGCCCATTGACCCAATTGATCAAGATCTCTTAGATAATCTTAGATTGGTTTCTTCACTACCCACTATACCACCAATTTAAGTGTCATAGGCAAACACTTCTACACTTCCTCTCCCAGAGATGTTAGAAAATACAAGGAATTTGTGGGAATCAACAACACCCAGACCAATTCCACAGTAATGCAGCAACAACTTAAACTCACATCATATCTTTAATGTAACTGAATGCTTCAAAGTGAAACAAGCAGCAAATCAATGGAGGTAGCATCAGTACAAGTAATTAAAAACTTGGGGAAATGTTGGTTTTAAGGAGCAAATTACAGTACGAGAGAGAGGGTTAGGAGCAAATTCCAGGGCATAATGCTGAAAGGCTGTCTTAGAGTGTAGTGGAGGTGAGGAATTCACAAAAAGCTAGGGTGAGAAGAATCAAATTTCTCAGATGGTTGTTAGGCCAGCGGAGATCACCAGAGTAAGGTTTGGGAATGGCCACAGAAGTATTTGAAAACTATAATGCGATTTTGTTTAGACTGGAGTCTTGCTAGTTCAACAAGCATAGAGGTGATAGTGACTGGGACTTGATGCAAATTAAGGTACAGGGAGCAGCATTTGGGATTGGAAGTTAATGTAGAAAATGGGTAATTGCCCAGGAAATTAACAGAATCATCAAACTCTAGATAACACAACATGGAGGATTGTCAACGATAACTGAATGGAGACAGGAAATATTACAGAGGAGCAAGTAGGGAATCTGTGAAATGGAATCTGTGGAGCCAGAGGCGCAGCTCATAGCAAAATAGGATACCAGTGTTACAAACAATCTGACTCAGCATAACATGGTTGCCATGGAGTGATTTGAGCTGACAGTGAGGATAAGCAGCCTAGCAAGGAATGGACAATGGCTTCCAGCTTCTGAATGTTTAATTGATGGACATTTTAGTTTTGCAGAACAGGATGTCAGTAAAGTAGGCTAAAGTGAAATGAATGACCAATTATGGGACAACTGATGTGAAGGACAGTGAGAAGATGAATGTTGGGGAAGTGAAGTCTAAGCATAGGGATGCAAAAAACATAAAGGGCACCTTAGAATCTTTCACAGCACATCAGAATATATTAATCTCCTAACATAACGACAGTGGTAAGTGACCAGTTCCTGGGTTGGCAAACTATGGATCAAAGATTCTTGTGGAACTGCCAACCTTGACTGAAGAAACCTTTTTTCTCATCAATTTTAGAAAGTAGTTAACTACTTGTGTTTCTAATTTTTGACATCAGATATCAAAAAAAAAATATCCTTCGTGCGAACAGCATAACTTATGAAACATTTAATCAACAAAAAATGAAATTCTACCAAAACCTTGCTTGGATCAAATGTCATAACTAGTTCGAGTTGCATTGTTTAGTCAAGCAACCTGATGTTATGCATTATCATAATAAGGACTTATGCACTGCCTGCTCACTGATCATGTGAATTACTCACAGATGCTGAAGGTAACTAAATGCTTGCTTTTTTAAAAAATAAAAACACCCAATCCATTACATTTTTGTAAAAACCTTAATATATTGTATGGAATAGGCCATTCTGCCCTTTGAGCCTGCACCACCATTCAATATGATCATGGCTGATCATCCTTAATCAGTATCCTGTTCCTGTCTTATCTCCATAACCCTTGATTCCACTATCCTTGAGAGCTCTATCCAACTCTTTCTTAAATGAATCCAGAGACTGGGCCTCCACTGACATCTGGGGCAGAGCATTCCACACAGCCACCACTCTCTGGATGAAGAACTTTCTCCTCATCTCTGTCCTAAATGGTCTACCCCGTATTTTTAAGCTGTGTCCTCTGGTTCGGCACTCACCCATCAGCGGAAACATGTTTCCTGCCTCCAGAGTGTCCAATTCTTTAATAATCTTATATGTCTCAATCAGATCCCCTCTCAGTCTTCTAATCTCAAGAGCATACAAGCCCAGTCGCTCCAGTCTTTCAGCGTAAGGTAGTCCCACCATTCCAAGAATTGACCTCGTGAACGTACGCTGCACTCCCTCAATAGCCAGAATGTCTTTCCTCAAACTTGGAGACCAGAACTGCACACAATACTCCAGATATGGTCTCACCAGGGCCCCGTAGAGCTGTAGAAGAACCTCTTTGCTTCTATACTCAGTCCCTCTTGTTATGAAGGCCAGCATGTTATTAGCCTTCTTCACTACCTGCTGTACCTGCATGCTTACCTTCATTGACTGGTGTACAAGAACACCCAGATCTCTTTGTACTGCCCCTTTACCTAAATTGATTCCATTTAGGTAGTAATCTGCCTTCCTGTTCTTGCCACCAAAGTGGATAACCATACATTTATCCACATTAAACTGCATCTGCCATGCATCTGACCACTCACCTAACATGACCAGGTCACCCTGTAATCTCCTAACATCCTGTTGATAATCAAATGTCCGCTAGCCATAGTCCCTGTTTTCATGTCACCTACAAATTTTATTTTTAATATATTGAAAGGGAATAGTTTCCAAATACTACCTGCCTAGACCTATTTATGTCATTCTAGCCCCAAAACATCCACTAATTATTACTTGGTTTGCTGCTTTGCAGTCACCACTTTTACACAATCCTGTGTAAACCTTTATATGGTATAATTTTTCCAGACTTGAGCAATAAACACTATAAAGTTGGCAAAATTTAACATAGATAATTTAATTCAATTTATAGAACTCTATGGAAAGGAAATATATATATAATGGTTTCCAAATTTGAGAGGATATTAAGACTTTTTGCAATGATATTGGTTAAGCTCTGCATAGACTATAATTAGTATATTAACTGTTCTATTTTTCATAATCAGCTATTGATTACCACATTAACTTACACTGTGTCAACTTGTTAGTGCTTCCGAGACATAATCACAAGTCACTCTTACAGTTGGCAGTAATTAGTAGCCACAGATTTTACAGTATGTATCAAATTTATTTGTTATAAAATATTTTACTTTTTAATGTCTTTTGCTATGCATCTGTTTTACCATCAAAGAACTGAAATATATATTTTTTGCAATTCTAGTGCATCTTCTAAATGGCACTCTCAATAGTATGGTTGGCACTTGCATTATTCAGGATACTGTGGTGCCTGGCTCCACAAACTGGCTATATACATCCTGATGAATTTTTTCAGTCACCTGAGGTCATGGCAGGTAAGAAAATCTGATAATTTTTAAAAATCTGTTTTCTACAAATCCAGGAGGATAAACAAAGTCAAATCTCAGTGCAATGGGAAGGACTAGGATCTGGAGTTCCATATAGTAGGTGTTAAGCAAAATGCATTTAACTCAGCTGAAATGAGTCCAAAATTGAACTAGTGACCCTAAACATGCCACATTTTATTTGCTTCATTTCACAGGCCTTAACACCATTGACTGCCAAAGACATCCTACAGGATTATAAATATGTTTTTATGAATCTTGGATGTCTTTATGGGGATTATCATCTTGAAGTGGATAAGTATGTAAGACCAACATGGCAAACTATAGAGGAAGCTTGCAGCTACCCTCACGTTCACATTTAGACTGATAGTCATGTTATAAAGTTGAAGGCGTATACTGTACCTTTAAGAGAGTGAATGCTGTTCTGAACTGAGAGCTGACAAGCACCTGTGATGACTAGATAGCAGTCTCAGAGTGTACTGGAAAATTGAAAATATGTAACATTTGGCTGTGAAATGGATACCTGTGTTGGTTGCTGTTCTGACAACAATTCGAATTTAATTAATCAGTTTAAATTATGCCCAAGGAGACTAAAACCCAATCAAGTTTGAATTTATTGTTTTTCCACCATCAAACCAATGAGATGGTCTGATGTTGGAGATATAAAAAAAGGCAGGCATTTTGAAAATCAGACAGAGCAACTGTTATCGACACAGATCCAAGAAATTAGTTTCTATCAAAATTACTCCCTATCAAAGGTACCTTTCCATATGAAACATCTTTGCAGTAAAAAGAAAGAAGATGACCCAGGGAGATCTTCAGCCAGAAGAAGACAGACACCGAAGGCGACAGCCGCTACATGGTTTGAAATTAAGTTGATATAATTTTAATAAATGTTTTATTGGAACAGTACATTGTCATAGAGTTGGAGGCATATAATAAGCACTTAAGAGAAAGGGGGCTTAGAGTTGTGAATCGTTGTTTTTTAATGTTCAGTTTTAGAGTTATAGAATTACATTGATGTTATTTTCTTTCAATAGTGGAATTTGGGGAGTTCTCTGTCACTCATATTTTAACAGATTACAAGGCGAGGTGAACTTTTCTGGGTGTTTTGTTTAATTAACAGAAGGGTTCACCACTGTATCGTAACAGTCAAGTTGGAAGATATGGAAAAAAATTAACCAGTGATGAAATTCACAATTACCAAAGATTTAAATTAGCAGCATGGTGACAGTAAAAAAAAAATTGGACAACACAGAGTATGTGCAGTTCTAAAGGGTCTCTACAAAGCTTTGAAGAGGTCTCATTACCTAATGGCAACCATTAAAGAAATCTTGCCACAGCTTGCCATGCCAGAAGTCTTTACCACCCTCAAGCAAAAGGATAGTTACTAGGAAGTGAAGCTGGATGAAAGCAGTTTTCTAACTACCTCTACTATTCAGGAGATGGCTATGCATGTTGTTTGGCATTTCCAGTATTCCAGAAGAGTGTTACTGCAAACAGCACAAAATATTCAATGATCTTCGCAGAGAAAAAGCTATTGTGGATGACCTGGTGGTCTGTGGATGTGGAGGCACAATGAAAGAGCATATCACCGAACACAATCATAATCTAGTATGACAGCTAGACAGAATCTGATGCTGAACAAGAAAATTATGCAACTAAACATGCCTGAAATCAAGTACTTAGGTCATGTACTAACAAAAAAAAATGACTTCAGCTGGATCCTGGTCCAAAAGATGTGAAAGCAATGAATTTGAACTGTATAGAAAATTTCTTGCTTAATCTGTCAGTATTTCTAAGCTCATTGCGAAGGACTTGCATTGATATTGGGGTACAGAACAAGAAGCAGCATTCACTACAATTAAATGAGTTGCAACAATGCCAGTGCTGAGGTAATACAATACCCTGATGAAGTCATCTTGCAGTTTGATGCTTGTGGGTCCGGATTTGCAGCAATTCTAATGCAGCAAGGACAATAAATCAGTTGCATTTGTACCAATTTTTTTTTAATGCAAACTACTTGGTGGTATACTCAGATTGAACTTTTTAGATCAGGCCCATTTGGGAGAAACAAAGTTACAGTGCAGTCCAATAACATGAACTTAAAGGCATCTTCCTCGGGGGATCCAAGATGGCGGTGACCTAACAAGTCTGAGTCTACAGTGCTCCTCCCAAGACTTGGGCAAAGTGGGTCACCCACCCCCACCATACTCACCAAATCATTTAAAATAGCTGTGTAATTTAATTAGTTGTTTAGTGTTGAATTTAAACAATTTAATCTTCATTAAAATGACTAAAGGGAAGGGAGCCCGCAGCTCTCAGCAAGCAGGAACCCCTCCCCCACCCTCTCCAGCTACAGCAGAGGCGACCGCAGCCAACCCGGGGGACTTACCTACGGTGGCGAGCCTTGTGGAAATCATCTCCAAACTGGATGCGAAGATCGACGCTTTCATTGAAGAATCCCGAAGTCGATGGGACTCACTCTCGGCAGCGCTGCAAAAGCACGACCGAGACGTTAAAGAAATCGAGCGCCGATTCGGAGGGGCGGAGTTAAAGGCCGCGATCGGGTGTGGATCGGGTCCGGACTCTCGAACAGCGAGTCCGGACCTTAGAGAATCATATTGATGACCTCGCTAATCGAGGTCGTCGAAAAAAATATTCGTTTGCTGGGCCTTCCCGAATGGGAAGAGGAAGGCCAGCTTACAGCGTTTCTCGAACAGTGGCTGCCACAGCTTTTAAATCTGGAAGCTGGATCAGGCCAGGTAAGGGTAGAATGGGCCTACCGGGTCACAATACGTGGGCCCAGCTCGGACCAGTGTCCCTGCCCGGTCCTGTTCCGGCTGCAGAGCTATAGGGAGAGGCAGATACTCCTAGAAGCCTCTAGAAATCTTGGAAAAGATTCCCAAGCCATGATCTATAAAGGATCCAAGATCATGTTATTCCAGGACTTTTCCCCAGATCTGGTCCGAAAGAGGAAGGCATTCGATGAGGCGAAGAAGCGTTTAAGGGACTTAAATATTCAGTACTCCTTACGCTACCCAGCGACGCTACGCTTTAACCATGAAGGGTCCATGTATAACTTCGGATCACCAGAAAAGGCTAAGGAACTTTTGGACTCTCTTAGATAAATTGTAAGAGACAATGGATGTTGGTTTGCCTTTCCCCCACTCCAGTTTATATCCCCCCACCTTTTTCTTTTTTCTTACCTTACTGTTTAATATTATCTTGGGGGGTGTGGGGAGAGGGATTTATTTATTTGTTCTCTATTTAACGATTTTCTCCCCCCCCCTTGGGGGTGTTTTTTTAAATTATTCTATGTATGTATGTGTGTATATATATATATATATATATATGTGTGTGTGTGTTGGGCGGCACGGTGGCACAGTGGTCAGCACTGCTGCCTCACAGCGCCAGAGACCCGGGTTCAATTCCCGCTTCAGGCGACTAACTGTGTGGAGTTTGCACGTCCTCCCCGTGTCTGCGTGGGTTTCCTCCGGGTGCTCCGGGTTTCCTCCCACAGTCCAAAGATGTGCAGGTCAGGTGAATTGGCCATGCTAAATTGCCCGTAGTATTAGGTAAGGGATAAATTAGGTACGGCTAGCAACCCATCAATGATGTGGGAGACTATCAAAGCTTACACGCGAGGTTTGATCATCTCCTACTCAGCGACCCAGAAAAAATTAAAGGGAGAACAACAGCGTCTGCTCGAAGCTTGCTTAAAAGCAGCTGAAACTGCATATGCTGATAGACCTTCTATTAGTAAATTGCAAAGGATTACGGCCCTTAGGACAGCTCTATACACTACGCTTACCCAAACGGCTAAGAGGGAAATATTATTTGCAAAACAAAGGTTATATGAATTTGGCGACAAACCGGGTAGATACTTAGCATTTCTTGCAAAGAAAATAAAGGCCCCTCAAACTATCACGTCTATCAAGGAAAGTACGAGTATTTTGACTCATGATCATAAAAAAGATTAATGCAATTTTTAGAAAATTTTATTCTGATTTATATAAATTGCAGGATTGTGAAGACAGGACTAGGAGGATGCAATCATTTTTAAAAAATTTGACCTTTCTGGGTTTAACTCCGGAATAGGTATCGGTCTTAAATGCTACCCTAACAGTCCAAGAAATACTTGACGCAATCAGGCAACTTCAGAGCGGTAAGGCACCGGGCCCAGATGGTTTTCAAGCTGAATTCTATAAAGAATTTACAGAAATATTGGCTGGTCCACTTATGGACATGTATAACTATGCATATAGTCAGGGCTGTCTCCCGCCTTCGCTGAAAGAGGCAAATATCTCTCTTATCCTTATCCTTAAAAAAGGAAAGGATCCAGAAGATTGTACATTATACAGACCAATATCCTTGCTAAATGTAGATTTTAAAATCCTTTCTAAAACGTTAGCATTGAGACCAGAAAGGGTACTGCCACATATCATAAAGGAGGATCAGACGGGGTTTATTAAGGGCCGTAGATCATCCAATAATATTAGAAGGGTTTTGGATATGATTCAAGCCTGCCATCAGGGAAAGATACCAGGAGTAGCAGTTTCATTAGACGCAGAAAAGACATTTGATAGGGTTGAATGGTCATATTTGTTTTACACATTGGAAAGGTTTGGCATTGGAAAGGTGTTTACCAAATGGGTCTTAACATTGTATAGTGATCCCAAAGCAGTTGTGGTTACCAATGGATTAGGTTCGGATAGCTTCAGTGTGGGTAGGGGCTGCTGTCAGAGATGTCCTCTCTCGCCATTGTTATTTACGCTAATAATTGAACCACTAGCAGAAGCCATACGGGCTGATCCTAATATAACGGCCCTGAGGATTGGTACAGGTAAACATAAAATTACCCTGTATGCAGATGATGTTCTTCTATTCCCCAGTAATCCTCTGATGTCCGTACCTGCTTAATTCAAGTTATTAATACATTTAGCGCATTCTCAGGCTATAAAATTAATTTCTCAAAATTGGAGGCTATACCAATGGGTGGCCTTGCTATGATACCCCACTTAGTGGACGGATCCCATTTTCCCTTTCGTTGGTCCCTGGAGGGTTTCTTATATTTCGGCATTTTATTATCCCAGTATTTGGTCAGTTATATAAGGCTAACTTTGTGCAGGATCTCCAGCGATGGGGAGACCTTCCAATTTCCTGGCTGGGTAGAATAGCACTAATTAAAATGAATGTCCTGCCCCGTCTCCTATACCCTATGAGAATGCTTCCGGTGATGCTGCCGAGGCTGGCACTCCATAAATTATATGGCTGGTTGGGTTCCTTTATCTGGAATCATAGACAGCCCCTCATTAAGCTGAAGAAGCTACAGCTTCCACAGGCAGGGGGAGGGTTGGACTTCCCAGATTTTAGGAAATATCAGTTAAGTTCCTTATTAAGTTACATAGCTGATTGGGTCTTGTTTGACCCACAATCAATCTGGCTGGACGTCGAGGCTTCTCAAGTAAAATGCCCACTTATTAACCTTTTATTTTCAGACAAGAGGAAAATCATTACAGATCACTGTAAAAACCCTATAATACTAAATACAATTAAAGCTTGGAATATAATGCGGCAAAATGAGGGCAACTCATGTAAAACATCCCCCTATGCGCCGATAGTGGGACCATGGGGATTCCAACAGGGGTTTACAGACGCCACTTTTAAACTCTGGAGATCCAGGGGTATCTCATGTCTAGGGGACCTATTTAAAGATGGGGTCCTGATGTCTTTTGAACAGCTGCGTCAGAAATTCGGATTACCTAATGGAGACCTCTATCGATACTTCCAAATTCGAGACTATATACAGAAGTAGACTACGTTATTAGATAGTCTTTATAAATCAGATAGAGAATGTAGAGTACTACGACCAATGGCGGTATCTTCCATCAATACTATTTATCATTTACTACATGATGAAGTATCGGGAGATATGGACAATCTGCTTCAAACATGGGGTCAGGAATTGGGACTAGAAATCTCTACAGAAACGTGGAATGACATTTGGGAAAATGCCAGAAGAATCACCATCTGTAACAGAACTCAGGTTAACCAGCTGAAGATATTTCATAGGGCCCATATAGCACCGGATCGATTGGCAAAATTTAAGGCAGGGGCATCTCCAATGTGTCCCAAATGTAAAATAGAGGTGGGCACTCTTGTACATTGTCTATGGACCTCTCATAAGTTCCGTAGATACTGGACTAAAGCAGCAAGTGCCCTGACAGAAATTTTAGGAACGGAAATTAAAGTGGATCCCGTATCTCTCCTTTTGGGCTTTTCGAACTTATCCTCCCTGGACATGCATGGGAAGAGACTATTTTCTATTCTCTCTTTCTGTGCAAGGAAAAATATTTTGGTAAACTGGGTGGCTGAGGGCCGCCCGGACTTTCAAATTGGCACAGATTAATTATTCCCCTTGACTTCCTTACAAATATGGTGCACCGAAAGACCAAATTATTTTATAAAATATGGCAGCTCTTCTTGAATTATATGAATACAGATATTTTGGTTATCCTAACAAGGGCTTTTATGTAATTGAGATTACGAACTTGGCTGGTCCGGGACCCCTTGGGAGAGGAATCCCTCACGAATATGGGTTTTGTTACATTTGATGTTAACACATTCCGAGCATGTATCTCACTACCCAACTTCTATGTTATCCGCTGTTTTTTTTTCTCTTTCTCTTATTTGAATAATGTAAGAGACTTAAATATACACTCTGGTTAGTTGTAGGTTAGATTAGTAGTTTTGTTTATTTTTCTCGGTATTTTTCTTTTGTTAAATTTTGGTTATTATATATTTAAGATTTAATTGTATATCAATGTTTGTACTTGAGAGTTTTGTTTATTTTTGTAAACTTGTAAAAATGTTAAATTTCCAATAAAAATATCTAAAAAAAAGCATCTTCCTCAAACTGCTTCTATCTGATCCAAAGTGTCTGCAAGGAGAGTTACTTCATTTTCAAAGATATCCTCTGGATATGACATGCAAGCAAGAGAAACAAATGGACATTGCTGGCATGCAGTAAAGAAAGTTAAGGATGCAAAGATAGAATATGATATTCTCCAGAGGCAATGAGAAACAACAGCTCAACAAATTCTAAGCATCATCAAACCAGGAGAGACATTAAATCTCAAAAACGAGCAGCTTGCTCAAATCAAGCAAACTACACAAGATGCAACTCTAAGTGCTACAGTAATTAGTGATGTAAGCTCGGCCTGAAGGCATCAAGGTCTCACCTGGTACTTGGGGGGGGGGGAATATGGGCATACAGAGATGATGTGATAACACAAGATAGCATCTTAAACAAAGGAAGTTATTATCCCTGAAGAGATTTTAAAAAGTGATGCTAAAGCACAATGATAAAGCCATCAAGGAATTGAGTCTAGTGTGAAAAGTCAGGATAAATTCTCTACTGGCCAAACAATATGAGCAATGAGACTATGGGGCCACATCAGCCAGTGCAATTCTTGTAATGAATATCAGGCTAAGCAAGCTAAAGAATTGTTTATGGCTTATGACATCCCAGACTGACCATGGGTGAGGATGACAGCAGACTTCTTCACTCTCATAGGACCAGATTATCTTGTCAACATTGACTACTATTCTGACTACTAGGAGTTAGATCAACTGATGTCAATGACTACCAGTGAAAGTCTAGAATGCATGAAAGTACACTTCATTTGTTACAGCAAGTGATGTTAAGTAATAATGGCCCCCAATTCACCAGTGAAGAATTCAGATGCATCAGAAAAGGATCTGGAAATTCAACACCATATATGATCTCCATATTATTCCCAGTTAAATGGGAAGGTCAAAGTGGCAGTTAAGCTTGTCAAAGGGACCATAAAGAAATTGAGTATATCCAATCAATCCTTAAAGGACCTCCCAAGATGGCAGCACTGGCAAGGGAGGCAGAACATATTCCAAAGGTGACAGTATGTGGCGACAGTTGAAGCTTTTCACTGTATTTTACTGTGTTGTTCATTGTAGGTTACACATAACAATAAATCATCATTCATTCAAAGAGAACTGCAGCTACTTCAGGTATGTAAAATAGTCCAGTCCAAAGAGCAATGACCAATGTCAGACTGCACCCAAACTACTGTTCCAAAAGTGAAAAAACAGTGGAAGCCAGAAATAGTAACAGGTGTGAGTGACAAAAATCACTTTTACCTTGATAAAACTCTCCAGTCATACCAGGGCTCAGCACGGGATAACTAGAGTACAAATGATTGCACTCACAACAAAAGTCTGCCGACATGGCATCTTGGAATCTGTGTTGTGCAATTGTCACCTCAATTGTATGCATGAACATTGGACTGCAGGCACCTACATTCAATTTGAGAATCCATTCCTTGAATCAGGAATAAGTGATCTTACCACCTGCATAGAATATGGAACAAACATCAGTCCTAGATGTCCACTGTTTACCAACAACAGTTACCATGGCAATAACACTTACCACGGCAATGGATCTCCCAAGACTTAGAACTTGGGAATGATCGATACCAGAGGTACAGCCAACAAAAAGACAAACATTGTACCATTAGAAGAATGGCATGATTCAAAGAATTTGCATGTAAAAGATATGGTCAAACTAGAAGTGGAACTGGCTAGAGTTAATGCACAGTTTTGAATGATGATTTTCTTTATGATTATGTATATTGGGTAACTTGTGTTACTTGTATCTGCAATGATATTGCATCCATTTCTGTTTGTTTTCATGAAAAAGCAACTGTTTGGAGAAATATTTCTGTACTGATTTGCTTATTATAGTCATGCAAATTTTTCCTCTGCTATAAACGTCTTTGTGTGCAATCTGTGGCAGCCATTAGGCACATATTACTCGAAACACTCCCACTCTGTCCTCCACTTTACCAAAGGTAGCTGAGGCATCAGGCAGCCCTCCTGCCCTTAGGCTCATTGAGATGCTTGAATGGTCAATAGCCACTGAAGAACATCATTCCAACTTTACCACAATAATACAACTGGTTGGGAAAGGTGGAAGGAAGACAATCAATGTGATTATTTTATTCAATAGGGTAAAAAAGTCATCAAATAATAGAGATGTACAGCACGGAAACAGATCCTTTGGTCCAATTCGTCCATGTCAACCAGATATCCCAACCTAACCTAGTCCCACTTGCCAGCACCCGGCCCCATCCCTCCAAAACCCTCCTATTCATACATGCATCCAGATGCCATTTAACTGTTGCAATTGTACTAGCCTCCAGCACTTCCTCTTGCAGCTCATTCCATACATGTACCGCCCTCTGCATGAAAAAGTTGCCCTTTAGGTTTCTTTTATATCTTTTCCCTCTCACCCTAGACCTATGCCCTCTAGTTCTGGACTCCCCCACCCCAGGAAAGAGACTTTGTCTATTTATCCTATCCATGTCCCCTCAGCCTCCGACACTCCAGGGAAAATAGCCCCAACCGATTCAACCTTTCCCAATAGCTCAAATCCTCCAACCCTGGCAATATCCTTGTAAATCTTTTCTGAACCCTTTCAAGTTTCACAACATCCTTCCGATAGAAAGGAGACCAGAATTGCATGCAGTATTCCAAAAGTGGCCTAACCAATGTCGTGTACAGCCGCAACATGACATCCCAACTCCTGTACTCAATACTCTGACCAACAAAGGAAAGCATACCAAATGCCTTCTTCACTTTCTTATCTACTTGTGACTCTACTTTCAAGGAGCCATGAACCTGCACTCCAAGGTCTCTTGCTAAGATTTGCTTTCTCAAAATGCAGCACCTCCCATTTATCTAAATTAAACTCCATCTGCCACTCCTCAGCCCATTGGCCCATCTGATCAAGATCCCATTGTAATCTGAGGTAACTTTCTTCGCTGTCCACTCCACCTCCAATTTTGGTGTCATCTGCAAACTTAATAACTATACCTCTTATGCTCACACCCAAGTCATTTATATAAATGATGAAAAGTAGTGGACCGAGCATCGATCCTCGTGGCACTCCACTGGTCACAGGCCTCCAGTCTGAAAAACAACCCTTCACCACCCACCTCTATCTTCTACGTTCCAAACAGTTCTGTATTCAAATGGCTCGTTCTCCATATAATCCATGAGCTCTAGTCTTGCTAACCAGTCTCCCATGGGGAACCTTGACGAACGCCTTACTGAAGTCCATACAGATCATGTCCACTGCTCTGCCCTCATCAATCCTCTTTGTTACTTCTTCAAAAAATTCAATCGTTTGTGAGACATGATTTCCCACACACAAAGCCATGTTGACTAGATTTCTGATGAAGGGCTTTTGCCCAAAATGTCGATTTTCCTGGTCCTCGGATGCTGCCTAACCTGCTGTGCTTTTCCAGTACCACTCTAATCTATCCCTAATCAGTCCTTGCCTTTCCAACTACATGTAACTCCTCTCCCTCAGGATTCTCTCGAACAACTTGCCTACCACAGATGTCAGGCTCACCGTCCACAGTTCCTTGACTTTACCACCTTTCCAAAATAATGGGACCATGTTAGCCAACGTCCAGTCTTCTAGCACCTCATCTGTGACAATTGATGATACAAATACCTCAGCCAGGGGCCCAGCAATAACTTTCCTAGCTTCCCACAGAGTTCTGGGGTACACCTGATCAGGTCCTGGGGATTTATCCACTATTATGTGTTTCAAGACATTGAGAACCTACTCCTCTGTAATATGGACATTTTTCAAGATGGCACCATCTATTTCCCTACATTCTATATCTTTAATGTCTTTTTCCACAGTAAAGACTGATGCAAAATGCTTGTTTCCTATCTCCCCTGAGGCTCCACACAAAGGCCGCCTTGCTGATCTTTGAGGGACCCTATTCTTTACCTAGTTACCCTTTTGTCCTTAATGTATTTGTAAAAACCCTTTCAATTATCCTTAACCCTATTTCATGTCCTTTTTGCCTTCCTAATTTCCCTCTGAAGTATACTCCTACTGCCTTTATACTCTTCTAAGGATTCACTCGATCTTCTGTTTATACCTGACATATGGTTCTTTCTTTTAGTTAACCAAAACTTTAATTTCTCTTGTAAACCAGCATTCCCTATTCCCTTTCACCCTAACAGGAATATACTTTCTCTGGACTCTCGTTATCTCATTTCAGAAGGCTTCCCATTTTCCAAGCCGTCCCTTTACCTGCAAACATTTGCCCCCATACAGCTTTTGAAAGTTCTTGCCTAGTACCATCAAAATGATCCTTCCTCCAGTTTAGAACTTCAACTTTTAGAATTGGTCTATCCTTTTCCATCACTATTTTAAAACCAATAGAATTATGATTGCTGGCCCCAAATTGCTCCCTCACTGACACCTCAGTCATCTGCTCTGCCTTATTTTCCGAGAGTAGGTCATGTTTTGCACCTTCTCTGGTAGGTACATCCACATACTAAATCAGAAAATTTTCTTGTACACGCTTTAACAAATTCCTCTCCATCCAAAACCTTAACACTATGGTAGTCCCAGTCTATATTTGGAAAGTTAAAAACCTCTACCATAACCACCCTATTATCAGTACAGATAACTGACATCTCCTTAGAAAGTTGTTTCTCAATTTCCCACTGACTATTAGGGGGTCATTAATACAATCGCAGTAAAAGTGATCATTCCTTTCTTATTTCTCAGTTCCACCCAAATAACCTCCTCGGTTGGATTTCCGAGACTGTCCTCCCTCAGTACAGCTGTAATGCTATCCCTTATCAAAAACGCCACTCCCACTCCTCTCTTGCCTTCCTTTCTGTCAGTCCTGTAGCAGTTGTATTCTGGAACATTAAGCTGCCAGTCCTGTCCATCCCTGAGCCACGTTTCTGTAATTGCTATGATATCCCAATCCCATGTTCCTAACCATGTCCTGAGTTCATCTGCCTTCCCTGTTAGGCCCTCTGCATTTAAATAAATGCAATTTAATTTATCAGTCCTACTTTGTTCTCCACTTTGCCTCTGCCTGCCCTGACTGTTTGACTTGCTTCTTTTCTCAACTGTCAGTCTCAGACTGATCTCTTTCCTCACTTTCTACCTGGGTCCCACCACCCCCCCCATCTTACTAGTCTAAATCCTCCTGAGCAGCTCTCGCAAATCTCCTTGCCACTATATTAGTCCCTTTTAATTCAGGTGCAATCCGTCCTTCTTGCACAGGTCACGTCTACCCCAGAAGAGATTCCAATGATCCAAAAATGTGAATCCTCCCATTCACCAGCTCCTCAACCATGCATTCATCTGCTCTATCCTCCTTTTCCTACTCTCACTAGCTCGCAGCACTGGGAGTAATCCAGATTTTATTATGCTTGAGGGCCTCTATTTTAAATTCCTGCCTAACTCTCTATATTCTCCCTTCAGAATGTCATATTTTTCCCTTCCTATGTTGTTGGTTCCAATGTTCTCAATGACCTCCTGCTGATCCCTCTCCCCCTTGAGAACATTCTGTACCCTCTCTGAGACATCCTTGATACTAGCACCAAGGAGGCAACATACCATTCTTATTTTTCACTGCTGGCCACAGAAACGTCTGTCTGTGCCTCGGATTAGAGATTCCCCTAACACAATTGATCTCCTGGAACCTGATGTACCCCTCATTGCATTAGAACCTGTCTTGATACCAGAAACTTGGCTGTTCATGCTACATTCCCCTGAGAATCCTATGTTTTCCAAAATAACATGCTTGTTTGAAATGGAGATAGCCACAGAAGACTCCTGCACTGCCTGCCTATCTCTCTTACCTTTCCTGGAGCTAACCCATCTATGTGACTGTATCTGTGGCTTTCCTTCCTTCCTATAACTGCGTCCCATCCATCACACCCTCTTCCTCTTGTAAATTCTTCATTGCCTCTAACTGTCTCTCCAACCGATCCATTAGATCTGATAGATTCGTAACCAAAGGCATTTATTGCAGATATAATCCTCAGTAATATGTAAACCTCGCTAAGCTCCCAGATCCAACAAGAAGAGCGTGTCATTTTACTCGGGGCCATTTGTGCTTCTTCCAATCTACAGACCTAGAAAATTGCACCATTTTATTCCTCTACAAAACACTGTTCCAGGCTAACTTAATAATTATGGCTTATATTTTTAAGTTTAATCAAGAGACATATCTCAATAAAACATATAATCAAGAAAGAACCCACTCTACTCACTGTTGTAGACTCACAGCAAGGCTATACTTAAAACTATTCACTTGAATGTTTCTGTGCTGTGACCTCTTCCAAACAGGTTCCTCCAAGATCAGGTGTAAATTTCACTGTTTGTTAATTTTCCGAGACGCATTCCGATGTCCAGCGATACATGAATTCAACAGCAAAAGCAGTAACTGCATAGGTTCACTGCTGTGTCAGTTAGCAGTGTGGGTTTCTTCCTTTCTCTCTCCTGCACTGACCTGACCATGTGCTGCCTTTGTCTGTCCTCTTCCTTTTAAAAGTCCCATTGTTTTGACATTTTTTTCCTCCAAAGTTTCAAAACAATGCATCATCATATAAATCAGGAATTGCTGCTCCTGGGATTCGAGGAACTCACCTCCAGCACCTAAAATACCTCAAAACAGGAGCAGCCTGTTACAAGAAAGGGAGGATACAGCTTTGTTGGGGTTCCCCTGTACCCAGTTTAGGACAGT
This sequence comes from Chiloscyllium punctatum, assembly GCF_047496795.1. NCBI lineage: Eukaryota > Metazoa > Chordata > Chondrichthyes > Orectolobiformes > Hemiscylliidae > Chiloscyllium > Chiloscyllium punctatum. Next base: position 30,482,676 of record NC_092744.1, read on the forward strand.
GCCACCATCCTCCTTATGAAATGTATTTTATTTCAAAAACATTTATCTTTTCTTCACAGGTGACATTTTGAACTTGAAGATCTTTCGTTCTTGGGAATTCAATACCAGCTATCCCAGCAGATCAATCCTTTTCCCGATGGCCACAACTGGCTTTTCCTTCATTGTCCTGAAAACTTTACACAATTCTGGATTATTTGGCAGTATCCTAAACAGCTACAGTTTGTTGATTTTTCCCAGATTATACCTGACATGCCTATCCTTTATATTGGACTACTCTATATACCATTTAGCCTGTCTCTGGGGAGCAGACCCTTGGCATTCTTTAATACTGCTGAGTGGGTCACATGTGATGTTGGTTTTTTACACAAGGACATTTTCAAATGTTATTGAAGGAGTTCTATTTGCATTACTACTGCTGTTTGTGGCTATGGACGTACAGCAAACAAGTGTGGCAATACATCCTAAGGAGGAGGAAAGAACGAACAATAAATATCTTATTGGGGTTGTTTTGGTCTCTGGATTTTTTAATAGGCCCACATTCATTAGTTACGCATTAATGCCAATGCTCTTGTGGCTTTCTCGTGATCAGAAAGAAAAGTTTCAATTCAACTTACGAACAATACTGAAAACATCATTTAGCATTTTTTCACCTGTAATTGTAACCAGTTTCATTTTCATTATTATTGATACACTATATTTTAATTTATTGGTTTCTGAAATTGATTGGTTTATGGAAGATAGAAATTCTATACACAAACATATCATTAATCTAAGTAAACACCTAGTTTTAACTCCACTTAATTTCATTTTGTATAACTTGGATCCAGACAACCTTTCTCTACATGGGAGGCATCCCTGGTTTACACATCTGACTGTTAATGGTTTTACAATGTTTGGTGCTCTTCACTTGTCAGCTTTTGTATCTGTTATCAGAATTATAACTCAGAAGTCTGTTGGCACAGGTAGGTGTCATGATCCAAAGAAACAGCAGCTTGAAAAGAGATTACGAATGCAGTTTCCTGTTCCCCCTCCAATTACTAAGTATTTAATTTTGGTTTATTTTGTTCCTCTAATCATCCTGTCCTTGTTCAGACATCAGGAAGCACGGTTTCTTAGCCCACTCATTATACCAGTTGTTATACATAGTGTTTTAAATTATGAGATATTGAGGGGGAAAGCTGTAATTGTTGTGTTTAACATTTTATGTTCTGTACTTTTTGGCTGTCTGCACCAGGGTGGCTTAATTCCTTGTTTGTCCTATTTAGAAAATGTTTTGCATTCAAAAGATCCCATAGCTAACCAGTCTGAGCATGATTTGATATTTTATCATACCTACATGCCTCCTAGATATCTCTTGAACATCAAATCAGACCAAGAGTGTATCAGAATCATTGACTTGGGAGGGTCTGATGTGTCTATACTCAATAACACAGTGAATGGATTGCACGACAATTTCTCAATGCACTTGACAAAATGCTTGTCCAAGCACATTGGGAATAATCAGGAAATAAATATTTACATTATTGCACCTGGCACTGTTCAAGATGATATCAAAAGCTGTGGTTTTCATTGGAAAACTGTTGCATCATTCTTCCCTCATTTAACTATGGAAGATCCACCTGATATTTCTTCTTTTCTTTCTGAAGATGGATTGAACCAGCTTAGTCTTTACATTTTCAAAGTGCACACAAAGTCAAAGATTTAGAATATTAAGATTACAGCTGATTTGTGAACTCAGTTCTGTTTTTCCAAAAAGGCCACATGCTTTTATTCCCCTCGAGACCAAATACTAATGCATTTCAGTCTTGAATACACTCAAGACTGAGCATCCACAATGCAGTGGAGAATTTCAAAGATTCACAGTATTCTGTGTAAGGGGAGGAGAGGGGTGTGGGAACAACATGTAAGCATCCAAACTATCCAGTCAACTCAGAATTTTAAAAGATTCATTGAGACCACACATCATTTTCCTAAACTCCAGAGCAACTATATTTTGAAGATGTCATTCTAGCTTCTTCTGTGATGTATTTGTAAATGCAAGTATTTATTTATATACTTACATTTACAGAAATGCTGGCTCTAGGTGACTACAAATTATTAGAGTCTTTCAGGTGATTTACAAAAGGTACCATATATGGCATTTTGTTGGTAAGAAATGTAGATCAAGTTCAATGTAGTTAGGATTAGGTATTAAAAGTACAAGAATGAGTTTTATTTATATGCTTCATTTAACATATTTAGGGTGGCACAGTGGTTCTGTGATTAGCACTGCTGCCTCACAACACCAGGGACCCAGGTTTGTTTCCAGCCTCAGCCAACTGTGTGGAGTTTGCACATTCACCCGGGTCTGCGTAGGTTTCTTCCGCGTGCTCCGGTTTCCTCCCACAATCCAAAGATGTACAGGTTAGGTGAACTGGCCATGCTAAATTGTCCAGTGTTCAGCGATGTGTAGGTTGGGTGCATTTGTCAGGGGTTAAATGTAGGGGAATGGATCTGGGTGGGTTACTCTGCAGAGGGTCGGTGTGGACTTGTTTCCACACTGAAGGGATTCTATGAACATAGTGAAACATCCTGCTGTGCTTAGCAAGAGGGTCATGAATCATAGGAATTATCAGGCCATAATTCAAAAAGCACTAAGATCTCCAACACTGGTGGAGCCTACAGAAATACAGCTCATCTCTGTGCTCTGATTACCTCAGCTCCAAAGGACTATTATGTAACCATCAAATACTAAAATTCTGTGTGGTTGAAAATAGAAATTGTGGTTTATGCATTTACTACACAGGCCCCTGTTAATTTTAGCAGATTCTGGGGAACAAAATGTGAGCACAAAAGCAGAATATTTTCTACACTTAGTTTGTAACTTTGTCATATTCTCATTAAAAAAACTAAAATATGACTTTTTGTATACAAAGCCTCTAGTAGAAATATATTAACTTAATATTAAGAAATCCAATAGTAAAATTGTTTATTTTTAACCATTTACTTTAATGTGTATCTACACCTCAGTTTCACAGCTGTTAATCTGTACACAATAAAGTACTAAAATGGTTTAAGAAATCAGGTGATGCTTCTCTTTACACTGTATTCATATTGTAGATCTAATGTCTTTTCACTGTCACATCATTTTATATAACTGTGTAGTTTTTCATAGACCAGTACATTTAACTTGTGATATGATGTGGGTCAGGTGGTAAATTTGATTAAATCATAAGTATAACAGTAACTAAGCTATATTGTCCAAACTATATTTAATATGATGAACCATCTCGATAAGCAGATACTTATCAGTACTGCTAACATCTGGTATTCAAATGTCCTTCCCAAATATTGTGCAGGGGCTACTAAGGGTGACACAGGGTTGTAACTAATCTAATAATTTTAGAAACTTATAGCAGAGAGGGAGGTCATTTGGCCCATTGTGCTACTACATGCTCTTTGAAAGAGCAATGGTGTATTGTAAGTTCCTCATCCTCAAATATTTTACTTCCCTTTCAAAAGTATTCAATAGGAACAGTTTCCATTTCAAGTACAGTAATTTAGATCTCAACTCTCTAAATAAAAAAGAAAATTATCTTGCTCTCTCTTCAAGACTTTTTCTAATGATTTTGGATTTTCTTTCACCATTTATCAAAATCTCTCATCTTAAAATCTCTTAACAGGTAACTTCTTAACCTTTGTTACAACAGTTAACCATATTTTTGTAACCCACTCATAACTCATCATTGATACATTCTAATAAATGGATTCTGTACATCTTAAATCCCTTTACGTTATTTTTTGAAGTGGATTGTCCAGAATGCATCATGACAGTCTAGCTGAAGTCCACCTAGTGATTTATAATGTTCTAGAATAATCTGTTATTTTCTTTTTCCCCGAGTTATAAACCAAAGCAATCAATTTTCTAACCACTTTATCCTACCACCTTTTAGGATTTGTCCCGCTACTCCATGGGTCACAACTTAAATTAAGTTTGTCAGCCTTGACTTATTAGGAGAGAGATTTGATGCCATCAGCAGACCTAAGCATGCTTATGTTTGAAAAAAGAGAGAAAACAAGAATAAAATAGTGATCTTACAGAAAGATTGAGAATGTTGCAGCTGTGTTTTTCTATTTACAACTATACAATTAATCTATACAGACTGGAAAATAGAAATTTCAATTTTTTTCAGACAAAATTTTGGGGTAAATAAAACATTTCAGTTAATTTCCCTGTACTGAAGTTAGTTGGTAATGAGGCTTTCTTTTTTAGGTTTTAAGGTTTATTATCAAATAAAAGAATTGAAGAGTATCTCAAACGTTTAGAGTTCACATCCTGTTAATGTGATCCCATTGTGGATAACAGCTCAAACTCTAGATTTCAGAGCTTGAGCAGCAGTTGGCATCATGCAACATACCTTCAAGGATAGCCTATTATAGATGAAGTCAGCCCACAGTTTATGCATATACAGGGAAATAGAGAATGGGTGACCATTAGCCAATCAAGGAGAAACAGGCAGATCATGCAGGAGTCCTCTGAGTGCATCTCATTTTCCAATCAATACTTACTTTAGAATTCTGATTTAAAGATCACACACCAAGTTATAGTCCGAAAGGTTTATTTGGAAGCATTGGTAATTCCAAATGAATCTTTTCAACTATAACCTGTTGTTGTGTGATTTAGTAACTTTGTCCACCCTGGTCCAACACTGGCACCTCCACATCATGGAATACTGATGTAAGTGATGGTTCATCTGCAGAGTGAAGCCAGTTAGGTCCGTGGCACCTTGGCTGACTCAGTTGTACAGAAGGCACGAGGAATACTGGAAGAACAACAGTGATAGAAGATTCAATAGTTAAGGAGTAAAGAGGGGATTCTGCAGCCACAGGCATGAATCCAGGATGGTGAGTTCTTTCCCTGGTGTCAGGGATAAAAATGTCACTGAACTTGTGCAGAACACCCAGGATATGAACATTGTTGTTAATAATATGGACAATCTAGCTAGAAAAAAGGTGCAGCCAGAATTTAGGAACCTGCTCACCTTACCCCAATTGAAGCCCTTAAGTAGGCAACTAATGACTATTTAAGGACTGCTTGCCAACAGAACACAATTATGAGGCTAGCGAGAGGAATTCAGGAGCAGGAAAGAATTTCAGAAAGTCACCCCACTCAAATCTTGGGTGGGTAGTGGGACTTTCATCAACGACCTTCATTCAACATTAGGGACTTCCTCCACAAGTTCTACTCCCATGAGTACCACTGCAATTATTTCCCTTCCAGTCCTTCGAACAGTCAATCCAAGCGGTGAGAATTCCTTGACATCAAGGCCACATTTGACCAATTATGATATCAAGAAGTCCTTGCAAAACCACAGAAAATAGGAATCATAGGAGTAATACCTAGCATAAAGGAAGATGGCTATGGTTGTCAGAGGTCAGTCATTTTCGCTCCAGAACAACTCTGCAAGAATTCCACTGGGTGAGGTTATGTACCCAACGATTTTCAGCAATGACCTTAACTCTATTAAAAGACCAGAAACAGGGATATTTGCAGTTGATTGTGCAATGTTCAGCGCCATTTGTGACTTCAGATAATGCAGCAAGATGTGGACAATATACAAGTTTCAAGTCGCAAGTAACATTTTAACCACGTAAGTGCCAGGCAATGACCATTTCCAATGAAAGAAAACCATTGCCCTATGCCATTCAATGGCATTACGATTGCTGAATTCATTACTATCAACATCCTGGGGTTACTATTGACCAGAAACTGAACTGGACTTGTCATATAAATATTGTGGCTACAAAAGTAGGCCAGAGTATAGGGATCCTGCTGTGATTAACTCATGTGACTGTCCAAAGACTGTTCACCATGTACAAGGCTCGCAGTCAGGCATGTGACAGAATACTCCCCACTTGCTTGTATGAGTACAACTTCAGAGTCGAGAGTATCGTGCTGGGAAAGCACAGCAGGTCAGGCAGCATCCAAGGAGCAGTAAAATCTAGGTTTTGGGCATAAGCCCTTCATCAGGCATGTCCGAAAATGTCGATTCTCCTGCCCCTCGGATGCTGCCTGACCTGCACCACACTCTCAACTCTGATCTCTAGCATCTGCAGTCCTCACTTTCTTTGAGGACAATGCCAAGAAAACTATAGAAGCTTGACTTCATTCCAGAACAAAGTAGTCCTGTTAATTGGCATCACATTCACATCCTCCACAGTATTAGTACACACAGTAGCAGCAGTGTATACAAGCTGCACTGCACAAATTCAACAAGGTTCTCAGACATCATCTTCCAAATATCTGAACACTACTCTCTCAAAAGACTGGGCAGCAAACACATGAGAACACTAACACCTGCAAGATCTCCCTGATGCTGCTCAACAAATAATGAAATCCAAAGTCACTAGGTCAAAATCCTGGGACCTGTTACCAACATTATAGTGAGTGTACTTTCAGCAACTGGATGCAACCTTCCAATGACAACTTGGGCTGGAAGATAAATGCTGGCTGTATCAGTGACACCCACTTATCATACATGAATATTTAAAAAGATAGGTCAATTGATCTGGACCAATCTCAAGTCACCATTGTTGCTGCATATAAAAACAAAATGACTGTGCATGTTGGAGTTCTGAAATAAAAACAAAGTGCTGGAAAACTTCAGCAGGTTTGGTAAAGTCTAAGCTTTGAAATTCCCACTCTAACCTCACATTGCACACTTTAAATGCCACTCCTAAAAAAAGTTTTGATCATTACTTCTAAAATTTCTTTGCATGGTTCAGTCTCAAGTTATGTTGAGCAATCCACAACATGGTTTGGGTGGGACATTTAAGATACTATATGAATGCAAGTTGTTAAAACAACTAAAAGTTCCAGATTGTGTTCTTTCAGCTTAATTTCTAAATAATGCTCTCTCATTAGGGACCCAGATTTTAAGAAGGCTTGAAATGTCCGCTATCAATGCATTATCATGAACAAGTGTAGCCTGAGGTTATTTTCCTGTGAACTGCATTGCCTTTATTTTAAAATATATTTAAACATAAATGGCACCATGTAAGGTTTCCACTTTATAAATAAAAAATGATTTGTCCAAGTAATAAGGCAAATAACAATTAACAATGTTTTCTTTAATTCTTTGGACTATCACAGGACATTTCTGACGAATTGTGTGCACGGTTTACATTGTCATCAACTAATTTGCACAGCATTTAAAGTGAATCTCAAATAGTTACAGCACAATTGCGGCCAACATAGGAAAATTGTCAGATGGCATCTATTTAATCTGACAATCTGGTGAAAAAGTCAAGATTCTGATCTTGTGCTGGCGACAATAAATATTCATAACATTTCAAAAGAATTTCAAAGTCAGTGTGTCGCTACGTCGGAATCCAACCACCATGAATACTGAAAGGGAATTTACCCAAATGTCAGCTGGAGTATCCCCAGGACATATGTTTACCGTGGTGCATTTAAAATAGGATAACTTTTCAAAGTCTTCCTCTTTGGTCCAGTCACCACAGCAGGTGTCGGGGAGTACGGAGAATCAACTCCGAGGACATTCCAGTTTTTAATGTATTTTTCACTTTTCACCTTTCGTCTTCCCCAAAGAGTCCTTCAGCTCCTTCGCAATGGCGTCTTTCAGTTCGGCCAGTTTCTTGTTGAGGCCGCGGGGAACGTCTCCCTTCTCCAGGAGCTGCCGCAGGGCGTTGAATTGACTCAGTCGCTCGGCCACATTCTGGCCTCTCAGCTGGAGCCGTGCTATCACATAGACGGTGATCTGGGCCGCTCGCCGCATCGGCATAGACTCCGACAGCTTCTCGATCAGCCGTGCATTATTCAACACCGACTGCAGCAGCTTTCGCAGTACCATGGCGGGCACACAGCCTCCAGCTCTTGCCCCGCTCACCTCCCTTACTGACTTCCCCGCTACTCGGCCATCGACTCCATCGTCCAATCACCATGGAAACGACTTGATCATCTCGGCGATCGGCTGCAACGCTCCGTCACTTTCACAGTCCGGCGGGCAGGAGAGACCATTTGTTTCTAAAAACAAAACAATGCATCTTGCTCATATTTTGCCTTTGCAGAAACTGAATGTAAACACTAACCATTGTGCATTTTCTGATTCTAAATTGGACGACAATTCTCGCCAAAAGACGGTTTAATTTCAGGAACGATCAGCCCGGAGGCGGCGGTAGCACGGACCGTTTCAAGTGGACGGACAGGAAGAGGACGGGGATTTCCAGTCACGTGCTGCTCCCGGCAGTTCGGGTCCGTTTGGTTGGAGGTTGCTGTTTGTTTTTATTTCTCTAGTGTCATGTCTATTGTATTGAATGCCCTCAATAGTGATTCTCATGTGGAGCTGAGCCAGTACCGGGATCAACATTTCCGGGTAATGCGTCTATTGTGTTCTCTTCCCGACCTGTTATAACCTGAGTTAACCAGACAGTACCTCCCTAGTTACAGCCAGACAGAAAGTGAACGTTGTTGGTGCCTGGAACAAGTTGGGATAATACCCCCGAGGGAGGGAGGGATAGAACGATCGCTAACGGGGGGCGGCACTGCTGCCTCACAGCGCCATGGACCCAGGTTCAATTCCTGCCTCGGGTCACTGTCTATGTCAAGTTTGCACATTCTTCCCGTGTCTGCGTGGCCTTTCCTCCAGGTGCTCATAGTTTAGGTCCATTAGTCAGGGTAAGTCTGGATGGGTTACTCTTCGGAGGGTCGGGGTGGACTTGCTGGGCCGAAGGACCTGTTTCTACACTAGGTAATCTAATCTAATGGAATATTGGTCTTCCTCTCAAAAAGACCTGGAAAAGGCAGGTGTACTTCTATTTGTGCAGTGCCTTTGCTAGACCAAGTTTAATTCATGGGCGCAGCAATGCAGAAAAGCCTTGGTAGGGGAGCAGTGCAAATTCCTTAATTCTGATTAAAAGAGTTATATTTTGAGGACTGATTGTACATAGAACATAGAATATCGAAGAATACAGCGCAGTACAGGCCCTTCGCCCCTCGATGTTGTGCCGATCAAAGCCCACCTAACCTACACTATCCCACTATCCTCCATATACCTATCCAATGCCCGCTTAAATACTCATAAAGAGGGAGAGTCCACCACTGCTACTGGCAGGGCATTCCATGAACTTACAACTCGCTGAGTGAAGAACCTACCCCTAACATCAGTCCTATATCTACCCCCCCCCTTAATTTAAAGCTATGCCCCCTTGTAATAGCTGACTCCATACGTGGAAAAAGGTTCTCACTGTCAACCCTATCTAACCCCCTAATCATCTTGTACACCTCTATCAAGTCACCCCTAAACCTTCTTTTCTCCAATGAAAACAGCCCCAAGTGCCTCAGCCTTTCCTCATAGGTTCTTCCTACCATACCAGGCAACATCCTGGTAAACTTCCTCTGCACCCGTTCCAGTGCCTCCACATCCTTCCTATAGTATGGCGACCAAAACTGCACACAATATTCCAGATGCGGCCGCACCAGAGTCTTATACAACTGCAGCATGACCTCAGGACTCCGGAACTCAATTCCTCTACTAATAAAAGCCAGTACGCCATATGCCTTCTTCACTGCACTATTTACCTGGGTGGCAACTTTCAGAGATCTGTGTACATGGACACCAAGATCCCTCTGCTCTTCCACACTACCAAGTATCCGACCATTAGCCCAGTACCCCATCTTTTTGTTACTCTTACCAAAGTGAATCACCTCACACTTAGCTACATTGAACTCCATTTGCCACCTTTCTGCCCAGCTCTGCAGCTTCTCTATATCCCGCTGTAACCTGCCACATCCTTCCTCACTGTCTACAACTCCTCTGACTTTCGTATCATCCGCAAACTTGCTCACCCAACCTTCTAACCCTTCCTCCAGGTCATTTATAAAAATGACAAACAGCAATGGTCCCAAAACAGATCCTTGCGGAACACCGCTAGTGACGGTACTCCAAGATGAACCTTTGCCATCAACTACTACCCTCTGTCTTCTTCCAGCCAGCCAATTCCTAATCCAAACCTCCAACTCACCCTCAATGCCATATCTCTGTATTTTCTGCAGTAGCCTACCATGGGGGACCTTATCAAACACCTTACTAAAATCCACATATACCACATCTACCGCTTTCCCCTCATCTACCTCCTTAGTCACCTTCTCAAAGAATTCAATAAGGTTTGTGAGGCACGACCTGCCCTTCACAAAACCATGCTGACTATCCTTGATCACATTATTCTTATCCAGATGTGCATAAATCCTATCCCTTACAATTCTCTCTAAGACTTTGCCCACAACAGAAGTGAGACTCACTGGCCTATAGTTACTAGGATTATCCCTACTCCCCTTCTTGAACAAGGGAACCATGTTTGCTAGCCTCCAGTCCTCTGGCACTACTCCTGAAGACAAAGAGGACACAAAAATCAAGGCCAATGGCTCTGCAATCTCCTCCCTTGCTTCCCAGAGAATCCTAGGATAAATGCCATCAGGCCCAGGGGACTTATCTATTTTCACCCTTGCCAGAATTTCTAACACCTCTTCTCTACATATCTCAAAGCCATCCATTCTACTTATTCGTGCCTCAGTATTCATATCGACAACAATGTCCTGTTCCTGAGTGAATACTGACGAAAAGTATTCATTCAGTGCCTCCCCAATCTCTTCAGCCTCCACACGCAACTTCCCATTACTATCCTTGATTGGACCTATTCCTACCCTAGTCATTCTTTTATTCCTAACATACCTATAGAAAGCCTTAGGGTTTTCCCTAATCCTACCAACTAAGGACCTTTCATGTCCCCTCCTTGCTGCTCTTAGCTCTCTCTTCAGGTCCTTCCGGGCTACCTTCTAACTCTCAATCGCCCCTATTGAACCTTCACGCCTCATCTTTACAAAGGCCGCCCTTTTCCATTTAACAAGGGATTCCAATTCCTTATTAAACCACGGCTCCCTCACACGACCCTTTCCTCCCTGCCTGATAGGTACGTACTTATCAAGGACACTCAATAGTTGCTCCTTGAACAAGTTCCACACATCAATTACGCTCTTGCCTTGGAATCTACTTTTCCAATCCACACATCCTAAGTCATGCCTCACCGCATCATAATTTCCCTGCCCCCAGCTATAACTCTTGCCCTGTAGTACACACTTATCCCTCTCCATCACTAGAGTAAAAATCACCGAATTGTGGTCACTGTCCCCAAAGTGCTCACCTACCTCTAGTTCTAATACCTGGCCTGGTTCGTTACCCAGAACCAAATCCAGTATGGCCTCACCTCTTGTTGGCTTATCTACATATTGTGTCAGGAAACTCTCCTGCACACATTGGACAAACACTGACCCATCTAATGAACTTGAGCTATAGCTTTCCCAATCAATATTGGGAAAGTTAAAGTCCCCCATAACAACCACCCCATTACTGTCACTCCTCTCCTGAATCATCTTCGCAATCCTTTCTTCAACGATTCTAGGACTATTAGGAGGCCTGTAAAAGACTCCTAACAGGGTGACCTCACCTCTCCTATTCCTAACCTCAACCCAAACTACCTCAGATGGCAAATCTTCGTCCATCTTCCTTTCCACCGCTGTAATACTATCTTTGACAAGCAAAGCCACACCCCCCCCCTCTTTTACCCCCACCTCTGACCCTACTAAAACATTTAAACCCTGGAACCTGCAACAGCCAATCCTGTCCCTGATCTAGCCATGTCTCCGTAATAGCCACAACATCGAAGTCCCAGGTACCAACCCACGCTGCAAGTTCACCTACCTTATTTCGTATACTTCTGGCATTAAAGTATACACACTTCAAGCCACTCTTCTGTTTACAGGCACCCTCCTTTAAGATTGATGCCATATTCCTAACGTCCCTACACTCCAGGTCCTGTACCCTAAAGCTACAGTCTGGGTTCCCATGCCCCTGCAGAGTTAGTTTAAACCCCCCCCAAGAGCACTAGCAAACCTCCCCCCAAGGATACTGGTGCCCCTCAGGTTCAGGTGCAGACCATCTGATTGTTGAGAGATTGTGTAACTCAGGTGTTTAAATTGGGAAGCATTGCAAACTGAGGACAGTGGAAAACTTCAAAAGATTATTGACAAGTGGTCGATATTCAGTTCTGTTAATTTTGATAGGATGTGGAGAAACAATATAAAATAAAGTACTGCTGTAATGTGTTGTAGGAGCAGAGAAATCTGACAGGACAAATGGAGTTCATGGTTAAGACAGCAGAAAATGTCTGAGGCTTTATTAAGTTGCACAGAGTGCATGAGACATGAATTAGTTCAGCTGGGCTAATATGTCTAGTTCCGCATACCACACTTTAGGAAAGATATGAATGCATTGGAGAGAACAGAGTGGTTTACAACAATTTTTCCGGGGTGAAACCTTTCCAGTATGAAAATAGATTGGAAAAATTGGGACTGGTTTTCTTAGGAGGAGCTGGAGATGAGATTTGATTGAAGTTCTCAAAATCATGAGAGGTCCGAACAGAATAGACAAGGAGAAACTGTTCCCTCTTGTAAACAGATCAAGAACAGGACAAAAATATAAAGTAATTTGCAAAAATAGTATAGTGATGTCAACAAGATTACCTCTAAGCTGTGCAGCCACTTGGAGAATCCACACACTCCAACATAGGCATTGATTTCAGATTTTGGAAGTCATTGCCACACACAGACCCTCAGAGGTACGCACAGAAGGAGACAAATAAGAGGGAACATGGGGGTGAGATATGGTTTGGGTCTGCAATGTACTACATGGAAATGCAGGTTTAATTGAATATTCGTGAAGGTATTATTTCTATTTAAATAATTGTTTAATGTACAGTGTTAGAGGACAGGAAAATGGCACTAAATCATGATGGTCATTAAAAAAAACCCAGTACAGATATGATGGGCTGAATGACATCCTTCAGCACCATAACGATTCGGTGAACTGGTGGAGGAATTTGAAAGGTTGATGGGAAATTCTATTCCTTCTGAGATAATTCAGAACAATATCTTAAATTTAGAGCTAGATCATTCAGGACTTAAATCAAGGAGTGGTTTTCAAAAATGGTAATGGAAATGTGGAACTCTTTGGCTAAAATTCTGTGAATACCACAAATTTTTATTCTAATTATGTACCTGGGAAAAATAGATTAGTAAATTGAAGAATTTATTGCCTATGATTTGGTAGCATGGTGTAAAAGCCTTAGGGACCAAATTAACAATTTCTAATCTGATATACCAAACTAATTCATAGCCATTTAATTCATTTCATTGTGTACTTTTCTTCTGAAACTTGCATAGTAACATTCCCCATAAAAAGCAATAGGTTAAATGATGGGATAATTTATTTATAATGGTGTTAATTGAGAAATAGCTGCACTGTTCCTTTTCAAATAATGACATTGAATCTTTAATGTTAATCTTGACGTGTGTTTAAGTACTTCTGACAATGCAGTGCTCCCTCAGTACTGATTGAATTGTCAGCTTTTATTATGTACTCAAATGCTTCTCAGGTGCTTGAATACATGACTAATGAACTCTGGAAAGTGACTGCATTGTTAAGCCTGAATGTCATAAGCCTGAAAGTCTTATTTCTTTTCCTCCACACTTGAGAACTTAATGTCAGAATGAGCAGGTAATGGAGGAAAAATTCAACATTTGCTGATTTTTGGATGGGAAATGTAACATGATTTGTATATTTTCCTCAAAACATCGTGATTTAATTCCCAATTTGACAAAGGTGGTGTAAGTTTCATGAGAGCGCCTTACTACCTAGAAGGCACCAGATTCCTGGTGGTAACTGGCTTGCTTTGGTCCTGGCAGTTTGAGAGCGGAAATGCATCCCTCCAAAAATGAAGTGCAATGTTGAATTTCTCCACTAATTGTTAGATTATAGAGAAGTGCCACAGTGCAGAATTTTTTTTATTGTCCTTAAATTCAAATCTTCGTTCTAAAGGGAAGCCGATATGAGCAAGACAAACTGCTGAGATATAGCTGCACTCTCTATGTCGGGAATTTGTCATTTTACACAACTGAGGAACAGATCTATGAACTCTTCTCAAAAAGCGGTGATGTTAAGAGAATCATCATGGGATTAGACAAAATCAAGAAAACCTCATGTGGATTCTGTTTTGTGGAGTATCTTTTATGTGTTAAGTCTTGTTATGTTTTAAATTCAGTTGATTGTTTAGACATAGCTCAGAGTAGTGGTATTAAATGTTTTTAGCCTAAAAAAGGAGACTTGCACTTCTGTAGTGATTTTCATGACCACAAGACATCCCAAAGTGCTCTACAGGAAATGAAATATGTTTGAAGTGTATTTATCACTGTTGTAACAATGTAAGTATGGTAGTGATTCGAATCAATTTTTATAGTGTTAATTGAACAATAAATACAAGCCAGGACAATATAGATAACTAATGCCAGGGCATCTGTCACTTACACCAAGAAAGAAAATGCTTTAAGGAAGCTCCCATATGTCTTCTCTGCCATGCAATGGGATTATGGCTGATTTTCTTTTTATCCTAATTCAGTTCATCCGCCTTGACTATGTATGCCTTAATACCTTTGCAGGTATCTGTTCATTTCTGATTTAAATTTTTTTACTTTAGTTAACATCAATTGTTTTTATTAGGGCAGTCCATACTTCATATTTAATGTGGAGAAATATTTTCCAACTTCTTTCCTGAATGGTTTGATTTGGGTCTGAATTTACAGTATACTACCTTGTCCTAGACTGCTGTAGCAGTGGAAAAGGTTTCAATTATCTATCTGATCATTTATTTTCAAATCCTAAAAAGCTTAATGAGATTGCCCTTAAATTAAGCTTATATTTGCTGGAATAGGTTAATATATCTGCTCCTCCGAATCTGATTGTTGGAGCCCTGTTAACATTATGGTAACTCTGCACAGCATTTCTTGCAAGACTAATATAATGCCCAGAGTTGTAACACTACTTCAGGTATGGTCTAGCCAGCAGCAACATTTCTGCCTCTTTATGATCTGTCTTCCAGTTCTGAAGACAAGCATTGTATTATCCTATTTGATTATGTTTCATTGTATGTGCCCATTACACTTCAGTGATTTTTATTTTTCAGTGCACATGGATCCCTAAATTCCTTCAGACATCTACTATTCACAACTTTTGAGCATGTATATACATGCATTAACTTTTGTTTTGTTCAAAGTGGATGATCTTGCACTGTTGGAATCTGTCAGCAACAACTTTGCTGATTCAATTTACCTACCTCTCTGGTTTATGCTCCTGTATTAACGGCTGCCTGTGAAACCAATAGCTTCTAAAAGCAAATGTGGTTATTTTGCTCTCGTGAATAGTTGATACTTGAGCACAGATACTTCTCAAGTACCACTAGTCACTTTCTTCTAATTTCAGTGCATACTTATTATCCCTACACTGTCTTTAACTGCTTAATCTCCTAAACAGGTTGATCATTTCTCTTCAATTCCACAAGTCTTAATTTCAGATAATATTCTTTCATATGGAATCTTAATTATCTTCTGTAAAAATGACATCCACTAACATTCCCATGTCTTCTATGTGAGTTAGGAAGAGTAGGCCACTCAGCCCCTCAAAGTTGTTCCACCATTTGGTAAGATCATGGCTGATCAGGAATCCTCAACTCTTATTTTCCTGCATCTATCCCATAACCCTTGATACACTTACGGATTAAAAATCTGCAAAATGTTAAAAAGCACCATAATGAAATTAATTGGGTGGTTTGGTATGACTAGTCAGAGTCACACAGCATAGAAACAGACCCTTTGATCTAACTCGTCCATGCCAACCAGGTTTCCCAAACTAAACTACTTCCATTTGCCTGCATATGGTCCATATCTCAACTTTTTCCAATTTGTGTGCCTGTCCAAATGTCTTAAGTGTTGTAATGGTGTCTGTATCTATCACTTCCTCTGGCAGTTCATTCCACATATGAACCATCCTCTGTGTGAAAAAGTTGTCCTCATGTCCCTTTTAAATCTTTCCTATCTCACCTTAACATTATGCTCTGTAGTTTGGAACTCCCCTATCGTAGGGAAATGACCGTTGCTATTAACCCAGTCTGTGTCACTCATGATTTTATAAACCTCGATAAAGCCACTCCTTAAACTCCTGCACTCCAGGGGGGAAAAAAAAGTGCCAGCCTATTCAGCCTCTCTTTTGAACTCCTATCCTCCAGTTCCAGTAAAATCCTTGTAAATCTTTTCTTCACCCTTTCCAGTTTAATACAATCCTTCCTATAGCAGGGCGACCAGAACAGTTCACAGTACTCCAAAAATTACCTCACCAACTTCCTGTACAGCTGCAACATGAACTCCCAACTCTTATACCCAATGCTGGGACCAATGAAGACAAATGCCTTCTTCACCTGTGATGCCACTTTCAAGGAACTATATACCTTAACCCCTAGGTTTCTGTGTTTGACAACACTCCCCAGTTCAGGAGACAAATGGTGTTCTATTTCACCGTTACCTTGAACGGTGCTTGAACTCCAACCATGTACTGTCAGGGTGGCTATGCTCTATAATCATTCACAATTTGGCTATGTATGAATCAATCAAGCCCAGTAGAACCAAAGAAACGATGCAGCACTGAAAGAGATCATTCAGCCCACTGTCTCTGCATTGACTGAATAAACTAGCTGCCCATTTTAATCCCAGCTTCGTGAGCCTGGTCTGCACCCTTGCAAATCACAATATCCTCTCATTTATTATGTATTCCCTAAACTCAAACTTGGAATTCTCGAGGTTGAATTCCCATTTCCACTTTGCCACCTATTCTGCAAAACCATTGTATCATCTTGCAGTTGGCAGCCAATACATTTTGCTGTCAACCACCTGGCCATTTTTTTTGTATTGTCAGATTTCCCAATCATGCCTCCCTCATTTTAAGTCTACATCATTAATAAATGCCACAAATGGCGTGGGATCTTAATGTGAGCTCTATGGAAAACCACTGGAAATCTTTCCATTCACAAAAGTATCCATCAGCCATTATCATTTGTTTCCTGTAACAAAGCAATTTTGGATCCAACTCTCTGCATTTCTCTGTATCCCACAGGATTTAATTGTTTTGACCTAAGAGGTATGTGAGACTTTATATCTATTTCTATAGTCCATGTAGGTAATATCCATTGCACTACCCTCATCAATTTGCTTTGTTTCTTCCTTAGAAATTTAAATTGGGTTGGAGGAAATTATCTTCCTTTAACCGTGCTGACTATTCTTGATTATACCATGCCATTCCAACTAACAGTCTCCGTACTGAATCTAGAAATTTGCCTCCCACTGACTGACGTAATGATATGGCCTATCTCTTGTACCTTTTCTGAATAATTGTACAATGTTGACAAACCTTCAAACCTTTGGTATTCACCTGTCTGGTGAGTATATGTGGGAAAATGTTCAGCATCCACTTTTTGCTGCCTGCCTGCCTTCCTTTTATTTGCTTCGGATCAAATTCATCAGGTTCTGGTTATCTGTCCACCTTCAAGTAGGTCAGTCCCTCTAGTATTTACCTTCACATCATGCTTATTTTTTTCCTATTATTTACCACTTTTCTTTAATTAGAATGTCTGATCGTTCCTCTCCTATGTGAATGGAGACAAAGTACTTGTGTAGACGCCTCCCCACATCTTCTGCATTCATACGCAAGTTACCATTTACACCTTTGATAGGCCCTAATCTTTCCTTCATCATCCTTTTACTCTTAAACTACTGATAACATATCTTTTTTGGATTTTCCTTAATTTTAGCAGCCAATTTTTTTTTCAATATCCTCTTTGCTTTCCTAACTTTATTTTTTAACCTCACCCCTGTACATTCTGAACTCCTCCAAAGCCTCCTAAAATTAAACTTCCTTTGAGATTGTCATAAGCCCTCTCTTTCTGCTCCTGGGTAACCAGGAGACTGGATTTGGTGGAATCGGTTTATTTTTATGGAGGAGTCATGTAAACTAAATCACTGCAAGTTTTTGAAAGAGGTGATAAATTATTTTGAAAATTTGGGGGTTTGAGGAGCTGGCACGAAGAGGAGTTGAGGCCTTGGTCATATTAGCCATAATCTTATTGAATGGCAGAGGGGCTGAGCAGCCTTCTACTTGCTCCTATTTCTTGACTACTTCTGTTCTTTCACTTTGCCCCACTGATTTGCACTGGCTTACCTTCAGGTAGATGTATGCAGTCCACGTTTTGTCAGATCATCTCTGCTTTGTAAAATTTGCCTTCTTTCAATTTAAAATTTGTACACCTGTGTTCTATCTTTGTCCCTTTCCATGATGATGCTAAATCTACCTATTAAGAACTCTATCTCCAAAGTGGTCACCCACTGCTTTTACAACTAGCTGCCACCTTCATTTTCTAAGACTTGCGCCTTGTTGGGCATGCTGCATAAAAACATTCCCTTGAATGCGGTTCAAGAATTTTGTGCCTTTCATATTGTTTCTGCCTACCCTTGATAATCTTGTTATCTTTGTTGGCCTTAAAAACTTGGAAGGACTCTGCGTGTAATGTTCTTTTTGAGGAAGACTTCCAAGGACTCGTGCTTTTGTGAGAAAAACAAATCTGCTAATTTGTTTTAGATGGGCACGCCCGTAATTTTGAAATTGTGACCTTGAGTTCTTGTTCCCTCACAAGAGGAAACATCCTTTCCACGTACACCTGTTAAAATCTCTCAGGATCTTGTTTCAATTAAGCTGTGATTTTAAACTCCAGTGGGTATGCATGTAGCCTAACCAACCATTCCTCATAAGACAACCAACCCATTCCAGGTATTACTTTAGTAAACTGCTTGTAACTCATTTGTCCTTCTTTAATTAAGGACACCAATACGATACGTGGTCTCACTTATACCCAGTGTAACTGAAGAATTAGTTCCTACTTATATGTTACATTTTCTTGAAAATAAACAATGACATTATATTAGCTTATCTGATTACTTGCTATACCTGCACAAATTACAGCTCGTGATTTTGTACACTGAGATAGCCATATCCCTCTGCATGGTAAAAACAATGACTGCAGATGCTGAAAACCAAATACTGGATTAGTGGTGCTGGAAGAGCACAGCAGTTCAGGCAGCATCCAACGAGCAGCGAAATCGACGTTTCGGGCAAAAGCCCTTCATCAGGAATAAAGGCAGTGAGCCTGAAGCATGTCAGGAATTATCTCTCCATGCTTCAGGCTCACTGCCTTTATTCCTGATGAAGGGCTTTTGCCCGAAACGTCGATTTCGCTGCTCGTTGGATGCTGCCTGAACTGCTGTGCTCTTCCAGCACCACTAATCCAGTATTTGGTTTTCAGCATCTGCAGTCATTGTTTTTACCTTGTTGATTTTAACCCTACTGCGAATCCTCTTGCAAGGATGCCTGCCTTGAAGAAGTTTTCCTCCTCTCTCTACAAGAATCTCAGGGAGTCCCTCTCCCACTGCAACTCCCAGGTCATTTCCTCTGCTGTGAAGCTCTTCAACCATGTCGTGACTCCTTGACTTGTCCGACCTGCCTATCATCTTTTCCACCTATCCACTCCACCCTCTCCTCCTTGACCTATCACCTACATCTCCTCCCCCACTCACCCATTGTACTCTGTGCTACTCTCTCCCCACCCCCACCCTCCTCTAGCTTATCTCTCCATGCTTCAGGCTCACTGCCTTTATTCCTGATGAAGGGCTTTTGCCCGAAACGTCGATTTCGCTGCTCGTTGGATGCTGCCTGAACTGCTGTGCTCTTCCAGCACCACTAATCCAGTATATCCCTCTGCATCTCAATTCTGCAATCTCTTGCCTGTCAGATTGGTGTTTTTTTTTCCTGACAAAATAGACAATTTCACATTTTCCTATCTCATGCTTTGTTTGCCAGCTCTTTGCCCACTTAACCTATTTATATATCAGTATTGTTGCCCCTGTACAATTCAGTTTACTTTCCTATCCTTGTATGTCCAGAAAGTTACCCATTAATGCTTCTGGTTAGCCAGCCTATCTTCTGTACATGTCAATGTTACGCCTACACCATGAGCTTTTATTTGTGCAATAACCTTTGAGGCACCTTATCAACTGACTACTGGAAATTTAAATACATCCACTGGATATCCAATAAATCGTTCAAATATGATTTCCCTTTGATAAACCACGTTGAATTGAGTCCTGTGATCCTTCAAAATGTTAACTAGGTTTTCTCTTCAGATGCAGCCTGACCACCTGAGTTTTTCCCAATATTTTGCATTTTTTTTGCTTCAAGTCTCCAGCTTCTGCAGTTTAGTTTTTAAGTGGTGGTTTATCCTTAATGCGATAATTAGATATTACACACGAGCTGATGCTGAACAATGCATGAGATTTATTAATGGAACACGCCTGGATGATCGGATCATCAGAACAGACTGGGATACTGGTTTCAGAGAAGGCAGGCAATTTGGACGAGGCAAATCTGGTGGTCAGGTATGTGGTTTCTTTATAATATGGTATGTGCAATCACATCTTGTAAACTTTAAATAAAGACACAAGATGAAAGTGTAGTTTTATCTGGTGTACTTTTTTTCATTGAGAATTTTAGTACCGTTGCAAAGTAACTGGCAAAACTTTACTGTTTTAAAAGATGATTGATGATTTTAAGTTGTCATAATGTGCTAAAACAACTTATGATCCGAATCATTTGTATTTATGCTCATTAAGGGTGGAACAGAATTATTTGGTTGAATTCATGAGTTTTAATTGCCCTTTGTTTTGAACAGTATGGTGAAATCACCTCACGAAACCAGACTGTTTTGTAACTAATGTCACTTGCTATAGTATTTATAAAAATCTAAATAATGCATTGACAGACATCAGTATAATGGAATTCAAAACTGAATCCAAGTGAGTAGATGTTTAGAACTCCTAGGTATATTTTTAAATGGAGGTCTGAACTGATATTATCTTGTCTAATGATTAAAATTTAGCTGACTGCTATGCAGTATGGTATTGGTTGTCCATACCAGGAGTTACAGAAGCCAAATGCCAAGGGAATTTAAATAATGAGTGTACAATTATGCTTATTAGCTTGGGGCACAGAAAAACTCTTTCGTGAACAAGTGTCTTTATTCTAATAGAATTCTCACATTATTGACTTGTATTAGAAGATCATGGACACAATACATTTTTATTTCCTTTGTACTTTTTTTTTGCAGGTACGTGACGAATATAGGACTGATTATGATGCTGGCAGAGGTGGATTTGGGAAATTGGTCCAGATGCAGAGGGTTCCAGAACCAAGACAGAAATTCTAAAGTTTCAATGGCTGTTTTGATATAGTTCAGATAATTAAGCTAGAACCTTAATAGAAGCTTGGGATTGAAACAAATACTTGAATGCCTGTGGCTTTGTGCTGTTTATTCTTTCATAGGCCTATTGAGCTCCTTTTTTTTTCATACTTGCAAAAGAAAGATGCCCTGCTTCTGAGGTGAAATCATTGTTCAATTTTTGTTCCTTGTAATTTTGTCAATTCTAATAAAAATTTAAAATGTCTGCATTTTTGAAAGTTGTAAACCTCATATTTGTTTTCTTGTACAAGTTGTGAAATAACAGTTTGAACTTTTCAAAGCCACCAAAATCCATGTCTATACTGTGGCAAATGGAAAATTTGGATGTTGTTTTAATGTGAACTTTAAGTAGGAACCTTTGCTCTGAATCTGACAGCCTTCACATGAGGTGAGTTATTAATTTTAATGTTAGTTACTCGATATTAGTGATATGTGGGTTTTGAAGTTTGACTTAACTCTGTTAGTACTGGCTGTTCAAGTTTCCTGGAACAATTGCATGGGTGCTGAGCCTTGACAGAAATATGCTAATAATTACTCAGTATTCACAATGGTTTCCTTACCTTGTGTAAAAGGCTTTGGCCACACTCTGTTACTTCACACAGTGTGAAGATGCCACGTTTACTTAGATTGGAAGCTCTTTTATACAGCACAACTGCTACGTAAGCACTGTGAGAGTCTGATACACCTGCAACTCTGAGGATTTGTGGGGTGGGAAGGGAACAGAGGTATGTCACAATACCAGGACCTCCTTTTTATCAGTGGCTTCTGATGTAGCATTTGTTTAGTGCAACATTGGCGTATAATCACAGTGATTGCAGCTACTCAAAGATGGCTCACCTCTGCTAAAGTGGCATTAAATTATGAGCACAGTACTTTAGATGAGATTTCGTAGAATGGTACCAAAGATGAGGGACTTCAGTCCTGCAGAGATCAGAGAAGGTTTAATTCATAAAATTCCTATGATATGGGAACAGACCATTTGATGGCCCAGCAGGCCCACACCGACCCTCCAAACAGCATCTCACCCAGACCAATCTCTTCCCTTGAACCCTGCATTTCCCTTGGCACACAAGTGACAAATTTTTGGTGCCACTCAGTGCAGTCGTAGAGTCTCATAACATTTGATTCTGACTGTAGACCTAGGGAAACCATTCTACCACACTTAGCGACAAGCTTTCTATTTAGAACTTTCAGCTCAAGTTAAAACTGTTTGAATGCTTTAACTTTCACTGTTCCTGTTTTTTTGTTTTAGAATCATGGAATCTCTACAGTTCTATTTAGTCCATCAATTTTGCATGAGGTTTTTACCATGGCTAATCATATTAACTTGCATATCTTTGGACTGTGGGAGGAAACCTATGCTGACACAGGGAAAATGTGCAAACTCCACATCGTCGTTTAAGGCTGGAATCAAACCCAGTCTGATACTACGTGGCAGCAGTGCTAACTACTGAGCCACCCTGCTGCCTCTCTGAAAATCTGAACTAGAACTTATCAATGTTTTGCCTTTGCACCTTTGCTCAAAACTGACTGGGCAGAGTCTAATTTCATAAGATTTCTGATCTCAATGTAACTGTATTAAGATTTGAGTGGAAGGATTCCATGATTGAATGGAATGTTGAGTCACTGAACATAATTGTATCTTACAACAGTGACAGCAATGCAAAAGTATTTCATTAGTTATAGTCAGGGACATCCAGTAGTTGCAGTAAGTATTATATAAATGCATTTTTTCCCATATTCCTGTAAGATGAGAAATTGCTTATTTTTTTAAGACCGCCATTTCATGTAAATTCATTCTCAAATTTATTTTTCAAATAAGCCTTACCTGAAAACAAATTCCCAATTTTAGAAAAAAAAGGTACATACTCAAACTGTGACTTGCTGTTTTTTAAAAAACAGCAAAATTACAGACTTGACACCAAGAAGCCAGTGTGCATTTATTTTCCCACTTAGCTATCTGATAACCAGGAATAGGTTTCTGAGTAGTTAACATTAAAATAACATGACAGAAAGACTAGTCACCTCAGTACTTTAGTTGCTCAATACCACTTTGCAAGCCAGGAGAGTAGTTGCATATACTCAGGGTGATAATTACAATTAGAGAGTTATTAGCTATCATGAGAGATTACTAACAATTACATCATATTGCACAATGCTGGTTGATGAGAAAGTGGTTTTTTGAAGGATCAGAGATGCCCACCTGGAGATGACATTTAAAACAATTTCACACATTATTGTAAAGATTAAACCATCATTATCAATTTCAGGGAATTTATCATGCAGTAGAAACTAACTGCATATATCAAGAAAACTCAAAATAATTTTCTTCCATATGTAGGCTACTATTTAAAATGAAATTAATATGCATGTACTTCAAAAATGTATACATTTTTATGTTAATTCAGATTTAGGGCAACTTAATTGAATCACATGGATAACAGCATTACACAAATACATCTTGGCAATGTGTTCTACTTTATTCTCTTATATACAGTGCAATTAACTGGCAAAAACATCTCCCAAAAGGAGCATTACACTGCACACCAAAAAGAAAACGAAAACATTATAGGGAGGACAAAGAAGCCAGTAAGAAAGGGTCAAATCATCCTCAAATACTTTATTATCCAATCTTCATAACACAGAACTAATTACAACAGCTTTCCTTGCAGTAATTAAAAAAGTCTCCTACTTACAGCTTCTATTATTGCACTAATGTTTATAATTTAACACATCTTTCATCTCCTAATCTGTAAAAGACTTGGTGGGATTCAGGACACAGCACAATATAATGTACTAAGATAGTTGTATCTCAGTACAAAATAGCTGCTATTAATATTTAATTTCATCATTGCACCCTCCTAAAGGGTACGGGACCTATGGTACACTGTTCAACACCATAATGCAGACTGAGCGCAACTACTTGGTGCCAATGAGGGTTTGAACATTCTAAGTTAAAGTTGCGTC
Organism: Chiloscyllium punctatum; assembly: GCF_047496795.1. Lineage (NCBI taxonomy): Eukaryota > Metazoa > Chordata > Chondrichthyes > Orectolobiformes > Hemiscylliidae > Chiloscyllium > Chiloscyllium punctatum. Next base: position 30,506,922 of record NC_092744.1, read on the forward strand.
AAGGAGCGTGAAACCACAGTACCAAGATAAGGCAGTTTATTTTCATAACCAGAACTTCCATCTGCAAGTACCCAACAGTTAAGATAAAGATCAGTTTCTGATTTAAATACTTAGCAAGAGGCACTGGAGTATTATAGAAGGAAGTTTTAATGATTTTTCAATTACAGATTTCATTTCAAGTGATTGGGACAATTTACTGTTGCAATGGAATACATATTTTCAAAGCATTGAATATACATATTCTAGGTTTACTCTGGGTTCAGACGGCAAAGGGCAAAATTTTACAAGATTTAACTATGGGAGAGAAAGAAAATCAAACATAAATTCTGAAATCTATTTGCAGTATTGTTGCAAAACACAGTGTGAGGCTAGCTGTCTACATTTTCCCCAATATTTCAAAATTGAGCACATCTAGAAACATTCTCACCCTCAAATACGCATTTATTTAAAACTTTCTGCACTTAGTTTTAGTTTCCATCGTTTAGTTTTAGAAAGGCAAATTAAAAGTTAACATTGGTCAGACACTACTTTTCTAGGTTAAAAATCACATGATTTGACCACTGTGAAAAATATTAAATAAAATGGAACTATAAAAGTACAGTAGTGTAATGGTTGTATTATTTATTCTGAGCACAAGCTTAAATCCCACCATTGCTGTTTGCAAATTTTATGTTAAAAAAAGATAGCAGTAAAATGAGTATGAAGGTGTTGGATTGAAGACTTTAAAAAGCCCAGTAATGAACCTGTGGGTCCTTGCCTAATTTTATATATATATATATATATATATAATGTGACTGCAGTCTCATCCCAACACAAATCACTAGTAGTTCAGGAGATCCACCATTTCAGGCCAATTTAGGGATGGACAACAAATGCCAGTCTAGCTAGCAATGTTCACAGTCAAACTAAAAGCGAAAGGTTGGCATTACCCAAGTATGCAATATCTCAATATGCCTCAATATTTGATGATTAAAATGAAATAAATTCTACACGGAGCCTAGTTCGTTTTTCATTTTCCAGAGATGATATAGCTGAAATAAACTACAAAATAATAATACTTTGTTTAAACAGTAAGGGAAAAGGCTTTTCATCAGTAAAATGCAAGGCAAAAACATGCACCAAGTTAAAGATCAAATTATAACTATGTTACTCCAGAAAATCCATTCCATTGTTTTACTAATAAACTGGAGAAGCACAGCCCAAACATGTGAGAGAGAAAACTTGAGAAATAATTTAAAAAATATGCCTTGGGTTAAACAGGTTAAATTTTAGCACTGATGTCCAACTGTGATCATTGCCTCTGACATTCACAGTCCTGTTCCCAGAGTTCCTGTTTTCTTGTTAATGAAAACATCTTCATTTTTAAACATGCTGCAGCTTAACACAATGACCTCATGGTCATTAAACATCTGTGGGAAAAGTGAAAATCTCCCCAGTGGATACAAAGAGGGGATTCTCACTTAATAATACCTGGAACAATTTCTACACTAAGACTTCAGTTTCCCCCTTAATGTAAATTTAACCACTTCCTTTACTTCAGAGGTTCTCAAAATATGCAGACAAAAAGGAAGTCTAAATTTTTACTCTACTGCTACATGCAATTTGTCAGCAACAGGCCAGTCGAGCAAAGTTGTGCTTTTATTAAGTCTGAATGTGCTCAGGCCATGCATGCACCTGGAAAGAGGTAAACACTGCAACTGTGTCTTCAGTACTTCCTCCCTGCTTTCTGTACATCATGTAACAGAACTGGCAGACCAATTTCCTGGAATGAAATTTCCTGGGAGGAGTCTTAATCACTTGGCAGCTCACTCCATCAGTTTGCACTCACAAAGTTCTCTGTAGATCAGCTTTCTTACTTCAGGCATGTCTTTCTGAGAAAACTGAAATGGTCTTCCTAGAGCCAGGCACTTGCAGTACTAGAAAGGCAATGGAAATATGTCATCAGCACATAAATTCTATACATAGAGAGAGAATTGGAGAGTGGAAATATTGGCAGAAAATGAGAAAACATACCACCACTTGACATGTTGATTCAACAAAGAACAGAGGAACCAAGACAGGAAAATAAAATTATATAATCCCTGAGTACATTTGCAGAAACAAATGTATAAATAGTACAGAAGATCATGTGACACCTATGTTGTGCACACCAAAAACAAGGGATCAGCAATACAAATTAACTAATTTTTTAGTGATGGCTGAAGGCAGAACGTTCACTAGATTACTGGAATAAGTCCCTGTAATTGCTTCTGTTACATGGAACAATGGAAGAGATGTTGATAGCAGTTACACTGCAGTGGAATGGGACTTTAATCATAATTATGAGACACACAATGCTGCTAAGCTGATGATCCAAGCTAAGATGTACCATTTAGGTTTAGTACTTATAGCCAGGGTAGTTAAATTCTCATCGCATTAGTGTACTTGTCTATAATGAACCTTAACAATCCATTCATTTCATTACAGTGAACATTGCCTTAATTCTCTTGTTTGAACATTTCCACAAGGTGGCAGGTTCATTTTCAGACGTTTCATCACCATACTAGGTAACATCATCAGTGAGCCTCCAGATGAAGCACAGGTGGTATGGCCTGCGTTCTATTTGTGTGTTTAGGTTTCCTTGGATTGGTGATGTCACTTCCATTGATTTGTATGTGGATGGATGTGTATACGGAGGAACCTCGATTATCTGAATACTAATTATCTGAAAATTGGATTATCTGAAGGTCCCGACAGAAACATTACATCAGGCAAGTTTCCAACAGTGATCGCATCTTTTGTTTACAGTGATTAAACAGGCACCGTCTCTAAATGACTGACCTCCTGCTCTCTCTCTCCCCACACTTTACCTGGAGTTCTACAGAGGGGTACCCTAAACCTGCCCTTACCCAGATAATCTAACATTGCACTGTACAGGGCAAACATGGAACCTAAAAAGTCGTGTGTGTGGCTGTATATGCGTGCTATTTGGAGACTTACCCCACAATAGCAGTCTTATTGTTGGTGTCCAGTCCGGCTGCCCTGGAGAGGGGGCAGGAGTGTACAGGGTTCGGGGGCGGGGGGCGAGGGCGGTGACTCGCACACTGTAAACTGCTTTTTTTCCTGAACGGAAGCAGACTTTAAAAACTCCAAGCACCAGAGGAAAGACGTTTAATAATTAACTTAATGAAATAGTGCCTGCCCATCTCGTTCGGACAATCGAAGTTCCCCTGTACACCTATACAGTGTATTCAAAAAGAATGAGTACCCAATGAACATAGTCCGCCGATTTCTTAGTAACAAACTCAAACAAACAGAGAAAACACGTCCAGAAACCCTAGCCACTCGCCTCCTACATCAAAGATATCTCAGAAATGACTGCCAGGTGACTCAGACCCCTTGGCATCATGGTAGCTCACAAACCCACCAACACACTAAAACAGCAGTTAATGAATTTGAAAGACCCTATACAGACAACAAGCAAAACTAATGTCATTTACAAAATATCTTACAAGAACTGTAACAAACACTACATTGGACAAACAGGCAGAAAACTAGCCACAAAAAGCCATGACCCACTCTCACTAGTATCCTTAAATACAGATGAGGAAGGATACCATGCCAAATACAGACACACTCGAGAATTCCTAGAAGCTTGGCATTCCAACCAGAACTCTTATCAACAAATTGACTTGGATCCTATTTAGCACCCCCGAGAAAAAAAACAGGAAATTACATCACCAACCCAATGAAACCTAAACACAAATAGAAAGGAGGCCTTACCACCAGTGCTTCATCTGGAGGCTCACTGATGATGTGACATAGTATGGTGACGAAACATCTGAAAATGAACCTCCCAGCTCAGCAAGCAAACCTACATCCAAAACCTCCATCTGAGTTACAAATCTTCTCAAAACTAGCTATTTCCACAAGCTTCGATGTTCCAGGCAGGCCAGCACAAGTTTGTACTTCAGTCTTTCTTGAAGATTATTTCCCCCAAATTAAAAGCTCTAATAACAACCTCATGAGTCTAGAAAGGCAAATCAATTCTAAGCAGTTCCTGATCTATGGCTAAGATCCTCAAAACTGATTCACCACAATGCAGCCTGACAGCTACCTGCTATCAATAACAATCGACACAAGTCAGGTTTGCCACAGAAGGTTGAAATTAAAGGTGAATTCTCTGGTCTTTCACTGAAACCACTTGTTTCGCATGGCCAGTTTCTCGTGATATTTTAGTTGTCTTGGCAATCTCAACAATAGCCTGAATGCTTTTCTTTACTTGGTCACTTCAGGGATGTAACTAGGTCAAATATCTGACTCTGCTCTTTAACAATAAAGATTAGAAAAAAGACAAATCAAATATTACTTAATGTTGTTTCACAGCAAACAGAAACACTGGAGAGAAACAGTAATATTTAAACAACTCTTTCCAGAAAATCATGTCAAAGTCTTGAGATCCTAACTAATTTTACAATAATGTGCCTTTTAAGATGGTGCTATAAGAAGTGAAGTTGAAACAGATTTTAAAAGCTATAAATTTATGGTTTATGGAAGCATATATTATAGTAGGATTACAGTAATGTCTTCCTATTTCAGAACTATGGTAATCCTTTGACATCAAACTATGGCTTCAAAGTTACAAAGGATAGATTGAGTCCAGGTTTCTAGTACTCCATTTCCTCTAGTATGCTTGCATGGGAAAAAAAAAACAACTGTTTTATGTTGATCAATATAAACATCATGTAGACCTCTTGCATCTGAAAATAAGACAGATAGCTTTGCAATATTTCAAAACTGATCCTTTCAGATGCTTATATTTTCAACATTTTGTTTCAGCAATATCTGATTTTAACACAACTGCGGCTTCCCCATTATTTTGACCACAAAACAGCATTAAGACATTTTTTTAATGTAACAAAGCTGCACAATCAATTTTGTAGCATTAACTTAGCCTGCAATTTATTAATTTTAGACTCTCTCAACTGCTTCTCTAATAAAATCACTTCAAATGAAATACTGTGGGTGAAGTGTTGAGATTTATCAGAGCTTTGACATGGCAATATATAAATGAAAGGTTTATCCACTTTGCTTCCAGTGAAGGTAGTAACCATTTCTGGGTTACAGTTTTATTTGGACTAGTAGCCATTTCAAACCTCATACATTTTTTTTTTTTAAAAGTTCATTTGAAATCCACTACATATGTATTGAAAAATGAAGAGAAAATTCTTCTCCCCATGATCCTGGATAATCCATTTGTGACTGTTCTGCTTTTATAAAGCGGTTTCAATCCTTGCTAGCTTGGAACCATTCTTAGCCTTCACATGGTTTTGAACATTTTACGAGTGATCTTGCTTCGCAACCACTTTTCACAACCAAATCCTAAAAGAAAACGGGAAATTACCATACCTGAAGAACGAACACACCACAGTCACTATCATTTTTCTGTTGAGGAATACACTATGGGAGAGAATAACACAGACATTAATTACAATATGTTAGTAGTTCATTTGCTAACTTAGTCATTTTAAATGTATTTTGCTTTAATAACCCTCAACTTAGCTTGGGGAGAAAGCAGAGCATAAGCCTGCTAAGAAATGCACCAGGAATAGAGAATATGGACAGTGAGTGGGACTTGCAGCCCACCTTTACCTGGGAGAAAGGGCAGACCTGCAATTAAACACACCGGGGCAGAGATATATGAACAGAGCACCGGGGTCAGGTCCATCCCTTACCTGGGAGAGACAGTAGTCAGCATACCGGCAAGGAAATGCAGAGAGGACAAAAAGGACACAGCACTGGGCAAGCCTGCACAGGGGACAAAGCATTGGGTTAAGGCATACACTTACCTGGGAGAGTATGCAGAGGGATGCTTCGAGTGTGTTCTAAAATACCAGGTTTGAAAAAAAAATCAAAAGACTGACATCACAGCAAAGCCATAAGCTAGGGTGAGAAGTATCTGTTTGCAAAGAGTTATATTCATTGGACTGGATTGCAGAGTAATTTTATTTTTTGCTTTCAATTTCGGATGAAGGTAAATAGTCTGAAAGAACACTTTCAGGCATAGCAGGACAGTTCAGCTGCGTGGAATACTGTGCTGTGCTACGTGGGAAGTTGTGGATTCTTCATGTGGAAGGAATTGTCCATCTGCAAAATCTTGAACTCTGGGTTCAGAACTTGAGTGGCACTGCAGTCACTATGGTACTCCCACATAGCTGTGAACCATGTGGATAGTATGTTTAATCAAGTGGTCATACTGTAGATTAAACAGAGGGGGAATGCATGATTTCCAGGCAGTCTAGAAAGACGACGGAGGCAGGGCAAAAGTCCTGAATCTCTCTCACTCACGAACTGATTTTCCATTTTGGATACGGATGATGGCAATAACTCATAAGAATAATGCAGTGGAAGACAAGCTTTTGGCACTGCAAATAGCTGAGGCACACAGGTGTGGGTGGAGGAAGAAGAATGCTGGATAATTTTACAGTTGGGGACCAGACAGGCTGTTTAGTGGCTGTAGACATGTCTACAGAATGGTACATCACTGCCCTGATGCCAGGGTCTGGTATGTCACACTGTAGCTGTTGGATTTTCTTTTGGGGAAGGGAGGTAAGCCAGAGACTGTGCTGTACCTTTGCACCAATGACATAGGCAGAAAGAGGGATAAAGTCCTGAAATTAAAGTTTTTTGTTAAACTTTAGGGAGCTAAGCAAAAGACAGAAAAGCAAGACCTCAGGATTGCTCTCAGTACTAAATGCTAGCCAACATAGAAGTAAGAAACTTGAGTAAATGTTGGGTGGAATGGTGCAGGAGAAAGGACTTTAGAATTCTGGGGACTGAGTCTGTTCTGAGGCAGATGGAACCTGTACAATGAGGATTACTTTATCAGGACTGGGACTAATATCCTCCTAGAGACATGTATTAGTACTTTTGCTGATGGACTTAAACCAGTTTATCAGGGCAACAGAAATTTAAGAGGGATTTCAGATAGAAAAGCCAGTTCTGAGAAGCAGAAAAGCTGTAACTGAATGTGGAAAAGCTGGTACAGATCAGTGTCTGATATATGGCAATCTCTGTGATGTCAATTCAATGACTAATGCCAGTGATGTCAAGGCTGAAGGTTAGATTCTCTCTTGTTGGAAAATGTAATTACCTGGCAGCTGTGTGGCATGAATGTTACTTGCCATTTATCAGCCCAAACCTGGATGTTGTCAGAGTAGTGCTGCATATGCAGAGAGACAGCTATAGATAGTGATACTCTGTAATGGTAAACTAGGGCTATGATGATTGACCTGAAAAATGTGTTGCTGGAAAAGCGCAGCAGGTCAGGCAGCATCAAAGGAGCAGAAGAATTTCAGCTCTGATCTCCAGCATCTGCAGTCCGCACTTTCTCCTATGATGATTGACCTCAACAACCATTACCACCATTTGCACACATTGCACACATCAGTGAATTCATGGCACTACATGTTAAAGGGTATTATTACATTAGCTACAGAGTGTTCAAGAGGAACTGATTATTATGGGATATTTGCATTTTGGAGGAGTAGCCTAAAAAGGAAGTAAAAGGTGTAGAATCTGTATGGATGGAGCTAAAGAACAGCAAGGGGCAGCAAGTGTTGGTCAGAGATTTATAAGTCTGCAAACCATAGTGGCAATGTACGTGCAAGATTAGTTGGAAAATTAACACTACATAATTAATTTAGCTATTACTACACAAAGTACATTGATTACTACAATATTCTGCTTAACTGTATCTAAACCAATTAGAAAAGAGTCTCACTTCACCTAGGACAATCGGGACACAATAACAATTGATTGTTGCAGGCTGGAAACAGTTAATAAGCAGCAGCTTTTAGCAATAAAGTTGCGCACCAAGTTTGAAATGAAAGTTAACCCGCTGTCCAATTGGGAGTTGAAGACCCAAGACCAAGTACCAAGCTACACTCAAGTTGAACTGGAAAGCAACAGCCATAGTATGCCCATAGTATTATTCATAACTGAAATAATGTTTCCTGAGTTACTGCAAGCCCTTCTCTTTTTGCCTCATTGGTTACAGTTTTATATGAGCAGATAAACCTTGGAATGAGAATTTAAATTGTAATTTAAAACAGAAAAAGGGCACAGTACAAATCAGAAAATTAGATGTTTGCATGTAGCAAGGGAATGGATGACTTCAACCTACATACAGAGTGGGTAATTCTAATGAAAACCAATGATATGGAGGAAGAATTCATGGAATGTATTGGACATGGTTTCTCAACACTGAGGAAAACTAACTAGGGAAAGATTACTGTAGATCTAGTAATCAGCAATGTGAAAGGGCTAATTAATAATATTGATATATGGTAGAATTTTCCATTAAGCTTGAAAAAGATATAGTTCAATGTGAAACAAGGATCTTCAATTGAAAGGCAACAATGAAGGCATGAGGAAGTAGTTAGCGGTGTTGAATTTGAAAAATACAACGGTTTGACGGTTGATATGCAATTTAAAGAATTAATGCTTAGTTTTCAAAACAAAACATTCCATTAAGATTACAGGATGTGGGAACAGGAATTGGCTATTCAGCTCAGGTCTGTGTGGCCACTTAGTGAGTTCATGGCTGAATTGATGATCCTCAACAGCACTTTCCTGCCTTAGTTCCATAAACCTTTTCATTAAAAACAAAATCTATCACATATATATTTGAATATATTTAACAATGTAGCCTTGACAGCCATCTGTGGTAACGAATTCTACAGAATCGACATCACCTTCAGGTAAAATTCCTCTTCATCTGTATTTTTATTCTGAGAGAGAAAGATAGAGAGCGAGAGAGCGAGAAAGATACAGAGAGGGGGAGAGAGAGAGAGATGCAGAGAGAGATGCAGAGAGAGAGGGAGAGAGAGAGAGAGAGAGAGAGAGAGAGAGAGAGAGAGAGACCATTCTGCAGACCTTATAGACTGCTCCACTGTCAACTCTAACTAGTCAGATCTTATGTATTATTTGATTTTGAATCACAACCCTGAAAAGAACGCATGTTTAATTCAAGACTAATGAATCAGTTTAAATGCAACCTTACTGTAACATCTCCGCCTCAGGTACAGAATGATTTGGTGCCTAAATCAAAAGCAGGAATCTGCTCCTAGCTTAAAAATTATTCTAAACCTAACAATTGCATCCATTGTGCAAGCTGTGCAAGAGTACCTTATGAACTCTTGCAACTAGCCCAGACTGGTACCTCTGTATGATAGGAACTTATCTCACCAGCAGATGCCTAACTCGGCTGGATTTGTTTTTCCCCACCTGATGAATGGCTCAGGACCTGTAGGAGCGATCAGTCAAGCACACACAGACCTGTCAATTAACTTCTCTTCCTTACAAATTATTGTCTTTCACTGTTATCCATCTAATTAAGAACATGCAGTATTTTTCAAGCTTTTTGTATAAAGGAAGCCATTTTGATAGCCACTGTGTCAGTATAGCAGAGTAGCTTGCCAGGGCTCTTAAACAGCTGATATCTTTACTCTCCTGGATTATGAGAACCTAGTTAGTTTGGCTTATAGGTATCAGTGTTATGTTGTAACAGTGATGCTATTGGTAAATAAAGGGGATGACTAAAATTAAACTAAACTGTAAGAGGCTTTTATTCCAGACGACCAAAGAGTACGATCTCTGGGACGAACCAAGAGAGGCTTACAGGTCTGAGTCCACAAGGGATTCCCTGGGCTGTCTCAAATCTGTACTTTAACAGTATAGTACCTCTACACCTTCATAACAGATTATATCCCTGGGCCTAGATTCTCCCACAAGGGGAAATATTTGTTCTGCATCCATCACATCAAAACCAATAAGAATCTTGTACATCTCAATAAGGTTGCCTCTCATTTTCACAAATTCCATTAAGTACAGACCCAATCTACTTAATTTCTCATTAACCAATCCTTCATCAGGGACAGCACAATGGCTCAGTGGTTAGCATGGTTGCCTCAAGCACCAAGGACCCGGGTTCAATTCTCACCACTGGCGACTGTCTGTGTGGAGTTGGGACATTCACCTTGCGTCTGTGTGGGTTTCCTCCAGGTGCTCTGGTTTCCTCCCACAATCCAAAGATGTGCAGGTCAGGTGAATTGGCCATGCTAAATCGCCCACAGTAATAAGTGCGTTAGTCAGGCATAAGTATAGGGTAGGGGAATGGGTTTGGGTTGGTTACCCTTCGGAGGGTTGGTGTGGACTTGTTGGGCTGAAGGGCCTGTTTCCATACTATAGGGAATCTAATCTTATCTAAAGATACCCAAGATCAGCTTAGTGAATCTCTAGAGCGTCTCTAAAGCCAAATTATCTTTTCTTTGAAAGACACCCAAAACCATTCAGAGAATTGTAGCTGTGGTCCAACTAATGCCCTGTCGCGTTTTAGTAAGCCTTCTCAAGGATTCTAGCTTTTTGTGATTATGAACGGGGACTTCCAAATCCCCCTGTGCTGTAGAGTTCTGCAGTCTCTCTCCTTTTAAATCATATTAATTTTCTCTATTCTTCCTGCCAAATTACATAATGTCATGTCATATCTTCTCATATTATATTTCACCTACTGATTTTTTTGCCTACTCACTTAACCTGTCTGCGTCCTTTTGCAGATTGTGTGTGTTATTTGCAAACTTGGCTACAGTACATTTACTTTCTTCATTAAAGTCAGTAATGTAACTTGTAAATAATAGTGGCTCCAGCACCAATCCCTCTAGCACTCCATAAAGTTGTGATCCTAGAAATACCCCCTTTATTCCAACTGTTTATTAATTAGTCAATCCTCTAGCCATGTTAATATATCTCCAACACCATGGGATCTTATCATATTAAATATCCTAATATGCAGTGCTTGATCAAACACTTTCTGAAAAATCAAATACTTTACATCCACTGTTTCCCTTTATCCTGTTTGTTATTTCCTCAAAAGAATTCTAATCAATTTGTTTGGCATAATTTTTCCCTTCATGAAGCCATGTCCCTTTTGTTTGATCCTATTATGTATTTCTAAATGCTGTTAACACATCACTCTAACATTTTCCCTAAAACAGACATAACTGGTGTATAGTTACCTGGTTCTCATCGCCTTCCCTTCATAAATAAAGTTGCAACATTAGCAGTTTTCCAGTCCTTAGGAATATTTCCAGAATCTAAGGATTCTTGGAAGATGGCCAGCAGTTAGTTAAAATGTCCAACAGGAAAATCAAGAGAGTGTCATGATTGACATGGGAAGTTAAAGGTAGCATTAGATCAAAGGAAGAAACTTAAAAAAAATTAGAAAAAGTTTAAGCCTGAAAACTGGGAGAATTCTAGAAGGCAAAGAGGACCAAGAAATTTGAAATTAGAATTTATTATAAAGGATGTGACACAGTGTATTTAGAATATAATTGTCTGATTTGGCAGAGTCAATATGGATTTATGAGAGGGGAAAACAAACTGATTTAACAAATTGATAAACTGATCCGATTTTTTTGAATATGGCACCAGGGTGGACATGGGGGAACCTAGTGGATTGGTCCATTTTCATCTTCAGAATATTTTTCATAAAGACCCTCACAAGATTTGTAATCCTATGCACTTTAATTTTGCTTATGAGCATTTTTACAAGCATGGATTAAGGATTAGATAACAGGCAGAAAGCAGACAGCAGGAGTAAATGGGTCATTCTTAGGTAAGCAGGCTATGACCAGTGGGGTAATGCAAGGATCATTGCTTGGCCTCAGCTTTTCACAATCAATATCAAAAATCTGGATGTGGAAGCCAATTGCAATGTTTCCAAGTCTTCAGGTGATATAAAACTTGGTAGATGGGAAGTTGTGAGGGCCATACAAAGAGGGTTGAAGGTGATTTAGGTAGGCTGAATGAGGAGGTTGGAGCATGGCAGATAGAAAATAATGTAGATGGTGAGCAGTTATCCACTTTGTGTCTTCTATCAAAGGTAAAGAGGACTAGCATGTTTTGAGAAGATTTGTAGCTCAGGCTGAGATTCTGGATGTAGGTTTGCTCACTGAGCTAGAAGGTTCGTTTTCAGACGTTTTGTCACCATACTAGGTAACAACTTCAGTGAGCCTCTGGACAAAGCATTGCTGATAGTTCCTGCTTTCTAATCATATCTTTGGGTTGTTGTCATTTCCTGTTCTTTTTCTCAGGGGGTAGTAAATGGAGTCTAAGCCAATGCGTTTGTTGTCTGCTTGTTTGGGTTTGTAGCTGAGAAATCTGCAGACTGTGTTCATTGGGTACCTGTCCTTTTGAATACACTGTATAGGAATACTTAAACAGTGTATTAAAAAAGAATGGGTACCCAATGAACACAGTCTGCCGATTTCTCAGCAACAAACACGCCCAGAAACCCTAGCCACTCTCCCGTACATCAAAGACATCTTGGAAATGACTGCAAATCTAGTCAGACCCCTTGGCATCATGGTAGCCCACCAATACACTAAAACAACAGCTAATGAACTTGAAAGACCCTATACAGGCAACAAGCAAAACTAATGTCATTTACAAAATACAGTGCAAGAACTGTAACAAACAGGCAGAAAACTAGCCACCAGGATGCATGAACACCAACTAGCCACAAAACTACATGACCCTGTCTCACTAGTATCCTTACATACAGATGAAGAAGGACACTACTTCGACTGGGACAACACATCCATCTTAGGACAAGCCAAACAGAGGCACGCACGAGAATTCCTAGAGTTCCAGTTGGCATGCCATGCTTCTATCAACAAAAACATTGACTTGGACCCCATTTACCACTCCCTGAGAAAAAGAACAGGAAATGACAAAACCAACATAAATAAACCCAAACATATAAATAGAAAAAAGGAAACATCAGCAGTGCTTTGTCCAGAGGCTCACTGAAGATGTTACCTAGTATGGTGACAAAACGTCTGAAAAAGAACCTTCCAGCTCAGCTAGCAAACCTACATTCAGATAATGAGTACTTTTTAAATGGCGAAAGATTTGAAGTGGAGATGCCCAAAAGGATCTAGGTGTCCTTGTTAATAAGTCATTGAAAGCTAATATGCAGGTGCAGCAAGCAATTCAGAAAGCAAACATGTTAGCTTTTATTAAACAGGATTTCAGTACAATAGGAAAGAAGTCTTGCTTTAATTGTATAGAATATTGCTGAGACTGTACCTGGATTATTGTGTACACTTCTGGTTCCTTGCCCAAGGAAGGATATACTGCAATTGTAATTCAGGGAATGTATCACAGGTTCACCAGACTAATTCCTCGAATGATTGGACTGCCCTATGAGGAGACTGGGCCCATATTCTCTGAAGTTCATAAGAATAAAGGGCAATTGCATAGAAATTTACAAAATTCTCAAAAATAGACAGTGTATAAGCAGGAAGGATCAGAACTAGGGACGGTCTCAGAATAAAAGGCAAGCCTTTAGAACAGAGATGAGGAGAAACCTCTTAACTCAGAGGGTGATGAAGCTTTGTAATTCTCTTCCACAGAGCGCTGTGGAAGCTCAGTCATTATATAAAGTTCAAGACAAAGAGAGACAGATAGCCACTAATGGCAACAAAGGGAAATGGGATAGTGTTGAATATAGTCTTGAGCTAGATGATCAACCAGGATCTAGAACTGTAGTGAAGACTCTAGAGGCTGAATAGCATACTCCTATGTGCCTAACCCACACTCCAAATTTCTGCTGTAGACTACCATTATACCCATGGGAAGGTAGGATATCACAGTCAACTCAAACCTTGTCTTCAAATCACATCCACATATAAGCACTGCTCAGCCAGATTTATAAATCAACAATGTTCTCCCTTGAAATTAACTGCAATAACATCATCAACTCTACTGAGATCAGCACAAGAACTAAACATTTGCGCAATCTGTTTTAGTGGAGGGTACTGGAGGAAGTTAACTTGTTTATATGAACATATTACAAAGCTGCAGTTTACAATCTTCATATGAACGAGGGTATGCAAAGTGTGCGCTAATCGGAAGTTTGCTATAAATTGAACTTTAAAGGAGGTGAGTTCAAACCTTACCGTCGTGGCAAATGCTTTCCACCCTTCCAGGAATGCAGGACGATTCCTCTCACCAGCTTCTGTCTTCAAATATTTCAGAATGTTCTGTGAACCAAGTAAGTTAGGTAAATCATGGACAGCAAGACTTTTTTTAAAAATGTACTATTTTGAAGCTGCTTCTGGCTATTGTGCTGAGAATCAAAGACTCAAACTCAGGCCAACCAGCCCCCTCCCTGTTCAACAATGTTAATTCCTTCCTGAAGGGGCTTGCTTTTGCCTGGGATATATTTCCACAACTGCAAGAGTCATTCTGCAGCACATTACCCCAGTTAGCTGCATGAAGATGGAAGCCAAGTTCAATTCTGTGTGGGTCAAGATATTTACCAAGATCCTGAATATTAATGCAAGACTCAGATTGGATTCAAAACATTAACGCTATTCTCCCTAGACGTTGCTGGACCCAAGTTTCTCCAGCATTATGGCTTGGCTTTGCATCAACCTTAAGAGTCTAATTTTTGCAAACCACAACAGTACCTACAGTATTCCTTGAAACTAAATATTTCAAGAACAATTTCACTATGGACATACGTAATTTCAAAGATAAGCAATTTTAACTAAATTATAACATGGTGTAGCTGTGCCATAATGAGGAATCTCACTATATTAAAGGACGGAGATACCTTGTTTGTGTCCAGGAATCCTTAAATAACAAACTGCTAGCCTGGGCCAAGTCATCATGGAAACTGGCATATTAAACTTAAGTGGTTGCAAAGAGACAGGAAGATTAAGGTAAATATTTGCTTGACAATAATTACACTCTAAAGCTGTCCTTGCTCATAGCTGCAACATAGAGAAACAATATAGTTTCTGCCCGCCTTTTACCTATGAAGTGAAAGCACTTACAGTAAGTGAATAACACACAAATAAAAATCAGCAAGCATTATGAACAAAAGTACAGAATTCCGTACAATAATTGCAAACACAAGTATTCAGCGAACAACAATTTTCCTTGTTGTCAAGGAATTTCCTCCAAATACATTTCAAAATTCTGAGTAGCTTTGTTGAGGATGCCTATACTCGGGTGACTTCACAACTTGGCCAACCTTCTATTGGAACAACTTATATCAGTGATTTGATCAAAATCCTAAATTCCAAGAACTTATCTAATTGCCCATTAGCATTAAAGAAAAATCCTGCTGCTCACCTGATTTGTTTTTGGACACGATGCTTGACATATGGCCTGTCTTCTTCACAGCCCCATTAGTTCCTTTACACCACTTCCTGTTTTGGGAATAACCAACCAAAAAGCTGGAATGTTTTTACATTTGGACATGAATCGCATTTTTTTTCAAGCATACTGGGTGCATTAAGGATTCTTATATGGGGCTAAGGAGACCTCCACTCATGTCACTTTGAAAGATTAATGGGTCTTAACCACAGGATGAGGCAAGTCTTTCTTTTTGCTTTGCCTTTTCTGATTTTGGCATCTTTTATTCTCCTCTTTTGGTCCAAAGTATCTGTCTTTCAATTTAGGATTCCTCTGTTACCTTTGTCATTTAAATCGAATTCTTTCCAAGATAGCATACTTTATTAATTTTTAAATGGAGAGGAACACAATTCAAATGTGATAGCAATTAAATAAATAATGTTTATTTAGTTCACTGCAGCGATTAGAATGAAGATTATAGTCCCGGATTTAGACTCTTCTCATTTGTTATCAGACTGGCTGACCTAGTTCCATTTGTCGTTTTGTCAGTAGTGCATTAAACAATAGAGAAAAGCAGCCCAAATAATTCTGCAACATAAATCAGAGATGCTTCCTTGAGGAAAGATTTGAGAGATCTTAAGCAGTTTAGCCTCTTCTCTTCAAAAAGGGAGTCTATAAACAAAACAGACATAATGGCAATACAGTTTTGATTTGACTGCAGGAAGTGATGCAAAGGAACTTCCTACATACTTTAAAACCTTCCCAGTTCACATTTCAGTACGCAATGTTTACTCGCCTTACTTTTACACAGATAGATATCATCATTCACATTTCTAAAGATTGAACAGCAACTGCTTAAAGAAAAGAACATTACAATGTTTGTGAACAGCACACTGAAGACCACGGAATGCAGTTTACAATTCTTCATATTCCATTTGAATCCAGTTTAAACTGATGAAATATAAATCAGTCTTTCTACCAATGCTATGGCAGCAGTTATCCAGTTCCAAATTGTTAGCATTCACATTACATGACCAAGTACCAATTAGCAACCTCAATAGTTGATTTGGTGAATAGTTTGCTTGGTATTAGGGCGCTTTTTGTGTCAGGCAGGAAAATAGCAAGAGCTTTGTTCTGCATTTAATTAGTACTCTGCTTGATTTTTGGATGGATGATGACACCAAGGACATTGTAAAATTCTCCATACTTTAGCTATGAACCTTCATTCAAGACCACAAAATATTTGTTCTCAGATATAGAGTAAAATAATCAGTATTCTATCAACCAGTGAATCATGGATGTGCCTACTTTCTCATCTGGATTGGAGGACAGTAGAGAGAACCCTGATGAAAGAATATTCAGCATGGATTGTTTGTACTGAGTGACCTGCTTTCATACCATATATGCAATGTAGCATTGCATCAGTGCCAAGTAAACTCATCCTCTTCTTCTTTGGAGTCCAATTACTTCAGTTCCATTAGGGAGCGATCACCACTAATGCTTACATTTGAACCCTCGCCCTTCATTCTCTTATAGGCCCGCAAGAAAAACTACTGCAATATTTTGTCACTGGACCACGCCTACAGATCAACAAACTGATTACTGAAACAATGGAATCTGCAACACTGGGAGAAAATCTTTGAGTCGGCATTGTCTACAGGTTTAGTACCAGAGGACTGGAGGATTGCAAGAAGGTCAAGAAGGGCGGCAGAGATGACCAGGTAATTATAGACTAGTGAGCCTTGGAAAGGATTATAAGAGATAGGATTTAAAATCATCTAGCAAGCAACAATTTGATGGCAGATAGTCAACATAGTTTCGTCAAGAGCAGGTAATGTCTCACAAACCCCAGAGTTTTTTTTGAGAAGGTGACCAAGCATATGGATGAGGGTAGGGCAGTTCAGTAAAACATTTGATAAAGTTCCACATGGTAGGTTGTTGGAGAAAATGCAGAGGCATGAGATTGAGAATTATTTAGCAGTTTGGATTAGAAGCTGGCTTTCAGTAAGAGGGCAGCAAGTGGTGGTTGATGGAAAATATTCAGCCTGGAGTCCAGTTACTAGTGGTGTGCCACAAGGATCTGTTTTGGGACCACTGCTGTTTGTCATTTTTATAAATGACTTGGACATAGGCATAGGTGGATGGGTTAGTAAGTTTGCAGATGACACTAAAGTTGGTGGAGTAGTGGACAGTGTGGAAGAATGTTGTAGGTTGCAGGGGGACTTGGATAAACTGCAGAATTGGGTTGAGAAGTAGCAAATGGAGTCCAATGCAGCTAAATATGAGGAAATTCACCTTGGGAAGAATAACAGGAAGGCAGAATACAGGGTCAATGGAAAGATTCTTGGTAGTGTGGATGTGCAGAAGGATCTTGCAGTCCATGTACTTAGATCCCTGAAAGTTGCTACCCAGGTTGATAGCGCTGTTAAGGCGGCATATGGTGTTAGGTTTTATTGGTAGAGGAATTGCGTTCTGGAGTCATGGTGCAACTGCACAAAACGCTAGTGTGGCCGCACTAATCACATATTGCACACAGTTCTGGTCGCCCTATTACAGGAAGGATGTGGAAGCATTGGAAAAGGTGCACAGGAGATTTACCAGGATGTTGCCTGGTCTGGAGGCAAGGTCTTATGAGGAAAGGCTGTGAAACTTGGGTCTTTTCTCATTGAAGAGAAGAAGGCTAAGAGGGAATTTGATAAAGACATAGAAGATGATGAGAGGATTAGGTAGGGTAGACAGTGAAAATCTTTTTCCTAGGAATGATGACGTCAGCTTGTATGAGAGGGCATAGCTGCAAAACGAGGGGTGATAGATTTAAGACAGATGTCAGAGAGGCAGGTTCTTTACTCAGAGTGGTAAGTGCTTGGAATGCCCTACCTGCCAAGGTAGCTAACTCAGCCACATTAGGGGCATTTAAACAATCACTGGATATGCACATGGATGATGAATGGATAGTGTAGGGGATGGGCTTGGACTAATTCACAGTTCGGCGCAACATCAAGGGGCAAAGGGCTTGTCCTGAGCTGTATTGTTCTATGTTCTAAAAGTCATGTATTGTTTAAAAAAAAGTTTCCCTAAATAGAAATGCCATTTTTCTCCAAATAAAATGTTTCTGTGATGTTAACGGAGGGCTAAACATCAGCCAGAATTTGGGTAGTAACTTCACAGCTCATTTTCAAACAGTGCCATTAAATCTTTTGCTTCTACTTAAGAATGTAGCACAGTCTTGGCATAACATCTCTTCTGAAAGTTGGATAGGAACATGGGCCATTTAGATAAGAGGCAAAAATGGGTAGTGACGCATTCCCTCAAGCGGAAGTGTCAGCCTGACTTTGGTGCTCAAAATCTGGGATTTGAATCCACAACATTCTGACTCAGAGGCAAGTTCAATAAGTTTGACATAAATATCAACCATTGTATGGTAGCACCGAATTGGAACAAACCCTGTGTTCATTTACTGAATAAAGAAGAACCATAACATTGAGTTGTTGTTGTAATATGCAACAGAAAATTTAGTTAATAACATTAATTTGTTGGATTATTATTATTAAAAGGTACTTTAATATTTCTTGGAGGGACTAGAGTATGAAGAATTGAGGAAAATGTATTTATTTCAAATTTTGCGGAAATACATGAAGCTTTTTTTTAAAGAAATGTACCCACTGTTGACATGGCTAATTTTTTTTGAAAACAAGGCTACTGGCAATGTTATCTGTAGATCTTTTTTGGGGCTGGTTTGGAAAGAGTTGTTTTATTTGACTGAGTTGGACAAGACCCTAAGAACAAGGTAAGTTGAAGGGAAACTTGCAAAGAACAAGCTGCCCCATCCATCTCTGTTCTGACAAGAAAGTAATTTTGTTCGGCTCAGGTTAAAACAAATTTGTTTTGAAAGAGTGATTGAAATAACATGGCAAAAGATGTTTTTAATGTAGTGAGTCATGGATTAGTGGGACTCGAGCAACAATGCACTGTTCTAGCCTCAGTTATAATACTGCCAGTATATTTAATAATATATTCATAACAGAGATTGCCCAACAAAGACTTTTAGCCATTAAACCATCTGACAGGTGCTCTGATCCCAAATCTCCAACTGCAGCTGTATATGCATTAAGGACTATCGCAGATTTTGTTTTATATTAACTTTCTATTGAGTGGTTTTTATATGGTGCTGGTAACAAGGGTACATTGTTATTTGATTGCATATTGCAATGTCTGGTAAAATTCCTTAATTTACAGATAAACTTTAAAATACCAAATGAAGTTACATCCTAGATGTAAATATGAAATGCTCACACAAAATTGCATCAACATCTATTTTCTACATCCAAATAGCTGAAAAGACTTCACCTATTTGTAAGAACCCTACTTCACCATTTTAAAAAGAAAATTCTAGATGGCTACTCTGAGGAATGACATGCTATCACTCTCTTACCTGCACTAACTAAACGCTCACGTTGGGAATGCTACAACTGCCCTCAATTCCAATGTTAGGATGAGAACAAAAAGAATGAAAAGTCAGGCAGAGTTTCTACTCAGTTAATATCCACCAACATAAAACGTGCATATGTGGAGAGATTCCAGCTCTGTGACTGAATGATCTGCTACTATTCAGGGTTTCTATCAGTACTCATGTAACCAGATTGCAACACATCACTGCCTTTAGGAAGGAACAAAAAGGCTAAGACAAAAAAATACAATAGAAAGTACTTGAAAAACTGACTTACCTGAACACAGGAATTAAAATGGATGCCTTGAGAATCATAAAGGCAAATTTTCCTATTTGGAAGATCAACTGTTAACAATGACCAATGGATTTCCAAATGAATAGGGATTAGTAGTAGGGCTTTACTGAATAAATCCACCTGAACACAAAAACAAAAATAGAACCTTTCAGTCAGGCAGACAACTATCAAAAGAAAACCAGAATAGGCAGCTTGAGTAACACAGATTAGAGATAATGGAACAAAAGCTATGCAAAATCGAAGACAATGCTGAAAAGCATAGGCAAAAATGGCACCAAAGATCTAAAACTGGTTTTGAAATAGAAGGGAGAACGAGAACTTGAGGTTTTTTTAAAAAAATCATAAACTTTAAAACACGGAAGCTCTAGTTTATATTGACTATGTAACAAAGTGGCAGTCTTCATTTTTACCTACAGAATTGGTTTGGGACAGAACAATCACCTGTATCCGAATTTATCTGTTTTGGAGAAGGTTGACTTTCTAATATTTTGTAAAGATATGCTTCCATAAGGAGAAGGCAAGTCAGTCATACAGATGAGCAATATTCTCTCTTTGCAGTGACGTATACCAGACCACATTACAACACTTAAGAAAAGCACAGGGTACTGTACAGGATTCACCAAAACATCAATAGATTTCACAAAGAATGAACAGCTGTATCCTAAAGCTTATTAAACATCCAAACGTCACCTTGCTGCCACAATTCACTCTTTCAAGTACTCACCTTTTTTGTCCATCTCTTCACTCCATTGTATCCTTTAGTTTGAAGCTGCTTGTAAAAGAAGCTATTGAAGAAGTGAACCTGGAGAGGGGATTAAGCAAAATTAAAAAGCATAAGTTAGTATAGTATGAATGTTCCTCTCTTCGCCTTTCTGCCAGATATGCACCTCCTGAAGACATCAATAGTAGCCAAATTTCAATACAAATATCAACTAATGTAACCTCAGTGGCCATTTTTTGCAGTGCAAGGCAGCTGAGCCTGACCCAATCCTCAGAGATGAACCCACACAAATGTATTTCCAGCAGCAACTGTTGGCTGGCAATTAAGGGAGGTAAACTTGTGGATTTCTCCATTTTAATCTGGACCATTAAACAGCAGAGCTACTCCTCCAGATGTGATCAAACTCAAAACAAACCAGGGATTTGAGTTGATCCTTCCTGCTCTGCACAAGCCTTTTCCTTTTAAAAGCTGAGGGAGGTGGGTGTTTTCTTTACAAAAAAAAGTTTCTTTCTTTTTCTCATCATTCCCAATACAAAAGGCAATATTTGGTATTTTCTGGAGATGAATCAGCTGAGTAGCTCAGCCCCAACACATTACTTTGCTATGATTTAAAGAAATTAATATAAATAAATAATTATTAAAACAATGAGGTGTGCTATCAAACATACAATAATGAGCCTTCTAACAAAGGTCCATCTTAATGCTATGATTCATAAACCCACCTTATCTGGTACTGCATCTACAATCAGTTCTCCATACATGTTTATTACCTGCAAGGAAACCAAACAGTCACCACCACATCTTTCAGTTGGCTAAGATGATTTCACTACACAGTTACAGAAACTAAATTATACCAATTAGTGGAGGTTATACAACTACACATGGGGAGTAATGGTGGTTACCTAAACAAATGAAATGTCTGCTGACACCAACAATCCTATGATAAATGCTGACAGCGTGTGTTCACCACTGATTTTAGAAAAATTAGTTTTAAAATTTTAAAAATAAATTCAATTTTACTTAATTTTTTTCTACTCAATGATATACAATTTCATTTAATTTTTCAACTGTTATATTTTAATCAGATCTTTATTTAAATATATCTGAAATTTTTCACTGCTACAGCACTTGCTCCTGGGTACAAGTTAGCAAAGCCTTAAATAAAAATGAAATACTGCAGAGGCTGGATATCTGAAATAAAAACATAAAATGCTGGAGGAACTCAGTAGATCTGGCAGCATCCTTACAGTGAAAAACATGGTTAGCATAGAGTCCAACAGGGCTCTTCTTCAGAATTAAAAGTGGATGGAAAATGATGGTTTGTTATGTTTTGACACACGGGGAGGAGGAACAATTGGAACAGATGGAGAGGATGTCCAGAGCATAAAAGCTATAATGTGGAGGGGCCAGTGTTGGATAGGGGTGGACAAAATTAGAAGTCACATGACACCAGGAGTACGAACAAGTTGATTTCACCTGACAAAGGAGCAGCAGTCCGAAAGCTTGTGAGTTAAAAGAAGCCTGTTGGACTATAACCTGGAGTCATATGACTTCCGACAGAGTTAAAAAAGACAGTGCTCATGGTGGTAAAGAAAAAAAAAAGATGTAAAAAGGGTGTAAATGAAGGTGCGAAAAAGGAGACAAGGACTCACCCTTGTGAAAATGAAGTCAACAATTCATGGCCTCTGAGGATTTTAACAGGGGGATGGGGTGGAAATTCATGGAAGACAAGTGTCATGCTTTGAAGTTGTGGAACAGAGTCCTGGAGAGTGTAAGTACCCAAATGGAAAATGAGGTGCTGTTCCTCCTGGCTCTTGCTGAGCTTCAATGGAACATTATAGTAGGCCCAGGATGGAAATGTTAGTATGGCAGCAAGGTGCTTTTTGAAATGGCAAGCAATTTCTGGGTTATTCTTCCAGACATAGCAATGTTGTTCCACAAAGTGATCACCCAGTCCTTGTTTGGTCTCACCAATGTAAAGGAGACAGCATTGTGAGCAGCAAATCCAGCAGAATAGATTGAAAGAGCAGACAAAGCACTGTTTCACCTGGAAGATGTGCCTACAGCCTTGGGAGAGTGAAGAGAAAGGTGGTGACTGGATAAGTGTTACACCTATGTGAAGTTAATCATCACACAACACCTGGTTATCATCCAACAAGTTTATTTGGAAGCACTAGCTTTCAAAGCGCTGCTCCTTCATCACCTAATGAAGTGCTTCCTCATAGATCTGCTGGATTATAACCTGGTGTTGTGAGATTTTTAGCTAGGTCCATCCCAGTCCATAACTGGTACCTCCAAATCATGACCTCTGTGAAGAAGCCTTTGAGCCGGTAGTGTTTGAGCACGTTAGGACAGATGGAGAACTGGACAAGGAACAGTCCAATAGAATGCTGATACTAGAGGGGAGGGGACGATGCATTTGGTGGCAGTATCTTGCTGGAGGGTGCAGAAATGACAGAGAATGATCTTTTGAATAAGGGAAGGTGGGTAGCAAATGAGGACAAGGGAAACCCAACCACTGTGTGGGGAGGAAATGAGATGGGTGAAGGTAAAATTGCAGGAGATGGGTCAGACAGGTTGAGGGCTCTGACAGCTGAGGGAGGCGGAAAGTTTCATTGAGGAAAAAGGAGACTAATTCTTGGTGGGATAGTGGTGGCGACATCATTGGACAGATAATGACAGATGGAGGAACTAAGATAATGGAACAGAATGTCTGCAGGAAGCAGGACTAAGATTATTGAAACTTTACTTTAGAGCTCGCACTTCTAGGCTTACACTCCAACATCACTGCAGCATTAAAGCACTGTAGCTGTCACTTTTCTGAAATACATGTGACCCTTGCAATGATCTATCAGAGATAAACATCTTGAGCATAGCTGGACCCTTCTCTGACCTGATCGTTTAGCCAGTTCTCTCCATATAGTGTAGCCAGGTCATCCAAAGTCAAAACGTGCTTGTTGTAAACTACTTGGAAACTGGGTTCTGGCTTGTTCACCTGCGCTTTCTGATACCTCCGTATTTCCATCCGGATAAAGGTTTTCCTGAAACACCCAGAACACAGAAGATACATTTTAACATTGCTTTTGTACTGAATAAGATCATATCTGGGATGAGCAGAGCAGTTAAAAGATATCCATAACAGCAGTACAAAGAACAGTCGTTTGCTAGACTTGCATGAAGGATACATTAAAAAAGTGGGTCTTTCTTTCAAAACCACATCACCTTTTCTTTCTTGAAAGCACCAAATGTCACCAAGATTTAGTCGCACCGGTACCAGAAGTCTTACAATAATCTCACACAAGTGGGAATCTGGATCATAAATGATGCCAGGTTGTTTCACGGTGGACAAAATCACAGCCAAATAGAAATCAGTTTTTCAGCTGCAATTGGTTGTTGTGCTTAGAGGTTAGGACGGGGATGCAACTGTAAATAGCGCCATATTTTACAAGGAGGAGATTGCATCACTAGACTAGCAATCCAGACATCCAGGTTAATCCCATCATGGTAGCTATAATATACATTCATCAGTATACATGGAATTAAAAGCTAGTTTCAGTAATGATCTTATCAATTATCATAAAAATCCACTTGCTGTACTAATGGTCTTTAAAGAGGAAAGTCTACATGTGATTCCAATGTGGTTTACTCTCAACTGCCTCTCAGTTCAAGGACAATTAAGATAGACAACAAATGTTTGTGTGATGTAAATGAGTTCTCTTTTCTCATTATAAGATATATTCTTATCAGTTAATATAACAGTTGCATATAACAGAATGAGAGCCATATGATCTCAGGCAAATCTTAACTGAACAGGTGATTTTCTTTATGCACAATATAGCTATTCCAATAAAACAGTCCATTACTACTTTGAGTATTTTGCACAAAATCTAGCTATTGACATAAAACAAGGTAAACAAGGAGGAGGCTGGAAGAACACAGCAAGCCAGGCAGCATCAGGAGGTAGAGTAGTCAACGTTTCAGATGTAACTCTTCTTCAGGACTGGGGGTGGGTAGAAGGGGAGCTGCAGATAAAAGGGTTGGGTGTGTGCGTGTGCGTTTGTGTGAGAGAAAGTGAGAGCGAGAGAGAGAGAGCGCGAGAGAAAAAAAATCGGGGGGGGGGGGGGGGGGGGGGGGGGGGGGGGTTAAGGTAGGGATAGGTGAATGACCTGGTTGGTCGATGGGAAGAATGAATCCAGTTGGTAAACGGAAGGAAGAGTCGATCAGAAGAACGCAAGAGAACTGGAGGGTCTGGAAAGGGAGTTGAGGGAGGTTATTTGAAATCAATGTTGAAATAAAACAAACAAAAAAGCACGTCTGTAAGGCAAGTTGACGAGATAAGGTAAAAAAGGGAAATACATGGAAAGGGAAAAATATTACTAACAAAAGAAAATAATCCAGCATAATGATTTCCTAATATTACCCACATACCTGTCATGGAAATTCTGATGGAAGATCTGCTCTAGATTCATCAGAACATCATTTTCAGTAAGTGGGATAAGACTCCCATACTTTGTCAAAAATTCATCCAGGAAAGCTGAAAAAACCCAAATATAGATCAGGGAAGTACAAGGTCCAGAATTATTCAGGTCTTGAAGCAATCAACCACAAAACCATGTGGCAGAAACAACTACTTCTAGAGTTAACAACTCACTCATCACCTTGTTAAAGAAACCTTGATATTTACTGGGTTGTGACCGAAGTGAGACAGATAACATTTGGTACAGTTTCAAATTTGTAGCTATGTTTTCTCAGGCATTATTTCTAGATGGTACATTGCACATTAAAAGATGCTGTTTAGTTCTACTTTATCCTTAACTTCACCTGAACCAGTAGTGAGACAGAAAGATAGATTGGGTATTAAGGCATTGATATACCTGAACTATACCCCCACAAGGGCATAACTGACAGAGTGAGAGCTTGTAAGATCTCTAATGACATGAAGATTGTTTGACTTCAAAAATATCAAGTGTAAAAAGGATACACACATCTCCACACAAAATTGTGATTTATCTTACAAACAGAGACATGGATTACTCTTATTTCACACATCTCGATTCTGATTGAGAAACTATTTAAATGCAACTTTGAAAAGCATCAAGACAAACTTAAACACCATTCAATTTTTAAACTGAAAGGTTTCAGTGATCCCTCTATCATTAAAAGCCCCAAGTGTACTTACAAACTTATAAGATTTAGCCCACAGTCAACACAATGATAGCCTGAGTGACAGCTGGGTAATATAATTAATCCTGAAGTACTCTTGGCTAAGAAGTGGGGCAAGAATTGTTTTCAGCTTAGGGGGACAATGAGGGATGAGCACATGAATGGTAGATCGGATGGTACTCTCTTAACTGCTCTCAAACATCTCAATACTAATGGCCCACAGGAACCATAAAAATTAGTTGCTTTGGCAGTAGAATAACTATATTATTTTGGTCAAGAATCAAGGTTTGGAAATGGAGTGGGATGGGGGGGGGGGGGGGGTGTTGGTGTTAGCCTCTCAAATGAAATAACTTAAGACCACTCAAATCTGATTCATGACTCGAAATTTCTACATTCTGAAGGAGGCACTGGGGCATGATTTGGTTCTGCTGTATCTTTGCCCTTTGCTCCCCATGAGCGCATGTGTCGTAGGGACACAAAGAAAGTATGAAAAGTTGAACACATCATGCACCTGACACCCTCTGGCCTGTTAGCTAAAGGAGTGAGTCTAACAGGATGGCAAAGTTTTCATTCTGAGACAGTAATTATTAGAACTGCCAGAAATATCATTTAAAACTAATTGTTCAAACAAGCTAACAATAAAACGGTCACTATCCAAATTTTTTTAAAAAGAATTGTAGTTACAAGCAATTATGATTAACTTAAACAGCAATTGTTTTTCCACTTTAAAAATGTTTTTGTTTAAACGATAGGAAGTAACACTGAGATAGTACTCAAGTGAACAGTCATACAATACAGAAGAGGCTCAAAGTCTGTGCCATTTTATCCACACTAATCCTTTTTAACACTTTGTCCAAAGCCTCAAATGTTACGACAGTTCAAGTGTTCATCCACATACTTTTTAAATATTGCAGGGTTTCTCAATTACACTAGCCTCCCAGAAAGCGCATTCCAAATTCTCTACATCCTCCAAGGTGAAAGATTTCTCATCAAATCCCCTTCCACGTCTTTCCCTTTCTGTTAAAAGTATGGCCACTCGTTATTGTCTCTTCAACCAAAGGCAACAGCTGCTTCATATCCACCTCCCTCAATCAGGTCTTCCCTCAGCCTTCTCTGATCTAAAGCAAACAACTTCAACCTATCCAGCCTCTCTCTCCAGGCAACATTCTGGTAAATCTCATCTGTACCCACCAGAGCAAGCTCATTTGAACAGGAATTGAAGTATCAAGACAACTTTCAAATGCACTTAACCCTAGTAACTCCTCTCAGCTTGTCTTAGATTACTTCCACAATGCCATCAGTGTCAAAATTAAAACAAGCATATTAAAATATCTTCAAGAAATAGACACACAATATTATACTCTGCATGAAGTTCTGGATGGTGTAAGTACAGGAGGTAATTCACCAACCACCTGCATAATGCAAAGAAAAGATTTCTCTCCCATCTCTACCCCACTCCCACAAGACCCCAAATGCATTTTAGGGCTGTTTTCTACTTTGGCAGGTGGAGAACCAGCAACAACACAGACTAATCCCATTCTAGAATATTTCTGTGGGACAACAGATAGAATCAGACTTCTATGGTACAGAAGGAGGCCACCTGACCCATATAGCTGCCAAAAGGGCTACCCAGCCTGACCATTCTCTAACCCTATTTCCACAGCCCTCAAAATTCATTACTTTCAAATGTACATCCAGCTCCTCTGAAACCTTTTTTGGACTGCAACTCCAGCATTGTCCCAGGCAGCGCATTCCAAATGCTACAAACTGAAAAAAGGAGTTTTTCCTCATTTTGCTCCTGGCTCTCTTACTGACAATCTTGAAATTGCGACTCCTAGTTACTGACATACCAACTAGTGGAAACAGAATATCCTTCTTTAGCCTGTCAAAACTGCTCATAAATTTAAATACCTCAATAAGGTCACCTCTTAATTTTCTCTGCTCCAAGAAGAATAAGCCCAATGTCTCTAACCTTTATTGTTATCCGAAATCCCTCATTTCTGATGTCATTCTAAGAAATCTCATTTGAACGCTCTCCAGGGCTTTAACATTCTTCCTTAAATAAGGTGAGGAATACATTAACCATAGATACAAGTTTGGTCGCTGAGCTGGAAGGTTCATTTTTCAGATGTTTCGTCACCATATTAGGAAAGATCAGTGAGTCTCCAGTGAAGTGCTGGTATTATGTCCTGCTTTCTATTTATGTATTTAGATTTCCTTGGGATGGTGATGTCATTTCTGTTCTTTTCATTGGTAGATGGGGTCCAATTTGATGTGTTTGTTGATAGAGTTCCAGTTGGAATGCCATGCTTCTAGGAATTCTCATGTGTATCTCTGAAGGATGTGTTGTCCCAGTTGAAGTGGTGTCCTTCCTCATCTGTATGCAAGGATACTAGTCACAGTGGGTCATGTCTTATAGTGGCTAGTTGATGTTCACATATCCTGGTGGATAGTTTTATGCCCGTTTGTCCAATGTAGTGTTTGTTACAGTTCTTGCAAGTTATTTTGTAAATGACATTCATTTTGTTCATTGTCTGTGCAGGATTTTTCAAGTTCATTAGCTGTTGTTTTAGTGTGTTTGTGGGCTACCATGATGCCAAGAGGTCTGAGTAGTCTGGCACTCATTTCTGAGATGTCTTTGATGTAGGGGAGAGTGGCTAGGGTTTCTGGACACGTTTTGTCTGCTTGCTTGGGTTTGTTGAGAAATTGGCAGACAGTACCAGTTATTTTTCAATACGCTGTATAGGTGATTTTCCTCTGTGCTGCAGTGTGTGGGCGGCTCGTTAAAATAATGCTCTAATGCAGCTTCGTTTGTGGGTGTTGGGCTGATTGCTTGTGTAGTTCAGTATTTGGTCCGTTTGCATGTTTTTCCTGTAGATACTGGTTTGAAGTTCCCTATTGACTGTTTGCTCTACTGTTACACCTAGGAATGGCAGTTTGTTGTTGTTCTCCTCCTCTTTTGCGAATTTTATGCCAGTAAGGATATTATTGATGGTCTTGAAGGTATCTGCTAATTTGTTTCATTTATCATGACAAAAGGTATCATCCACATCCGCGTAGTGGACCCAAAGTTTGAGTTGGATGGTTGGCAGAGCATTAGTGCCTCTGGACCATCAATAATATGCTAATATAATAATAATCCACTAATTTGTTTCATTTAGTGATGACAAAGGAGTCACCCACATCCACAGCAGAGGCAGCAATGCAGAGACTCGACCAATCAACTCTGCCAGCTATCCAACCCAAACTTTGGGTCTGCTAAGTGGATGGCACCTCCGTCATCACTAAATGAAACAAATTAGCAGAAACCTTCAAGACCATCAATAATGTCCCTTCTGGCATAAAATTCACAAAAGAGGAAAACAACAACAAACTGCGATTCCTAGATGTCATAGTAGGGCAAACAGTCAACAGGGAATTTCAAACCAGCGTCTACAGGAAAACCACACAAAAGGATCAAATATTGAAGTACAGAAACAAGTGTCCCAACACACACACAAACGCAGCTGCATTAGAACATGATTTCAACAAACCACCACACACTGCAGCACTGAGAAACTACAAAGAGCAGAGGAAAATCACCTATACAGCGTATTTTTGAATAACGCATACTATCTGCCAATTACTCAGCAACAAACCCAAACAAGCAGACAAAACATGCCCAGAAACCCTAGTCACTCTCCCCTACATCAAAAACATCTCAGAAATGAGTGCCAGACTACTCAGACCTCTTGGCATCATGGTAGCCCACAAACCCACCAACACACTAAAACAGCAGCTAATGAACATAAAAGACTCTCTACAAAGACAACAAACACTACATTGGACAAACAGGCAGAAAACTATCCACCAGGATACATGAACATCAACTAGCCACAAAAAGACGTGACCCACTCTCACTAGTACCCTTACATACAAATGAGGAAGGACACCAAATCGACTGGGAGAACACATCCATCCTAGGACAAGCTAAACAGAGATACACATGAGAATTCCCAGAAGCATAGCATTCCAACCAGAACTCTATCAACAAACACATCAAATTGGACCCCCATCTACCACCCTCTAAGAAAAAGAACAGGAAATTACATCACCAGGCCAAGGAAACCTAAACACAAACAGAAAGCAGGATGTAACACCAGTGATTCACCGGAGCTCACTGATAATGTTATCTAGTATGGTGACGAAAACACCTAAAAACAAACCTTCCAGCTTAAGGAGCAAACTTACATGCAGAACCTTAACCGGAGCTTCAAATCTTCTCAAAACTCGCTATAAATTAACCATGCACATAGTTCATCCAACTGCAGTGAAGTGAAACCAGCTGGCTCAGACTCAAATAAATAACAAACTGCCACAGAAGTGCAAGAGGAAGTATGAACCATTGATGCATGTCTGGGACCAGGAATCAGCACCCAATCCACCCCAGGCACATGTGCTGTGCCACTAACGGTTGTACACCCAACCATACTTGGTCACATCACACTTGCTGTTTCTGCATGGATTTCTGATTTCCATATGCCACTGTACTGTATCACACCACTCAGCACTCCAATCATTGATTTGACCCCCCCCACCCTACCACTGGCCACCCTGCTCCCTCATTTGTGATGAGCAGAAAACCATAACAGAATGGGGTAGCATAGATTTGGAAGTGATGCAATCAAATGCCGCGGGTGGGACAGTGTGAATATCCATGAACCCAGATGTACATTAAATTAGCTGAAAACATGCAAAATTGAATTCTTTTATTTATCCTATTCTTTGATGCAAGCTATTTCCAGCAGTCCCACGGTCAGTGACGTGAGACACTGTGACTGTATGGACACTGAGTGCATCCTTGAAGTTGCAATGGCAACAAATACATTCATCTAAAAAGTACCAAAGGTCCATCACTTAAAATAAAGGTGGTTTGGGGAGCACTTTACTTTAACAGTGACATTCTCATTGGCTCAAGGCCTCTGCAAATTGGACTAATACAGTACAACAGCTTGGGTCACTCACTGATTAAACTTCATTGATCTGTTGTTTTAAAAAAAAAGTGTAGTATAATTTTAGTAAGAAATTGAAATAGATTTTCTTAAACGAACAACTGTACCATGAATACAGGATATTAACTGTTCGCTGGCAATAGAGGTGGTCTCAGATTCATTCTCCTTTCCCTTTTCAGCTTCACTTCTAGGTAATGGTTCAGTCCTCACCGATTCGTGCTCCTTAGTGGATCTATAATAAATGTGATCTAATAGCTGTGGCTGAAGCACAGGACATGGCTCACCACTCTGCAAACAAACTGACTGCCCAGATTCATTTAGAGAAGTGTTTGTACATTTGTATGATACAGGACTTGAATCCATTACTACATTGATGACCTGCATCTCCCCGTCACAGACTGGGGTTTTGTTCTGAAGTCTCCCCTGTGAGACAATAAACGTCTGGGGTGCCCCATCAATTTTAGACCATTTATCTGCACCCACAAGCTGACTAGCACAAGATGCATCAGATTCAAGAGGGCTTGAGGGAGGGAACATTGTTTCTGAGTTTTCATCAACTGCCTGATTATTACTTTCAATAAGTTTTTCACTAGATTGAACAAAATGAGATGCAGTCTCCTGCATTTGCGAAATGTCCATCCTTTCATCAAGAGGTGCAACTGAAACTTCACAGAAACTAGTCAGGCAAGAATTCTTGTCTTGCTTCATTGTCTCTGATATACTGCTATTCTGATCTGATGCAAACTCCAAATTTTGGCTAGAATCTTTGTCTATGGGAGGGGACAGAGAAGACGTATCACATGCCATTTTATTCATACATTGGCCAGTCTTCTTCTGATTTGAAGTCTGCACCAAGTTTAGCCTCTCTTGCTTTTGACAGGTAGATTTTTTCCGCCTGTTTTGACTATTAAATATTCTATAACAGAAGCTAAAGAGAGAAGGTTTTCTGTATAGCAGACAGATTTTGTGACCTTTCAACTGACGCTTTGTCTTGCGAGGTAAACTGTTGAACACAGAATCTTTGTTCCCTTGGAAGTCTATTCTTTTATAACCATTTAATAGTTTTTGATTTATAATCTTGTCGTGAAGTCCACTGTTCTTCTTCCGTAGAGATTTGAGACAAGTAACATTTGAAGTTGCAGTTAGTTTTCTTGAGATTGCTTTACAATATAAAATGGTTGATTTACAGTCAGTGTCTGAGGCAACAGCACTGCTGTTCCGAACTTCACTGACTTCACGTCCCTTACACTCTCTTTCTGCTTGGGGTACCAAGGTTGGTGTACATGCTCCCTCAGTTGGGGTGTCATTGACTCTTGAGGTCAACAATGTAGTTTCTTTCCATGTTGCCTTCAAACATCTGGTGTTTTTCACAGATCTGCACTGTTGACAATCCAAAAGGGCCTTCCTTAGTGCAGACTTGGCCCGTTTTTTCCTGATTGACAGCCAGAGACGCTGCTTCTGTTGATAATAAAACTGTCTTTGGGAGCACAACGAGCCATCGAAATGTTTCCATTTGCTGTGATGGGATCTCAGTTGCTCTCTAAAGGTTGCCCTTAAGAATCTTTTACTGCATTTGCCATTGCTGAGCTCCTTCATAGTCTGACAGTTTTGCTGTGGAAAAAAAAATCAAAATAAAAATGCTTAAAAACACATACATATTAAATTCTTAAATATTACATCAGTCTGAATATCTGGTTTTGAAACAGAAAGTTTTTAAAATCATAAACCTCAGCTGGAATTCAGCCTAAACCAAAGAGTGAAGGCTTCATCTTATTTTTAAATTGGCTTCTTGGATCTTATATAAGTACCTCACGTTAAGAACTGCAACCCAAATCTTAGTAACAAAGGCCCCATAAGCACATTTTGTTTAAGATAAACTTGATACATTAGCTATATAGTTCACAAAATCATTAATCTGGGTGACTGAAAACTTCATCTACTTTTCTGTGGTCTGTTTACTGAGCTCAGTCTAAGATTTCAAGAGTGAGATGAGAGAGTTAACCATTTCCCAATATCATTTATCCCAAATCCCATCCTCCCTACACTACCCATCAATTATGCCTAAATATTGTTCATCCCAGAGTACAGTGATACAATCTGTTTCAGTCAATCTTTAAAAGTGGCAGAAAATGGCCTGAGTCTTATAAACATTAATTTTTCTTCAATTTCTAATTGGATAGCTTTTCTTTCTGAAACCAACCTGTTCAGAGATGTTATTATACACTTCTGGAGCAGATGGAGCTTGTACCCAGCCTCCTAGCTCAGGCATAGGGACACTACCACTATGCCACAAAATCTTTTATCTGTTCAAGGGGCTCACCACTTTAAATAAATGGAAGGGCTATTATAGGAAGAACTCTATGAAACCATTGCAGGAAGTGGGCTAACAATGGTTGATTACAGTTCTACAAAAATTTCATCAGAGGTAAACTCTGTTCAATGAACAAAAAAGGTTTGCATTTTTATACCATTTTTCATTTTCTCAATGTCTCAAAGTGTTTCACAGAATTTGCTGGGCAGTCACTGTTGACTGCAGTTAAAGAAATTAAACAAACAATTTGCACACAGTCAAGTTCCACAATCTGTTTTACCAGGGATAATTACTGGCTTAGGATCTTTAACGTCCACCTGAAAGGGCAAATGAAAGTACAGTTTAACACCTGGTTGGAATATGTGGACGCTTAGTAGTAGGATTTGAAGTCTGCCTTTCAAGTATCCAGTGTCAGTTCCAGCAACAGTCAGTAGTAACATAACGTTGTCTGCATTCTTGTCTGACTTGAGAAGTGCTATCATCTACTGTACCAGTTCATTTTCCTCTCACACATTTCCTAGGTAAGGTTACTACTATTGCCAAATTAGAGGCAGTTTTGTGTTAAAGGACTGCACTCATTAACAAATAGATAGCGAGTACAACTTTATTTCAAAAGGGATTCATATC
This sequence comes from Chiloscyllium punctatum, assembly GCF_047496795.1. NCBI lineage: Eukaryota > Metazoa > Chordata > Chondrichthyes > Orectolobiformes > Hemiscylliidae > Chiloscyllium > Chiloscyllium punctatum. The sequence goes on from NC_092744.1 coordinate 30,540,663, forward strand.
TGGCAATCATTGATGACTTTCAAATTGTCATGTTGGATAGTTTTTCAACACACATTCCAGAGTCAGAAGATTAACAGTCCACAGACTTCATTATAACCTTTCTCCAATTTCAAAAGCAGATATTGCACATATCATTTGTTTTTGTTAGTTACAGGAAGCGAATCAACCACCCCCTGACAAAAGAACAGCTACAGGAAGCTGCGCACCGCTGGCTTTTAGATATAATGATTGAGTGGACATCCTTCTGTGCAGTAGGTTCTTTGATAGGATGAAATCTGGTCTAACTCCCAAGAGCTAGGTGGCCAGATAGATATTGGATAAAAGAACTTTGCAAAAAGATATTACATAATGTGAATAACTGAGAAACTAGCTTCTAGAATTTCCTTTTTCATTAAACCAGAATTATTCTCAAATTCAGATACAGTCAGTTCTTCTATAATGCAATGGTTGCACTCTTGTGCAACCCTGCATTATTCAAAGTTTGAGAAGATTTGTAGCTCGGGTGCTCGTTGTTGTGGTTCTGTTCGCCAAGCTGGGAATTTGTGTTGCAGACATTTCGTCCCCTGTCTCGGTGACATTCTCAGTGCTTGGGAGCCTCCCGTGAAGCGCTTCTGTGATCTTTCCTCCGGTATTTATAGTGGTTTGAATCTGCCGCCTCTGGTTGTCAGTTCCAGCTGTCCGTTGCAGTGGCCAGTATACTGGGTCCAAATCGATGCGCTTATTGATTGCATCTGTGGATGAATGCCATGCCTCTAGGAATTCCCTGGCTGTTCTCTGTTTGGCTTGTCCTATAATAATAGTGTTGTCCCAGTCGAATTCATGTTGCTTATCATCTGCGTGTGTGGCTACGAAGGATAGCTGGTCGTGTCGTTTCGTGGCTAGTTGGTGTTCATGGATGCGGATCGTTAGCTGTCTTCCTGTTTGTCCTATGTAGTGTTTTGTATAGTCCTTGCATGGGATTTTGTACACATCCCATGCAAGGACTGCACAAAACACTACATAGGACAAACAGGAAGACAGCTAACGATCCGCATCCATGAACACCAACTAGCCACGAAACGACACGACCAGCTATCCTTAGTAGCCACACGCAGATGATAAGCAACATGAATTCGACTGGGACAACACTATTATTATAGGACAAGCCAAACAGAGAACAGGCAGGGAATTCCTAGAGGCATGGCATTCATCCACAGATGCAATCAATAAGCGCATCGATCTGAACCCAATATACCGGCCACTGCAATGGACAGCTGGAACTGACAACCGGAAACGGCAGATTCAAACCACTACAAATGCCAGAGGAAAGATCACAGAAGTGTTTCACGGGAGGCTCCCAAGCACTGAGGATGTCATCTAGACAGGGTACAAAACGTCTGCAACACAAATTCCCAGCTTGGCGAACAGAACCACAACACCCTGCATTATAGAAGTGTCACGCCTTAGAAACAGCGCTTAAAGTGTTGGCAACATAAGTGTTACATCAACACACGTTTTAAAAGTTTGTGCTTTAGAAACAGCATCTCCAATTCGTCAATTGCACTACAATGAATTCACGTCGGTGCAGGTTATAGCAAAATTACCTGTACAATGAGACCTCAATACAGTGCTTTACTCAGAACACTAATCTCGATTTATTACAAAATGGCTGTTCTTTCATTTATAAATTAATCAAGCATTTTTTTGTTACTGCCTAGCACTGATGCCAAATACTTATTATAGAGTCATAGAGATGTGCAGCACGGAAACAGACCCTTTGTTTCAACTCGTCCATGCCAACCAGATATCCGAAATTGATCTAGTTCCATTTGCTAGCACTTGGCCTAAATCCCTCTTAACCTTTCAATTGCATAATGGTAATATTACTGGACTAGTAATCCAGAGATTCAAGCTGATACTCTGTGGACATAGCTTTAAGTTCCATCATTGTAGCTGCTGGAACTTAAATTAATAAGTCTGAGATTGAAAGCTATCTATTTATGGCAAGCACAAAACTATCTGCCTTAAAAACGCATCTGAGTCATAATGTCCTTTAGGGAAGAAATCTGCTATCATTACCTGGTCTGACTTATGTATGACTCTGGACTCACAGCAATATGACTGGTTTACTAGTCTTTTCAAAATCATTTCAGGTTGGGCAAGAAATTCTGATCTCGCCAGCAACACCCACATCCCATTAACTAAAGAAAGGTATTCTGATATTTTAAATATTTTTAAATTCAATATTAGTTTGTGAAATTAATAGCTGTTAGAGACCACTATCTATAACATTCTAAATAGGCTATTTTACTGGCAAACAGTGCTTACAAAATAATATCCGTGAAAACACTATACCAACATGTTATCAGATATCCACCCTTACTTGCAAGTAAGAGTAGAAGCTGGTTTATTTTGTAGTGCTGTTCACTAGGATATCCTTTTTCAGTGCATCTGGCTCAGATTTTAAACTCTGCTTTGGCTCAGTGACTGGAAGGAAAGCCAGAGCAATAGAGGTTAATTGTGAGCACAAACTCTACATTTTTTAAACCAACATCCTGCAAGTTAAAGAACTTTAGATCAAGCAGTGCTGACATGAGAAATTAAATAGCTCCAGATTTTATTTTAATCAATATACAATAGACAATAGATGCAGGAGTAGGCCATTCAGCCCTTCGATACCAGAAATACAAAACAGTAGGTACCTGTAACCAGTACCTAAACCAGCATAATACATTTAATTGGCCTGGAAAACTGGGCATATATTTATAAAATTACAAAAATGAATTTCAGTTTTTTGCCCAAATTTTACCATACCCTCATACTTTGTTGTGGAAACCAGACCTATGATTCAATATTATTAACTCATATTTGAATTGTACAGCACAGGACATGGCAATTCAGCCTACACTATCCACTCATTCTGGACAAGTGGAACATATCAAAACAGAATCTCCTTGGTACACACCAATTCCTACCACCTATATTATATGGGACTATCCCTACCTCATATTGTATACCAACCTCATCTTCAGGGCTTTCCAAAGACACACCATGAATCCCTATTCTATCTCCCAGGCTCTTTATGCTCCTACCATGACCCTCCTCCTTCTACAAGATACTATTTAAAAAAAACTATGATTTTACCTATCTAATTTTATATTTCTCCTGTCTCCAGGGTTCTGGACACACAAACATTATCGCATCCTAATTTCATCAGGCTCATACATTGACTGTACAACCAGTTCTTTCTTGGGGTTCTCAATACACACTGCAGAGCAACACTACACCCATTTTCTCTTCAACCCTGCACATTCTCCTTTCTCTCTCTGGTTCTCTGTATACACTCTGCCCATCCTTCTTTTTCTCTCTGGTTCTCCGTATATACACTGCACATCCTTCTTTTTCTCTAGTTCTCTGTATACACTCTGCCCATCCTTCTTTTTCTCTCTGGTTCTCCGTATATACACTGCACATCCTTCTTTTTCTCTAGTTCTCTGTATACACTCTGCCCATCCTCCTTTCTCTCTCTAGTTCTCTGTATACACTCTGCCCATCTTCCTTTCTCTCTCTCTGGTTCTCTGTATACACACTGCCCATCCTCCTTTCTCTCTAGTTCTCTGTATACACACTGCCCATCCTCCTTTCTCTCTCTCTGGTTCTCTGTATACACTCTGCCCATCCTCCTTTCTCTCTCTGTATACACTCTGCCCATCCTCCTTTCTCTCTCTTGTTCTCTGTATACACTCTGCCCATCCTCCTTTCTCTCTCTGGTTCTCTGTATACACTCTGCTCATCCTCTTTTCTCTCTCTGGTTCTCTGTATACTCTCTGCCCATCCTCTTTTCTCTCTCTGGTTCTCTGTATACACTCTGCTCATCCTCTTTTCTCTCTCTGGTTCTCTGTATACACTCTGCCCATCCTCCTTTCTCTCTCTTGTTCTCTGTATACACTCTGCCCATCCTCCTTTCTCTCTCTTGTTCTCTGTATACACTCTGCCCATCCTCCTTTCTCTCTCTGGTTCTCTGTATACACTCTGCTCATCCTCTTTTCTCTCTCTTGTTCTCTGTATACACTCTACCCATCCTCCTCTCTCTCTGTATACACTCTGCCCATCCTCCTTTCTCTCTCTGGTTCTCTGTATACACTCTGCCCATCCTCCTCTCTCTCTGTATACACTCTGCCCATCCTCCTTTCTCTCTCTGTATACACTCTGCCCATCCTCCTTTCTCTCTCTGTATACACTCTGCCCATCCTCCTTTCTCTCTCTGTATACACTCTGCCCATCCTCCTTTCTCTCTCTGGGGTTCCGCTCTGTGTCCAGTTCTCTGTCTCCCTCCCACCCCATTCTCCAGGGGTCCTACTTGTGGATCCTGTCGCCGCAGGCCAGCTCCTAGTCGCCGGGTAGCAGACAAGGCTCTGGGGCCACTTGCCACACAAGGCCCCTTCTCCCGGCCACGGCCGTTACCTGAGTACAGCTACGAGCGCTGCTGCCTCCTCCGCCGGCGGTACCCCGGGGCCGCCGCCATGTGCCCCACCGCCCTGCAGCCCCTCGGCCCGTCGGCCCCCGGCGCGCGCGCACGTGTCCACGCCCCGCCCCCCTCGGCGCGCCATTCATGCGTCATCCACACAAACAACGAACCACCGGCTGGAAGCATGATGGTCCAGGCTTCGGCGCCGGTGAATGCGCCCCCTGCAGTACTGGCTGGTAACAGTCAGCACAGGCTGTGCAAGCTCAATGGAAATGGAGCTGAACACAGCCAGTGGACTGCTAGTGGATCTCAAACAATAAGCATGATAAGAAAGGACATTATGTGCACTGTCATGAGATATGTGGAGGACAGTTGCAATTCTAGTGTAAATGCTGTAAGTTTAAAATATGGTCCTTCATCAGCATGTAACATCACTTATGTTCCTTAGCTCCCAAAATATATCTTTCTTTCTTTCACCACTCCTTTCTGGTGTGATCTTTAAATATAACAGAAGGTGCAAGTGTCACAGAATTTTAAAGACCAGATGTAGGCTATTTTGGACAAGTAGTTTATATCTGTACCTGTGTTCCATACTAGTCTCTTCCTATCTTGGATTAGTGGTGCTGGAAGAGCACAGCAGTTCAGGCAGCATCCAACGAGCGGGAAATTACTTCTATCAAAATCTGCAACTTGCAATTACAGGTTACCAATTCAAGCACTGGCTCTGCACTAAACCTAGAAGTGTATTCTTCAGAAGATAAAACTTATCATTACAGATTTTAGATACCATCTGTAAATTAGGCTGTAATATCTAAAATGCTATCCTCTTGTGATCCGTTATTGAGGTGCTGTAAAACAGATAATCCCTATTAAACATTTACAAGAACAAGGATATTACATTGCAACTATGATTCATCCTCTCAAAACAACTCTAGATTCTATGTTCATAGCTTTCAAGGTCAAGTTAATTAAATGTCTTGTATGCATGTTTCTGAACATTTTCCAACACTAATAATTGCAGGAATTTCTCAGGGTAGTGTTCTAGGCCCAACCATCTTCAGGTTCATTACTGACCTTCCCACCATTATGATCGGAAGTGGGGATGTTTGCTGTACTATTGATGATTGTACCATTGGTGAATCATTAGATATTGAAGCAGTGCATGTTGAAATGCAAACAGACCCAGACAATGTCCAGTCTTGGGCTGATAAATGGCAAGCCACATTAGACCATAAAACATAGGAGCAGAATTAGGCCATTTGACCCTTCAAGTCTGCTCTGCCATTCAATTGTGGCTGATATATTTCTCAACCATTCTCCTGTCTTCCATCAGCATTTCCATTACTGATCTTCCCATTATCAATACCTTGGGGGTTAATCTTTGACCAGAACTGTAGCTACATGAGCATGTCAGAGGCTAAAAATTATTTTTTTTGTAATAATTCAGGGGATTTGGGCTTCTCTGGCTGGGCCAGTATTTATTGCCCATTCATAATTACCTTTGAAAAGGTGATGGTGAGCTGTTTTCTTAAACAGCTGCTGTCTGTTTGATACTGGTACATCCAAAGTGCTGTTAGGAAGGGAATTCCATACTTCTGACCCACTGACTATGAAGGAATAGTAATGAAGTTTCAACTCAGGATGGTGAGTGCCCCAGAGGGAAACTTGCAGGTGGGGGTGTTCCATTTATCTGCTGCCCTTGTTTACCTAGAAGGCAGTAGTGTGGATTTGGAAAGTCCTGCCTGAGGAACATTGGTGAATTTTTACAGTGCACTCTGTAGTTGGTACACACTACTGTTACTATGCATTAATGGTGGAGGGAGTGAAAGGTTGAAATGCTAATCAAGCGGGCTACTTTGTCCTGGATGATGTTAAATTTCTTGAGTGTTGTTGGAGCTGCCCTCACCCATGCATGTTGGTATACTCCTGACTTAGCTCTAATAGATGTTGGCTGGTTTTGGGGAGGTGGGAGATGAGTTACCTGTTAGAGGATTCCTAGCCTGTGACCTGCTGCAAATATAACTTTCTCTCTCCCCAGTACCTGTCCACCATCTACAGGAATGATTGCCACCCATCCACTACCATCAACATTTACTCCCTTCACCACCAATGCACAGTGGCAGCATATGTACTATCCATAAGGTTCACTGGAGTAACTCAGCAAGGCACCTTTGAAAATATATTCCAAACTTGTGACCTCTATCACCAAAAAGTTCCTCTCCAGGTAACACTTATTCCTGACATAGAACTATATCGCTGTTCCTTCACTGTTACTGGGTCAAAATCCTGTAACTCCCATCCTAACAACACTGTGAGTCTCCTTATAACCCAAAGACTGCAGTGGTTCACTTCCTCCTTCTCTGGGGCAAACAAGGACGGACAATAAATGCAGGCCTAGTCAGTGGTGCTCATGTCTTGCGCATGAACAAAAAAAAATTGCTATCATCAATCCTAGCTGCGCCTTTGACATGCTCCCATAGTATTTTTGTTTGAACTTGTACATGTAGTTACAATGACAGTCGATCAAACAGATGATGATGTAAAGTTACATGTACAAATGTGAGTTTCTGTTTCCAACAATTTGCCAGCCATGTCACCTGATTGCCCTCAGAAGTTGTTCCTTTTTGTTTCCTTGTTTTCCCTAGATCATTGAGGCTGAGGGTTGACCTGGTAGAAAGGTATAAAATTATGAGAGGAATGGATCAGGTGGATAGTCGACATCTTTTTCTCAGACTAGAAATGTCAAATACCAGGAGATTGGATTTAAAGTGAGAGGGAGAAAGTTTAAAGGAAATGTGCAACGCAAATTATTTTACAGAGAGTGTTGGTGTCTGGAACATGCTGTCAGGGGAGATGGTAGAAACAGATATGATAGCAATGTTTAAGAGGCATTTGGACAGACATGTGAACAGGGAGGGAAGAGGAGGATACAGACTGTGTGTAGTCAGATGGGATTAGTTTAGAATGGCATTATGGTCAGCACAGACATGTTGCTATCCCATCCTGTCCTATCCCATCCTGTTTTATGTTCTGTGTTTTAATACTGTTTACTATCCAATATGACTTTTGGAGCCATGACCCAATTGCTCCTTCTGTGTTTTCAATTCCAGTATTTCACCGTTATTCAGTCCTTTACTGGAGTGCACTGCAGAAACTCACTCAGTGTGAATGTCCCAGGTCTTTCTCACCAGAACTAGATTTGTATTTAAAGTGGAGAAGCAACCTAACAAGAGAACTACTTAACATAGAACACAACATTACAGCACCGTACAGGCCCTTTGGTCTTCGATGTTGCGGCGACCTGTGAAACCAATCTGAAGCGCATCTAACCTACACTATTCCATTATCATCCATATATTTATCCAATGGACATTTAAATTCCATTAAAGTTGGTGAGTATACTACTGCTGAAGGCAAAGTGTTCCACGCCCTTACTATTCTCTGAGTAAAGAACTTATCTCTAACGTCTGTCCTATATCTATCACCCCTCAATTTAAAGCTATGTCCCCTTGAGCTAGCCATCACCATCAGAAGAAAAAGGCTCTCACTGTCCAGCCTATCTAATCCTCTGATCATCTCGTATGTCTCTATTAAGTCACCTCTCAACCTTCTTCTCTCTAACGAAACAGCTTCAAATCCCTCAGCTTTACCTCATAAGATCTTCCCTCCATACCAGGCAACATCCTGGTAAATCTCCTCTGCATCCTTTCAAATGCTTCCACATCCTTCGTATAATGCAGCGACCAGAACTGTACACAATTAGACCATAAGACAGAGGAAGTAAGGCCATTCAGCCCATTGAGTCCACTCCGCCACTTAATCATGACTGATGGGCATTTCAACTCTACTTACCTGCACTCTCCCTGTAGCCCTTAATTCCTTGCGAGATCAAGAATTTATCAATCTCTGCCTTGAAGACATTTAATGTCCCAGCCTCCACTGCGTTCCGTGGCAATGAATTCCACAGGCCCACCACTCTCTGGCTGAAGAAATGTCACCTCATTTCTGTTCTAAATTTACCCCCTCTATGGCTGTGCCCATAGGTCCTAGTCTCCCCGCCTAACGGAAACAACTTCTCAGTGTCCACCTTTTCTAAGCATGCATTATCTTGTAAGGTTCTATTAGATCTCCCCTCAACCTTCTAAATTCTAATGAATACAATCCCATGATCCTCAGCCATTCATCTTATGTTAGGCCTACCATTCCAGGACTCATCCATGTGAATCTCCACTGGACACGCTCCAGTGCCAGTATGTCCTTCCTGACATGTGGGGCCCAAAATTGGACACAGTATTCTAAATGGGGTCTGACTAGAGCTTTATAAAATCTCCACATTGCTGCTTTTATATTCCAACCCTTTTGAGATAAATGACAACATTACATTCGCTTTCTTAATCACAGATTCAGCCTGTAAGTTGACCTTTAGAGAGTCCTGGACTAGCACTCCCAGATCCCTTTATCATCCATATATTTATCCAATGTTGTTGGCTTTATGAATTCTCTCACCGTTCAGAAAATAGTCCATGCCTGTATTCTTTTTACTGAAGTGCAAGACCTCGTATTTGCTCACATTGAATTTCATCAGCCATTTCCTGGACTATTCTCCTAAGCTGTCTAAATATTTATGCAGCCTCCCCACCTCCTCAGGACTGCCTGCCTGTCCACCTAACTTCATATCATCGGCAAACTTCACCAGAATGCCCACAGTCCTTTCATCCAGATCATTAAGATATAGAGTGAACAGCTATGGCCCCAATACTGAACCCTGTGGCACACCATTTGTCACTGGCTGCCATTCCAAAAAAGAACCTTTTATCCCAACTTCTGCCTTCTGTCAGACAGCCAATCCTCAATCCATCCAGTAGCTCACCTCAAACACCATGGGTCCTCAGCTTACTCGGCAGCCTCCCGTGAGGCACCTTATCAAAGGCCTTTTGGAAATCTAGATAGATAACATCCACTGAGTTTCCCTGGTCTAACCTATTTGTTACCTCTTCAAAGAATTATAACAGGTTTGTCAGGCACGACCTTATTAAATCCATGCTGACTTGTTCTAATCTGACCCTGCAATTCCAAGAATTTAGAAGTCTCATCCTTAACGATGGATTCTCAAATTTTACCAATAACTGAGGTTAGGCTAAGCAGCCTATAATTTTCCATCTTTTGTCTTGATCCTTTCTTGAACAAGGGGGTTACAACAGCGATTTTCCAATCATCTGGTACTTTTCCTGACTCCAGGGACTTTTGAAAGATCACAACCAATGCCTCCACTATTTCCTCAGCTATCTCCCTCAGAATTCTAGGATGTAGCCCATTGGGACCAGGAGATTTATCAATTTTTAGACCTTTTAGTTTTTCTAGCACTTTCTCTTTTGTCATGGCTACTATACTGAAATCGACCCCCGACTCTCCTTAATTGTTGGGATATTACTCATGTCTTCCATTGTGAAGACTGACACAAAGTACTTATTAAGTTCTTCAGCTATTTGCTTATCTCCCATGACTGTTTGCCTCTCGTTTGTTTCTTCTGTATTGAAAGGAACTTTTACTATCATTTCTAATATCACTGGCTAGCCTACCTTCATATTTGATCCTCTCCTTCCTTAGTTTTCTCTTTGTTATCCTCTGTTGGTTTTGTAGTCTTCCCAATCTTCTGATTTCCCAGTGCTCTTCGCCATGTTATAGGCTCTGTCTTTTTCTTTGAGATGTTTCCTGACTTCCTTTTTAGCCATGGCTGTCTAATCCCACCCCCCTCCCCCCGATAATCTTTCTTTTCTTTGGGATGAACTTCTGTACTGCGTCCTCAATTTCACCCAGAAACTCCTGCCATTGTTGCTCTACTGTCTTCCCCGCTAGGCTCTCCTTCCAGACAATTTTCGTCTGTTCCTCTCTCATGCCCCTGTAATTACCTTTATTTAACTGTAACACCATATCATCCGATATTGCCCTCATTCTTTCAAACTGCAGACTGAACTCTACCATATTATGAACGCTGCCTCCTAAGTGTTCCCTTACTTTAGGATCTTTTATAAAGTCTGGCTCATTACATAGCACTAAGTCCAGAATAGCCTGTCCCCTTGTGGGCTCCATCACACGCTGTTCCAAAAAGCCATCCTGTAAGCATTCCATGAATTCCCTTTCTTTGGATCCACCGGCAACATTATTCACCCAGTTCAGTTGCATATTGAAGTCCCTTATGATCACCGTGACCTTACCTTTCTGACATGCCCTATCTATTTCCCGGTACATCTTGCACCCCTGAACCTGACCACTGTTAGGAGCTCTGTACATAACTCCCATTTTGGTTTATTTGCCTTTGTGGTTCCTCAACTCTACCCACACAGACTCTACATCATCTGTCATTCAGTGCCATAGATTTAAATTCATTCTTAATTAACAAGGCCACCCTGCCCGCTCTGCCCACCTCCCTGTCTTTTCAATAAGTTGTAAATCCTTGGATGTTTAACTGCCAGTCCTGAACCCCCTGCAACCACATCTCTGTGATGCCTACCACATCATAATCATTCACAATGATTTGTACCATTAATTCATCTACTTTGTTACGAATACTATGAGCATTCGGGTAAAGTGCTTTAATGCTAACTTTCTTATCATTATTCGAGATATTGGAAATCATAAGATGTCCTCAGTTATCCTTCCTTCTTGCTGCATTCCTAGTTTGCCTCGAGCTTAAACCCACCTGCACATATTCTATTCCCGCTGCTTGTCTTTCCATTTAACTCCATGCTCCCTGTTGCTTTCACTTTCCCTTCCCCTAAGTCAGAAGTTTAAAGTCTGACTGACCACCCTATTTGCCCTTTTCGCTAGAACACTGGTTCCAGATTGGTTCAGGTGGAGACCGTCCCAACAGTACAGATCCTCCCTGGTTCCAGAACTGATGCCAATGCTCCATGAAATGGAATCACTTTTTCCCGTACCAATACTCCTAGTGCGGCTGCACCAGAGTTTTGTACAGTTGCAACATGACCTCGTGGCTCTGAAACTCAAACCCTCTACCAATGAAGGATAACATACTGTATGCCTTAACAATCCTATCAACGAATGTGGCAACTTCCAGGGATCTATGCACATGGACACCAAGATGTCTCTGATCATTCACACTACCAAGAATCTTACCATTAGCCCAGTACTCTGTATTCCTGTTACTCCTTCAAAAGTGAATCACTTCATACTTTTCCACATTAAACTCCATTTTTCACCTCAGCCCAGATCTGCAGCTTATCTATATCCCTCTGTAACCTGCAACATTCTTCCGTACTGTCCACAACTCCACCGACCTTAGTGTTATTCACAAATTTACTAACCTGTCCTTCTATGCCCTCATTCAGGTTATTTATAAAAATGACAAATAGCAGTGACCCCAAAACAGATCCTTGCAGTACACCACTAGTAAATAACTCCAGGATGAACATTTCCCATCAAACACCACCCTCTGTCTCCTTTCAGCTAGCCAATTTCTGATCCAAACCACTAAATCACCCTCAATTCCATGTGTCCGTATTTTGTGCAATTGCCTACCATGGGGAGCCTTATCAAGCACCTTACTGAAAGCCATATACACCACATCAACCACTTTACCCTCATCCACCTGTTTGGTCACCTTTAAAAGAACTCAATAAGGTTTGTGAGGCATGACCTACCCTTCACAAAATGGTGTTGACTATCCCCAATCAGCTTATTCTTTCCAGATGATTATAAATCCTATCTCTTATAACCTTTTCCAACACTTTATTCACAACCGAAGTAAGGCTCATTTGTCTATAATTACCAGGGTTGTCTCTACTTCCCTTCTCTAACAAGGGAACATTTGCTATCTTTCAGTCTTCTGGCATTATTCCTGTAAACAATGACGACATAAAGATCAAAGCCAAAGGCTCGGCAATCTCCTCCTTGGCTTCCAGAGAATCGCAGGATAAATCCCATCTGGCCCAGGGGACTTATTTATATTTACACTTTCCAGAATTCTAACACCTCCTCCTTGTGAACCTCAATCCCATCTAATCTAGTAGCCTGTATCTCAGTATTCTCCTCGACAACATTGCCTTTTTCTAGTGTGAATATTGATGAAAAATATTCATTTAGTGCTTCCCCTATTTCCTCTGACTTCAAGCACAACTTCCCATTACTATCCTTAATGGACTAGACTAAGATTAGGGCCATTCTTTTATTCCTGATATACCTACAGAAAGCCTTTGAGTTTTCTTTGATTGTATCCACCAATGACTTCTCATGTCCCCTCCTGGCTCCACTTAAGGCTTTTCCTGGCTAACCTATAACTCTCAAGCGCCCTAACTGAGCCTTGACATCTCATCCGAACATAAGTCTTCTTCTTCCTCTTGACAAGAAATTCAACTTCCTTAGTAAACCATGGCTCCCGCGCTCGACATATTCCTCCCTGCCTGACAGGTACATACTTATCAAGGACCTGCAGTAGCTGTTCCTTGAATAAGCTCCAAATTTCAGTACCCATCCCCTCGCAATTTCCGTCCTCATCTTATACATCCTAAATCTTGCCTAATTGCATTGTAATTGCCTTTCCCCCAGGTATAATTCTTGCTCTGCAGTACATACCTATCCCTTTCCATTGCTAAAGTTAATATAACCGAATTGTGGTCTATCACTAAAGTGCTCACCTACTTCCAAATCTAACACCTGGCCGCATTCATTACCCAGTACCAAATCTAATGTGGCCTCACCCCTTGTTGACTTGTGTACATACTGTGTCAGGAAACCACCCTGCACACATTGGACAAAAATTGACCAATCTAAAATACTTGACCTATCGTATACCCAGTCAATATTTGTAAAGTTAAAGACCTCCATAACAACTACCTTGTCACTCTCGCTCTTATCGAGATTCATCTTTGCTATCCTTTCCTCTACATCTCTTGTACTATTCAGAGGCCTATAGAAAACTCCCAACAGGGTGACCTCATCTTTCCTGTTTCTAACCTCAACCCATATTACCTCAGTAGACAAGTCCTCAAATGTATTTTCTGCCACCATAATACTGTCTTTGACTAACCCTTCTCTGTTCTTACTGAAACATCTAAATCCCAGAACCTGCAACAACCATTCCTGTCCTGCTCTATCCATGTCTCTGAAATGGCTACAACATCAAAATCCCAGGTACTAACCCATGTTACAAGTTCACCCACCTTATTCCGGATGCTCTGGCGTTGAAGTAGATACACTTCAAACCATCTTCTTGCTTGCCAGTGCCCTCTTATGACCTTGAAACCTTATTTCGGACCTCACTACTCTCAACCTCCTGTATACTTGTACTACAATTTGGGTTCGCATCTCCCTGCTGAATTAGTTTAAAACCAACTGGAGAGCATTAGCAAATTCACCCCCACACCCTGGGATATTGGTGCCCCTCTGGTTTGGGTGCAGATCATCCTGTTTGTAAAGGTCCCACCTAACCCAGAAAGAGCCCCAATAATCCAGGAATCCAAAACCCTCCCTCCTGCACCATCCATGTAGCCACGTGTTCCACTCCTCTCTCTCCCAATTCCTCACCTCATTAGCACATGGCACAGGCAACAAACCAGAGATAACAATTCTGTTTGTCCTGGGTCTAAGCTTCCACCCTACCTCCCTGAATTTCTGCCTTAAATCCCCATCTCTTTTCCTACCAATGTCTTTGGTGCCTTTGTGGACCATGACTTGGGGCTACTCCCCCTCCCCCTCAAGGATCCTGAAAACACGATCAGAGACATCATGAACCCTGGCACCTGGGAGGCAACATACCAACCATGGTCTCTCTCGTTCCCACAGAACCTCCTATCTGTCCCCTGAACTATGGAGTCCCCAATGACTAATGCTCTGCTCATCTTGCCCCTTCCCTTCTGAGCAACAGGAACAGACTCTGTGTCAGAGACTGGTGCCTCATTGCTTACCCCGATAAGTCATTTCCCCCCCACAACAGTATCCAGAATTGTATACTTGTTGTTGAGGGGAATAGCCACAGGGGATCCCTGCACTGTCTGCCAGTTCCCTCTCTGTCCACTGACGGTAACCCATCTACTTTCTTCTTGTACCTGAGGTAAAACTACCTCCCTGTAACTTCTCTCAATAACCCCCTCTGCTTCCCGAATGATCCAAAGTTCATCCAGCTCCAGTTCCCTAATGCGGTTTTCAAGGAGCTGGAGTTGGGTGCACTACCCGCAGATGCAGTCAGCCGGGACACTAGTAGTGACCCTTACTTCCCGCATTCTGCATGAGGAACATTCAACTGCCCTAACTACTATTCCTACTATTCTAAATTCCCAACAAGACTGCTGAAAACTAAAATAAAAGAACTAGTCCACTTACCATGGAACCTTTTCTTTGGTTAGAGGAGGAGGAGGATGGGTAGGAGACACTACCTGAGTAGTGTTTCAGGTAAAGCAATCGCCCAAATATAAGACCACACTTAACCAGCAGTTCTGTGTCCGCTCCTGCTCAGAGTGCACTCTGCCTATACACAAGGTAAGTTTATATACTTTAAATTTACCTTCCCCTTGGGCCTCTGGTCCTCGCTGTCATTCCTCCCAACTCCCAACTGTCGCCGAAAAACCTTGACTATTTACCGTATCCATGCCCCTCATGATTTTACAAACCTCTATAAGGTCACCCCTCAGCCTCTGATGTTCCAGGAAAAATAGACCCAGCCTATTTGGCCTCTCCCTGTACAGCTCAAACCCTCCAACCCTGGCAACATGCTTGTAAATCTTTTTCTGAATCCTTTCAAGTTTCATAATATCTTTCCGAAAGAAGGGAGACCCGAAATGAATGCAGTATTCCAAAAGTGGCCTAACCAATGTCCTGTACAGCCACAACATGACCTCCCAACACCGATTACTCAATGCACTGATCAATAAAGGGAAGCATGCGAACCAAGCAAACTTTGTTACAATTAAGGAGAATTGTAGCAGTAAACCATCATGGTGAAGTGACAACATTCCAGACTGCTGCTGTGATGCATACTTTACTTATCTTTCCCATTCTATCAAACAATTTCAATCACTTTATTTATTCTTGCTTCAGAAGTGTACCTTTGCCAATGAGCTATATTTTTGTCTGTAATTTATGAAATTGGATTTATTGTCAGAATGCTTCCATGCATGAAATTGGCATAGAGGAAAAGATATCAGAACTTTGAGCACTTCAAAGATCAGACAGGCATTTTCTGCACATTAGAGGCACAACACTTAGAGGCCCTGGACAAATGTGTAAGCACTAACAATGTCATGTTCTGTCGCTCAAATTAAATGTACCAGTAGTTATTAATCACTAATAAATCTACAACAAAATAGCATATTATGAATACTGTATATTCCAAGTAAGATGTTAAACAATCCACCTCTGATATATTTGGCCTGATTATCTAACAAATATTTCTATTTCAAATATCTTGAGGAGGGTTCACTGGGAGCACTGTCTTCTCAATTTCTTTAATTCACCCATACTCAGTCAAATTGAAACTCCCTGCCTTCTGCTCCCTTCCCAATCACATACCAGTTCAATGGGGTTTGGTTTAGCTCAGTTGGCTGACAGGCGAGGTGCTAATGCATGAATGATACCAATAATATAGGTTCAATTCCACACCTGCTGAGGTTACTATGAAGGACTTAACCTCTTCCTCCCCTGAGGGTGTGTTGATTAGTCATCTCTCTCTAATGAGAGAACAGCCCCAAGGTCTGGTAAAAATATGGTGACTTTACTTTTAGGTGTTCAGTTCCTTAAAAATCACCTATAACCAACCTCTTAGCTATCCTTGCTAATATTGCCACTTTTTGACTTGATGTCATGTTTTTCTTTATGTACAGTTGGCAGCCAAGCCTTGAGATGTAGGTGTACATGGTGCTATTCAAACAGACTGTGGTTTGATTTTCATTGTTGATGATGAATAAAATAAATAATGTTTAATGCAAACTAGCAAGACTTTGTTGAAGACAAATCATTTTTAAGTATCTTGAGTTTTTGAGATGATTACACAGAAGTTTGATATGGTTTTACATATCTCAATGGGCTTCCAAAAGGTATTGGATAAAGTGCCAAATGATTGGATTCAACTTTGCAAACAAATAGGACATCGGTGAGACCACTTTTAGGATACTGTGTACAATTCTGGTCAGCTTACTATTAGGAAGAACAATTAGGAGAGGGTAAAGGAAAGATTTAGAAGGATATTGCTGAGACTAGAGTGTTTGAGTTATTGGGAGATGCTAAATAGGCTGGGACTTTTTTCCCGACAGAGTTGGAGGCTGAGGGATGATCTTATTGAGGTTTATAAAATTATGGAGGGGTTATGGATTGATGAATAGCCAAGGTCTTTTTCCCTAGGATAGGCAAGTCCAACCTGAGAAGAGAGAGTTTTAAAATGGATCTGAGGGGCAACGTTTTCACACAGAGGGTGGTGCACCTATGGAATGAGCTTCCAGAGGAAATGGTGCAGGCTGGTACAACATTTAAAAGGCATCTGGATGGTGCACAAATAGGAAGGGTTTCAAGGGTTATGGGTTCAAAGTTGGCAAATGTGATTGTCAGATTGGGATGTCTGGTCAGCGAGAATGAATTGGACAAAGGGGTCTGTTTCCATGCTGTATGGCTCTATAAATGTGTGGAAAGAAAGAGAAATGGCAGCATGAATACAAAATTGGTCAAGTGACAGCAAACAGGTATTCTTTGTTAGGGACTGGATGAAGGTGTAGCATGCAGTGAGGTAATTCAAAGTCTGTACTCATATGACAAATATTAGTTTGGCTACAATTGAAGTAGTGTGTCCAGTTCTGGGCACCACATTATAGTAATGTCATGAAGGTCTTAGAGATGGTACAGTAGCAATTGACTGGGAGTGTTTCCATGAGTGAGGGATTTCACTTCTGTAGGTGGTTTGGAGACGGTAGCATTGTTCTCCTTAGAACTGAGAAATTTGAAGGGTGTGTTGTGTCTCCTTGCAGATGGGTAATCCAAGATGGAGGACAGGAAAAATTTCTGGCTGTAACAGCTACACCTTTTTTGAGGTATTTTAGATGTTGGAGGTGATTTCCTTGAATTCCAGGAGCAGTAATTACTGTTTTATATGCTGTTGTATTGTTTTGGAACTTTGGAAAAATAAAGTCAAAACAACAGCAGTTTTAAAAGGGAGAAGAACAGACAAAGGAAGCACTTGGTGAGGACAGTGCAAGAGAGAGAGAGAAAGAAACTGACATAGCAGTGAACCTGCACAGTCACTGCCTTTGCAGTTTGAATTCATGTATTGCTGGACATCAAAGTGCTTCTGGGAAAATGAATAAACGGTGAAATTCACAACTGATCTTGGAGGAACTGTTTGGGCGAAGCTCACAGCACAAAAGCAACTAAGTGTATTGTTTTTAAGTGGGGCCTACAGAAAGTCTGCAATAGTGAGCAGAGTGGGTTCTTTCTTGATTATATGCCTTTTGAGATATGTCTTTTGATTAAACTTAAAATATAAGCCATAACTATTAATTTAACCTGGGGCAGTGTTTTGTAGAGGAATAAGACCGTATTATTTTCTGGGTCTGTAGATTGTGAAGGAGCAAAAATGGCCTTTAGTAGAGTAATATGTGCTTCTTGTCAGATGTGGGAATTTAAAGAGAGTTTAAGGGTTACTATGGATTATATCTGCAATAAATACAGTTGGTTGTGAATCTTATCAGATTGAATGGATCAGTTGAAGAGACAGAAGCAATGAGGAATTTACAACGGCAACAGTATGTGATGGATGGCATTTATAGGAAGGGGGGGGAACATCTCCGATACAGTCACATAGATGGGTTAACTCCAGGAAAGGTAAGAGAGGTAGGCAGCTAGTGCAGGAGCCTTCTGTGGCTATACCCATTTGAAACAAGTATGCTGTTTTGGAAAATGTAGGGGGTGATGGATTCTCAGGGGAACGTAGCACGAACAGCCAAGTTTCTGGTACTGAGACTGGCTCTAATGTAATGAGGGGTATGTCGGGTTTCAAGAGATCAATTGTGTAAGGGGATTGTCTAATCTGACGTACAGACAGACATTTCTGTGGCCAGCAGTGAAAAATCAGAATCGTGTGTTGCTTCCCTGGTGCCAGGATCAAGGATGTCTCAGAGAGGGTGCAGAATGTTCTCAAGGGGGAGAGGGGCCAGCAAGAGGTCATTGTTCACATTGGAACCAACAACATAGGAAGGGAAAAGGTTGAGATTCTGAAGGGAGATTACAGAGAGTTAGGCAGGAATTTAAAAAGGAGGTCTTTGAGAGTAGATGGCACGGTGGCACAGTGGTGAGCACTGCTGACTCACAGCGCCAGAGACCTGGGTTCAATTCCCGCCTCAGGCAACTGTCTGTGTGGAGTTTGCACATTCTCCCCATGTTTGCGTGGGTTTCCTCCGGGTGCTCTGGTTTCCTCCCACAGTCCAAAAATATGCAGGTTAGGTGAATTGGCCATGTTAAATTGCCCGTAGTGTTAGGTGTAGGGGAATGGGTCTGGGTGCGTTGCTATTTGGAGGGTCGGTGTGGACTTGTTGGGCCGAAGGGCCTGTTTCCACACTGTAAGTAATCTAATCAATGAAGTTTAGTAGTAATATCTGGATTACTCCTGGTGCTACGAGCTAGTGAGGGTAGAAATAGGAGGATAGAGCACATGGATGCATGGGTGAGGAGCTGGTGTATGGGAGAAGGATTCACATTTTTGGATCATTGGAATCTCTTTTGGGGTAGAAGTGACCTGTACAAGAAGGACGGTTTGCACCTAATTTGGAAGGAGACTAATATGCTGGCAAGGAGATTTGCTAGAGCTGCTCAAGAGGATTTAAACTCGTAAGGTGGGGGTGGAGGGGTGGGACCCAGGTAGACAGTGAGGAAAGAGATCAATCTGAGACTGGTACAGCTGAGAATAGAAGCAAGTCAAACAAGGATGTTAGGAGATTACAGGGTGACCTGGACAGGCTAGGTGAGTGGATAGATGCATGGCAGCTGCAGTTTAATGTGGATAAATGTGTGGTCATCCACTTTCGTGGCAAGAACAGGAAGGCAGATTACTACCTAAATGGAGTCAAGTTAGGTAAAGGGGTGTACAATGAGATCTAGGTGTTCTTGTACATCAGTCAAAGCAAGCATACAGGTACAGCAGGCAGTGAAGGAAGCTAATAGCATGCTGGCCTTCATAACAAGAGTAATTGAGTATAGAAGCAAAGAGGTTCTTGTGCAGCTATACAGGGCCCTGGTGAGACCACACATGGAATATTGTGTGCAGTTTTGGTCTTCAAATTTGAGGAAAGACATTCTGGCTATTGAGAAAGTGCAACGTAGTTCACAAGGTCAATTCCTGGAATGGTGGGACTATCTTACGTTGAAAGATTGGAGCGACTGGGCTTGTATACCCTTGAGTTTAGAAGACTGAGAAGGGATCTGATTGAGACATATAAGATTATTAAAGGATTGGACACCCTGGAGGCAGGAAGCATATTTCCGCTGATGGGTGAGTCCCGAACCAGAGGATACAGTTTAAAAATAAGGGGTAGGCCACTTAGAACAGAGCTGAGGAGAAACGTCTTCACCCAGAGAGTGGTGAGTGTGTGGAATGCTCTGCCCCACAAGGCTGTGGAGGCCAAGTCTCTGGATACTTTCAAGAAAGAGTTGGATAGGGCTCTTAAGGATAGTGGAATCAGGGGTTATGGGGATAAGGCAGGAACAGGATACTGATTGAGGATGATCAGCCATGATCGTAATGAATGGTGGTGCTGACTTGAAGAGCAGAATGGCCTACTCCTGCACCTATTGTCTAAACAGTCAGGGTAGGCAGGGATAAGGTAGGACTTATAAATTAAACTGCATTTATTTAAATGCAAGAGGCCTAACAGGGAAGGCAGATGAGCTCAGGGCATGGTTAGGAACATGGGACTGGGATATCATAGCAATTACAGAAACATGGCTCAGGGATGGGCAAGACTGGCAGCTTAATGTTCCAGGATACAAATGCTACAGGAGGGATAGAAAGGGAGGCAAGAGAGGAGGGGGAGTGGCATTTTTGATTAGGGATAGCATTACAGCTGTGCTGAGGGAGGATATTCCTGGAAATACATCGAGGGAAGTTATTTGGGTGGAACTGAGAAATAAGAAAGGGATGATCACATTATTGGGATTGTATTATAGACCCCCTAATAGTCAGAGGGAAATTGAGAAACAAACTTGTAAGGAGATCTCAGCTATCTGTAAGAATAATAGGGAGGCTATGGTAGGGGATTTTTAACTGTCTGAACATCGACTGGGACTGCCATACTGTTAAAGGTTTAGATGGAGAGGAATTTGTTAAGTATGTACAAGAAAATTTTCTGATTCAGTATGTGGATGTACCTACTAGAAAAGGTGCAAACTTGTGGGAAATAAGCAGGGCAGGTGACTGAGGTGACAGTGGGGGAGCACTTTGGGGCCAGCAACCATAATTCTATTAGATTTAAAATAGTGATGGAAACGGATAGACCAGATCTAAAAGTTGAAGTTCTAATTTGGAGAAAGGTTAATTTTGACTGTATTAGGCAAGTTCTTTCAAAAACTGACTGAGGGCAGATGTTTGCAGGTAAAGGGATGGCTGGAAAATGGGAAGCCTTCAGAAATGAAATAATGAGAATCCATAGAAAGTATATTCCTAATAGGGTGAAAGGAAAGGCTGGTAGGTATAGGGAATGCTGGATGACTAAAGAAATTGAGGGTTTGTTTAAGAAAAAGAAGGAAGCATATGTCAGGTATAGACAAGATAGATCGAATGAATCCTTAGAAGAGTATAAAGGCAGTAGGAGTATACATAAGACGGAAATCAGGAGGGCAAAAAGGGATCATGAAATAGCTTTGGCAAATAGAGTTAAGGAGAATCCAAAGGGTTTTTACAAATACATTAAGGACAAAAGGTTAACTAGGGAGAGAATAGGGCCCCTCAAAGATCAACAACGCGGCCATTGTGAGGAGCCGCAGAAAATGGGGGAGATACTAAATGAACATTTTGTATCAGTATTTACTTTGGAAAAGGATATGGAAGATATAGAAAGTAGCGAAATAGATGGTGATACCTTGAAAAATGTCCATATTACAGAGGAGGAACTGCTGGATGTCTTGAAACGCATAAAGGTGCATAAATCCCCAGGACGTGATCAAGTATATCCGAGAACTCTGTGGGAAGCTAGAGAAGTGATTCCTGGGCCTCTTACTGAGATATTTGTCTCATCGATAGTCACAGGTGAGGTGCCAGAAGAGTGGAGGTTGGCTAACATGGTGCCACAGTTTAAGAAGAGTGGTAAGGACAAGCCAGGGAACTATAGACCAGTGAGCCTGACCTCACTGGTGGGCAAGGTGTTGAGGGAATCCTGAGGGACAGGGTGTACATGTATTTGGAAAGGCAAGGGCTGATTACGGATAGTCAACATGGCTTTGTGTGTGGGAAATCATGTCTCACAAACTTGATTGAGTTTTTTGAAGAAGTAGCAAAGAGGATTGATGAGGGCAGATGTGATTTATATGGACTTCAGTAAGGCGTTCGACAAGGTTACTCATGGGAGACTGGTTAGCAAGGTTAGATCTCACAGAATAAAGGGAGAATGAGCCATTTGGATCCAGAACTGGCTCAAAGGTAGAAAGCAGAGAGTGGTGGTGGAGGGTCGTTTTTCAGTATGGAGGCCTGTGACCAGTGGAGTGCCACAAGGATCAGTGCTGGGTCCTCGACTCTTTTGTCATTTACATAAATGATTTGGATGCGGGCATAAGAGGTACAGTTAGTCAGGATTTGAGCTATGGGGAGAGTCTGAACAGGCTGGGGCTGTTTTCCCTGGAGTGTCGGAGGCTGAGGGGTGACTTATACAGGTTTACAAAATTATGAGGGGCATGGATAGGGTAAATATGCAAAGTCTTTTCCCTGGCATGGGGGAGTCTGGAACTAGAGGGCATAGGTTTAGGGTGCGAGGGAAAAGATATAAAAGGGATCTAAGGAGTAGCCTTTTCATGGAGAGGGTGGTACGTATATGGAATGAGCTGCCAGAGGAAGTGGTGAAGGCTGTTACAATTGCAACATTTAAAAGGCATTTGGATGGGTACGTGAATAGGAAAGGTTTGGAGGGATATGGGCCGGGTGCTGTCAGGTGGGACTCGATTGGGTTGGGATATTTGGTCGGCATGAACAGGTTGCACTGAAGGGTCTATTTCCATGCTGTACATCTCTATGACTCTATATGTAATGTCTTGATGTCATCACCATGGCATTTTATGTGACTTAATGATATTAAGCTCTCAGCCTCCATTTTACTGCCGTGTCCCCTTGAAGCATGACAAAGCTGGTATGAACTCAATGCATCAAATGTCTCCATATTTGTTGTGACCAATCTGTAATATTATGAAATGAGAATTAGTAGTAGTGAGGAGGGATACTAGGGAATAGGAGAAGTAAAAGTCTGGCGAGGAATATTTAGAAAATATGAAAATGGCTCCATGTGAAATTCATGGAAACAGTTTGTATTGCAGAATAGATAGCTTCAGTGGAATAGAAACAGAAATAGGAACAGAAATAGACATTGGCCTCTTTGAGTCTGTTTTGGCATTCAATATGATCATGGGTGATCATTCAACTCAGTACCCTGTTCCCGTTTCTTCCCATGTAATTTGATTGCTTTAGCTGTTAGACCTCTAGCAAACTTTTTATTGACTGCCTCCTATGGGACCAGGACTATGGCAGTTAATCAAATATTCTGGTCGATTAAGAGCTCCACATAATTAATATTAAACACACACAGTAATAGAAACATAATGCAGGGGTATACACATCACTGTTATACTTTGTTTACAGCATAGGTCACTTGAATAATAATGAAGCTTTGCCTTAAATAAAACTTATCAGGAGATGGCCTTCTCACTCGCAGCCTCAATTGAGTATGGACATTGTGGAGATTGCAATAATACAGTAAACTTCTGGTATTTCAGGTATATAATTTTTGCCCGTTTATTGAGAGTGCCAGTTCATAAGGTGCTGGTGAAAAGAGTTTATTTTGTAACTATCTCATTCATAAAAACATTCAATGTTTTGGCCTCAACTATTTTTTGTGGCAGAGATTACCATAGGCTCACCATTGTCTGAAGAAGTTTCTTCTCATCTCAGTGCAAAATGTTCTCTCCCATATACTTAGAATTACTATTTTGATGATATTGATTGTCAGCTATAGTATATTTCATGTCTACCAATATGATTAAACACACACACCTATACACAATCTTTATTTTTATGTTTTACATCAGATCTTAAAGGATAATTATTCAGGGAGGTAAATGCTTAAGCTTTACAGGACGTTCAGTTATTGTTAACATTTTATTAAAATTGTTGCTGAAGAAGGATGAAAGTCAATGTTAGGTACAAATCTAATGAAAGGACCAAGCAAAACATTGATGCATAAAATGAGACTTTGTAGCTAATTAGCCAAATAACTAATTAGCTGATTAACTTAAGGTTGACTTAGGCAGAAAAGATTTACATGTTAAGATGTGCAAGTTTATGAACCCAATGTAGCACAAAAACAAAGTATTAATGCTGAATATCTGAAATTTAAAACAAATTATCGTTTCATTGCTTGCTTGACCTGCTGACTATTTCCAGCATTTTTCTGTTTTATTCCAAAATAATGTTGAGGGTTGCACAATGGATCCAATTTCCATGTTCCTCCTCATAAATGAGAAACAGAGTTCTCAGATCCTCTTCTTGCACAGAGGACGTGTCCTTTTCCTCTTGACTGAGAGATCTGGGTTTGAAACCCACATGCTCCAAAGTTATGTACAGTAATAGCATTGCTGAAGAGGTTGATTAGAAAAATAGATTCCTAAAAAAAGTTTCTGAACAAGCTGATTAGGAAAAATGGGTGAACAGGGTTCTCCATCTCTGAAAACAGCAGTTACTCCAGGGAGTTGGAGAATTCCTGCGGAATTTCAATCTCATTTTCCATTTGGAACAAATATTTAGTGTACTATAATTTAAAGATACAGTGTATTTATCTGGAGGAACTCCTGCTGCTTAAAGTCAGGCCTGCTCCATTTTAAAACTGTACCCAAGTGAAGGCATCAGTATTATATTACAACAGTGCACAGATATACGTATTTGGCTATATAAAGCTTTAGGGTGTCTGGAGATCATGAAAGGCACTACATAAATGTAAGACTTTTTTCTTAAATATACATGAGGGTTTGAGAAAGCTGCTGCTCCATTTGTGACCCATGGTGTGCCAAGGTCCAAATCTCCAGCCTGGAAACAAATGGGATTTTGGACATCCATTCTTTAAAAAGCCCACTGAAGTTAAAGGTAAATTTTTCTGTACTTTTGGTGTCTTTTTTCCTGTTCTGATTTATGTTTTCATTACACTTTATGTCAGTATTTTTTCTTTCTGCACTAACTGAAGCCAATGGGAATCCTCTCAGGTGACAGGAGCCTGGAGAGGGAAACCGAGGTTAAGAATCATACTTCCTAATAGGCGATTCTTGCCCTGCTATTGGCATCCCCACTCTTGCATCTGAAGAGAGAAGTGAAATTGTTGGACTATGGTGCAATACTGGTGATACTTCACTTCCAAAAGGTAGGTGTGCAGGCATAATTCTGAGATGGAAATGTTTGATAAAACCTTGGGTTAGCAAATTATTTAAAAACACTCCAATCAGGTTGTGCTCCACATGGTACTGTCACTTGTAAGCCTTACCTATGACATCTGCTTTTCTGTAACCACAACTACTAGTCTTTGAAACTGAATTTTGCTTTGGTTTGGACATTTATCAATTTTTTACTCATTCTATGATGTGTGTTTCCATTAATCATATTGAATTCTCTTTTAGCGGAGATTGTAATTAGTAGTTTTCTGCTTGTCTTTAGATTGTTTTCAATGTTAAGGAAAGCAAGATTGCCACAAGCCTGTTCCCTCAATTATAACAATCCAGGAATTTCTGTAGAGTTAACTATAAATGTAAAGTATGTTTTGAAGAACTAGTAAGATATGAAAGCAGGCAACACAGACAAATCAAAAGTTAGCATTGGCTGTTTATATCAAGATACTATTAACAATTTATTTTGTCATATCAATCTGATAATGGCATGCACACTTGCCTTCTTGGGGTATACTCAGCTGACAGATACATGCAGAGTGGTGGAACAACATCTAAATGGATCTTGCAGCGAAGTTTTGAAACGTGCAGGGTTAGTCTGAGATTTGACTGAAGCACCTTGCAGCTATATTCCAATGCTGATCAATGGAAATTATGTTGTGATGTAGCATATAAAGGTAATCCTTGATAGCAGCTCGAGCAGAGAGGAGGAGTTATACTTGCAAGGCTGCATGTATCACCATCAGCCACAAAACTAGGTGTGAAGTATTGATCTACTTCCTCCTGTTTTGAGACTTACCTACTCCCCAGTGGATACAAAAGTGAGAATGACCTCTGTTAGGGGTTCATATCAGAACACTGATTTTCCAACATGCTCTTGAAGTGAGGTTCAACGCAAGCAGAGAATGAATAAACATGCTGAATTGAATCTGGTGTTGTAATTCCTTTCAAAAAAAGGTTCCAACTTGTATACAGACAAAATATGTAATAATAATTCTAAGTGCATTATTGATGTTACAAGTTTCTGATCATTTGTTTTCCTCTATAAATGTGACTAAAACACACTAAACAAAGTATGGATGGATAATCAAATACCTGTAGAATATTATGATTCCAGTTCTACTGTGGTAATGGAAATGTCACATACAAACTACAACTAGTCAGTGTATAATATAATGTTGGATTAATATGTAATATGTTTTATTGAAATTCAGACAGAAATTGCAATTTCCCCTCCCAGTGCCTTCCTGTGCTTAATTACTCAATTGGTTTCATTTCCTAAGGGAGGGAGAGTGTGACATAATGCAAAAGGAAAACAGGCTTATGATCGATATTAGTTAACAGAAAAGAGGATGTAAAAGAATTTCGAAATATTTATTATCGTCACTTGTAAGCCTTACCTATGACATCTGCTCTTCTGTAACCACAACTACTAGTCTTTGATACTGAATTTTCCTTTGGTTTGGACATTTATCAATTTTTTACTCATTCATGAAGTGTGTTTCCATAAATCATATTGAATCCTTTTTTTAGCGCTGATTACAATTAGTAGTTTTCTGCTTGTCTTTAGATTGTTTTCAATGTTAAGGAAAGCAAGATTGCCACAAGCCTGTTTCCTCAATTATAACAATCCAGGAATTTCTGAAGATTTAACTATAAATGTAAGATATGTTTTGAAGAACTAGTAAAATATGAAACAATTATGCATTTCAATAACATAAAGACAAATCAAACTGGCAGAGGCAGGAAATCCAGAAAGCTCAATCTTCCAAGTCGTCATATAAATAGCTCAGTTATTAGAACATGAACAGCTTTGGTTACTGTGATGATAATTCCAAGATTTGTTTAAATTCCATTCTCGCTGTGACCATCTTGACACCAGATTTGACTGATTGTTCTAGTTACCACCTGCAGTAGTTCAAAAATAAAGTAAACTCAGCATATAAAAGTAGCATGTTGAGTTATACTTGCTGCTGCAATGAAACAAAACAGGAATTGACTGTCAAACATCAATCCCCACAACGAAACTGCACAGAAAGCCTTTGATCAGTTCAGGTAAAACTAAATAAATTTTCAAAGACATTAAGAGGAGCGAAGTGGCTGGACAATGTTTTCAGGCTGACTTATATACACAAGATGACCAACAACCCCTGAAATGAAGTATTTCCACACATCTTTGAGAAAATATGGAAACAGATGATTTTGGCAGCACAATATCTATGACACTTGATGTTCATTACAAGAGTACAACATACTGAATTGATTGGAATGATATGACAAACCTTTATGAGACTGCAATATAAACCTGTGGAGTCTGAAATGTTTTGACAGTTGCTGGGCCTTTGCCTGTTGTAGACAGTACTTGAACTTGAATCAGATAAGTTGTCAGAGGCTTAAGATTGAGGATCGTAATAAAGGGCTGATCCTGTAATTATAAAGATTAGATCACAATTGAGCAATTGCATAGGTATCAGAAGAGGAATAATCTGTAATCAAGCCAAATGGATCAATTGGTTTACACATAAACTTTCATGACCTGAGTGTGATTCCATCTTTCTTCCTGAAATCTTTTGTAGTACATATTTCCAACACTAGAGCTTGCTATTACAACAGAAAACCTGAGTACAGACGCAAGTTAATTAAGAATGTTCCAGCATTGTAAACTCATTGAATCAGTCTCTGCTTTACTTTGAATCTGGCTGGATTTCCTGTATATTGATAAGAATCAATTGGGCAATGCAAAATGTAATGAATCAAATTCAGATAATCTGAAACACTGGTTATTGCAAATTTGTCAACCACTTCTGCTGGCATAACAGGAAATGCAGAAGAAAAATGCATGTGATAAACTAAAGTTCCTAATGGTAACTCTGGATTAGGCAATCTTGTACTTGCCTGGCATGTGATCACACCAATCAAATGGAGAGGACTTAGTTTACACTAGAACATAAACAAATCACAGGCAAACCTGCAGCAATGGCTGCAAAATGATCTTGCCCACATTCTGAATGAATATGCACCAAACCAGATTGCTCTTTCATGTTTAAAAGTAAAGATGTTTTGTCAGATAAAAACTGCATTTTGTTTTAATGTAGTGTGTTTTAGGCAAATTGGAATACATGGGGCCTTCTTCAGCTATGGTAAAGCTTCACTTTATAGAAATTTGTGGGTGCCCACCTCCCCTATAATTCACTTTAATGTGATTTTAATGCAATTGCACTTCTTTAATGCCTCATTACCAAATTAAGATAACCACTGCTTCTGTTTGTGATGCAGGTAGAGAGGTATCAGCCTTAAGGGCTATTTACATATCACACCAATGGACAGGCAGTTTGGATCTGTAGAGCCATTGGAACCAACACTATGCAAGTTGAAGGCTTTCTAAGTGGGGTATATAGTCTCACTTTTAGTCAGTTTGCATAACTGAAAATGTGTTGCTGGAAAAGCGCAGCAGGTCAGGCAGCATCCAAGGAACAGGAGAATCGACGTTTCGGGCATAAGCTTCTTCCTGAAGAAGGGCTTATGCCCGAAATGTCGATTCTCCCGTTCCTTGGATGCTGCCTAACCTGCTGCGCTTTTCCAGCAACACATTTTCAGCTCTGATCTCCAGCATCTGCAGTCCTCACTTTCTTCTCTGAGTTTGTATAACACCCATTCTGGGAAAGGCACCTGCCTGGTTGTGACATGTGTGCCAGAATCTTTCCAACTAGCCAGACTGTGACATCAAATAGCCTTGACTTGTTGATTTGGAGCATAATTTACAAAGTTGGGCCATGCAGGTCCATTCCGTGCATTCAACGACACTCACCACAAGGTATTTGTTCAGCTGAGAAACAGATTGGCACCCAACTTGCAGGAAATGTGATTTATACTAACATCTGCTCCAGAAACGCTTCTGGAAGGACTGTGGAATTTTGGTTCATCCACGTTTAGAAAGTGTTCTGGTGACCTGATGGATTCAGCAAAAAGTTACTTTAAACTTATGCCCTCTAGTTTTGGACTCCCTTACCTCGGTAAAAAGACTTGGCTATTCACCCTATCCATAAACCCTATTTATAAACCGCTGTAAGATCATCCCTCAGCTGCAAGGAAATGGTCCCAGCCTATTCAGCCTCTCTCTATCTAGCTCCAACCATGACAACTTCCTTGTAAATCTTTTCTGAACCCTTTCATGTTTCACAACATCTTTCCTATCACAGGGAAGCCAGAATTGAACTCACTATTCCAAATTTGGCCTAACCAATGAGCTGCCTCAAATTTTCTTTTAAAGAAGCAGTAATCTATGCTTAAACCATTGCAGATTCCCTGAAGATTCTCTGTGTAAGGAAATTTATCCCAACTATTCTCCTCATTCTCTGACAACATTAAATTAATGACCTTTTCATCACTGCCTTCCTAACCAGAGAAATTAATCTTTCCTTATTCATTCTATTAAGACTGTTATAATTTAAACAAGAACCCTCCTAGTTATCCTTGTTCAGTGGAAATAAACCTAGAATTTAAAATTCTTTCATAGCTATAGTTTCACAACTGCAATTACCTGGATGATTATTCGGTATACTTTCCATGGTTTTCTTTTACAATGGGGTCAAGGTTCACTGAATGAATCACTAAGAATGTTAGATATAATAAGGTATGGTGTTGGAATTTGTTGTCAAAGCAAATCCCATAGATAATCTAACTGCCACACTAGAAACTGGCAATTACTTAATGGCCAGCTGTAGGTCCATTAAATTCGTGAAGTTTTACAGTTTTAGGACCAAATTAGAAAGTTCAGCAGAAATGTGTGATCTCTGCTCAGTTACTTTGATTTTATAGCGGCTGTAATGCCAGTTCTTAAAAGACTGCTGGAGGCCAGCACAGGAAAGGGAAACAAACTATTTGATTTGGATTTTACCTGCTTTAATGCAGATCTAGGAAAAGTGTTGTATGCCTACTCCACACCAAAAGCCCTGACCCTAGCTTACCCCATCTCACCCCACTCCACCAGGGCTTGCATATGGCCCAGATCGGTTTCACTGCCAGATGAATTTGAGTTAATGTAATGGATGTCCAATGGGTGTTCACAGCTCCCAGAGAATAACGAATAAGGCACATGTTTGACTGAGTCTTGGGCTGATATCTTTGGCTGCATGCTCTCTCAATTCACAATAACTTTGTGGGTAAGACCATTTTTGAAGTGTTTACCTGTATGCCATAAGCAACATTTTGGAAAATAAAATATATTATTGATAAACAACTTGTACCACAAGTAGATACAGAAGTTGAACGCATTTTGAACGCATTTTGTCCCTCCATCACAATTTACATGAACACAGCATGTTTTTCTTAACTTACTGATGGCAACACGTGAGTTTGGAAAGTTACCACGTCTGGTATGACAACCGGTCTGTTAACAGTGGAAATTTCTGTCCAGTTGAATTGGTACCCAGTGATTAATTGATGAGGTTGATTCTGTGAAACCTGCCAGTGAAACTCTACACTTACAGAACCATTTTCAGAAACAAAGGCAGCAGTTAGTTTCTCTGCTTTCAACATGACCTTTTCAGAAGTTTGACTGGACATCTGGCGAAGCCCTGGTATCAAGACAGAAAAGAGAATTGTACCATTTACTTCCATACTCATCTCAATGTAAAAATATTTATACACATTTTTCTACATTGATCTTAACATTACTTACACAATCTTCAACAGTATACCAAAATAAATGTTTATTTAAAGAATAAGAATCCATAAAAATGAACTGAAGCTTATCAGAAATATACCTATACAATGCCATTATGGATAAACAATCTCAATTGAATCTCCACATGATGACATTCAGCCAGGGCTATCCCTTGTTCCCCTCTAATGAATTAATTTACTCAGAGTATGACAACTCTGCATATAACTCTATCAATCTTGAGTTCTGTCATCAGCAGCACAGAATGCACATGGGTTGACAATTTTGATGTGGTTTATGTTTGTTGGCAAGGCCTTGAAGGCTCCGTAGGCAAAAATGTAGAGTCCTTGCAAAGATTGAAACTGTTTGAATAGTTCCAACTTACAAAATGCATCATCAATCTTAACATGAATAATCAAATATTGGGTGAAACAAATGATCCTTTTAGAAGAGTAAATGAGAGTAATTTCAGATTTTGGTCAATCATCCCATACACTGACTCCATTCAATATCTGATATGCACTGTGACATTAATCCCGATATTTGGTGAATTACTAATGGAAACACAAAGGAAATCAAAATTTCTACAAATGGAAGAATCTGATTTTAAAATGGAATAAAAGAATAATCTGGGGTATTGAACAGCTCTGCTTTGCGCTGAAATGTGTGATAATATATTCACCTTGAATCTCTTACGTCACCTCTTACTGATTTATCAACCACCTATCGTGCATTTGGATACGACCTCAACCAACATTGCTTGAGAGTATTCTCTGAGTAACAATTTGATAGGTTATGAAGTTGGCCAAGAGTAGTTTCCCATGTTTCCATTTGTCCTGTGGTTTGTCCTATTCTCTTTGCCTCTCCTAAGAGTTTATATAGCTGGCTACTTTTGATAGGAGTCAGCATTCAATCATAGCATTAAGTTGCCCTGTAACAGTATGGGTCAGATCAACTTTTGTATTTGCAACATTAGAAAATGTGTGCACCAAGATGAAAGTGGAGTGATTCAGATTACTATTTGTATTCTGCTCTGGGTCTGGTAACACTGTGAATCGGTTCCACTTTAGAGAGGTGGTTCTTTGAGAATTGGTTAAACCAGACAGAACCTGGTTATTTTCTTGTCACAGTGCTTGAGTATATTAATTCACCTTGTTGCAGCGCAGAAAGCAAATGTACTGTCCCTGGGTGGTTGAAATTTAAATAGACATAAAATCTGTCTGGCGTTATTAATACTGTGTAATACTCACAATAGATTTTCCTCTCCACGCTACACCCTAGTTATACAACGGGCTAAAAACAGGAAAGTGTGTCACGGTATCTCTGTTTTAAACTGTATGTGTGGAATTAGGCTGCTGTAATAGTTTGAATTTAGAGTCTGCATAAAATGGTACATTAACTCAGCTAAGATTTTTTGCAGTGGAAGGTTGATGCTCGAAGTTGAAATCTGCTACATGCAGTCGATAAAGAATGAAGATTAAACAAACTATTTCACCAAAACATTTAGACAAAAAAATGCCTCACAACTATCATGGTGCACAATCTTTTCACCTCCACTCACCATTACGTGCACAAAGCAGACGTTTCAGAACTTTGACTTTAATTGAATTGCTGCAGTGAGGAGTAGTAACATAGGTCACAGCTTGTCTTGTCTGCCCCTGGAGAACGATGGGTTCCACAGTCACCTTATACTCACAAGCAAATAAAAGACCAGTGATAACGAAGTGTGTGCCCTGCAGGGAGTAAATAAGTTGCAAGGTGAAGATTAATGCTTTGTTTTCCTAGTTATATTGAACAATGGGCTCAAAGAGAAGCAATGAATAAAGCTGAACCACGTCTAATCAATAACACAGGAAATGTAAAAGAAAGCAGTCCATGCTCTGGCTACATTGTTAAGTTTCTCATACATGAATTGTTAGTTTCAATAATTTTAAACGCATAGATGATCCCAACTGCAGGTTACACTGACATTTAGCTTTCTAGGAAAAGAACCAAGTTTGTGTGTTTAACGTCTGCATCAAGCAAGGCGCCAAATGATAAAACAACTTGTATTATGAAATTTGGAGATGAAGGATAAGTTGAGTCTAAAGGACTTCCAAAATCTAAAAATGCAAAGCTGTCATAATCGACTTTAATTTATCTAAAAGTTACATTGTTTTTCTTTCCAACAAATAAACTGCAAAGAATGTATGTGTTCAAAACTGTTTCAGTAACAATTTCTTACTGAAATTGCCATTACTTTAAATTATTTTAAAATGTGTTTTAGACATCAAATCAAAGTAGTTGGACTCAAACCACAAGTTTATAAAGTTCATACTATTAAAAATGTCTTCAGATTAGCTTTTATTCTAACCAATTTGACCTGGTTACAGATTCAGATAGAAAAATACTTCAAAGTGAAAAGCAGTCTTTTTTTGAAGGGATTAGGAAAACAACAATTATCGATTTGTAGCTGGACCACAGGGCAGTTCGAGTTTTTGAGTTCAGGGGCAGGTATCAGTGGCAGAAGGGTCCAACATAAATCAGAAAAATGACCTGCAGCATCTCCCTTTCTCTTTGCCAGTGACCAATGTAAATGAAGCACCATCCAACCAATCCTCCTACTGAATAAAGCATGTTGCTGGAGATGGTAAGGGAAGAGAGCGAGCTAAACATATTGGGTGGGAAAAGGATGGAAAGCCAGTAGAAATCTGAACATTCCTGAAATGGTCACCATTAACATATAAATACAGAAAATGGAAGCAGGATGGGTTATTTGGTTTGTCAAGCCTGCTGCACCATTTACTATAACCATGGTCGATCATCCAACTCAGTACCCTGCTCCTGCTTTCTTCCTATACCCTTTGATTCCTTTAGCTTTCAGGACCATCGCTAACTCTTCCTTGATACATTCCATGTTTTGACCACAGCTACTTTCTACTTGCAGAGAATTCCACAAATTCACTAATCTTTCTCCTCATCTCAGGACTAAATGGCGTTCCTTGTAGCCTTACTGTAACCCTTGGTTCTGGACTCCCTAGCCATAGAAACATCCTTCCTGCATTTATCCGTCTGGTCCTGTTAGAATTTTTTAATATTCTATGAGTTTACCACCTTCTCCCAATATTCTTCTAAACTCCGGTGAATATAATCCAAATCGATCCAGTCTCACTTCATACATCAGTCCTGCCATTCCCAGGAATCAGGGAGCCTTGATTGCACTCCCTCCATAGCCAAAACATCTTTCCTCAACTAAAGAGACCAAAACTGCACAGAAACCCCCCAACATCTTGATCAACAAATTTAATTGAACTTTTTGAGGAAGTGGCAGAGGGATGATAGATGAGGGTAGGGCAGTGGATGTAGTTTACATGGACTTTGCTAAAGCTTTTGATAAAAAGGACTCTCATGGTAGACTGGTCCAGAAGATTAACTCACATGGGATCCATTGTAAACTGCTTTTTTAGATATTGGTCATAGAAGAAACATGATATTTGTGGAGGGTTGTTGTCTGTGACCAGTTGTGTTCCAAAAGAATTAGTGCTGGATCTTGCGTTTGTAATATATATAAATGATTTGGGGATGAAAGTGTAGGTAGTCCAATTGTGTAGGTAGCTTAGGAGAAATTGAGGATTGCAGGTGTTGGAGATCAGAGTCAAAAGGTGTGGCGCTGGAAAAGCACAGCAAGTCAGGCTGCCTGATCTGATTAGTAAGTTTGCAGATGACACAAAAATTGGTGGAGCTGTGGATACTGAGGAAGGTTTCAAAGTTTATAGCAGGATATAGATCAGTTGGAAAGTTAGATGGAGAAATGAGTTTACAGACAAGTGTGAGGTGATATATTTTGGGAACTCAAATCGAAGAGACAAGTCTGGATGCAGGTTTGCTCGCTGAGCTGGAAGGTTCATTTTCAGATGTTTCGTTGCCATGCTAAGTAATATCTTCAGTTAGCCTCCAGACGAAGCACTGCTGATGATTCCTGCTTTCTATTTATATGTTTGGGTTTCTTTGGGTTGGTGATGTCATTTCCTGCAGTGATGTCATTTCCTGTTCTTTTTATCAGTGGGTGATAAATCGGGTCCAAGTCAATGTATTTGTTGATATAGTTCTGGTTGGAATGTCATTCGTCTAGGAATTCTCGTGCATGTTTCTGTTTGGCTTGTCCTAGGATGGATGTGTTGTCCCAGTTGAAGTGGTGTCCTTCCTCATCTGTATGTAAGGATATTAGTGAGAGAGGTTCATGTTGTTTTGTGGCTAGTAGATGTTCATGTATCCTGGAGAATTCCTAGATGCATGGCATTCCAACCGGAACTCTATCAACAAACACATTGACTTGGACCTGATTTACCACCCCCTGAGACAAAGAACAGGAAAGGACATCACCATGGGCCATGACATCACCATGGGCCTTGACATCACCACAGGAAATGACATCACTGCAGGAAATGACACCACCAACCCAAAGAAACCCAAAATATAAATAGAAAGCAGGAATCATCAGCAATGTTTCATCCAGAGGCTCACTGAAGATGTTACCTAGTATGGTGACAAAACGTCTGAAAATGAACCTTCCAGCTCAGCAAGCAAACCTACATCCAGGACCTCAACCTGAGCTACAAATCTTCTCAAAACTCACTAAGAAAAAAGTATACAGTAAATGGCAGGACCCTTGGGAGCACTGATATATGGCAGGATCTTGGGGTGCAAGTCCATAGCTCCTTGAAATTGGCAACACAAATGGATAAGGTGGTAAAGAAGGCATATGGCATGCTTGCCTTAATTGGTCAGGGTACTCAGTATAAAATGCATCAGACTTTAGTTAAGTTTCATTTGGAGTTTTGTGTGTGGTTCTAGTTGCCACATGAAAGGAAGGAAGTGAGACTTCTAACAGGGTGAAAAAGACGTTTAGCAGAATGTTGCCTGGCTTAGAATGTATTAGCTAAAAGGAGAGATTGGATTGTTTTTGCTGGAATGTCGAAGGCTGAGAGGGCGACCTAATAAATGTACAGGTATATGAAATTGAGAGACATGGATAGGGTGGATAGTATTTTCCCAGGCTGGAAATTTCAACTACAAAGAGGCATATGTTTAGAATGAGAGGGGGAAAGTTTAAAGGAGATATGAAAGGAAAGTTTTTTTCTAAACACAGAGGGTGTTAAGTGCCTGGAATGCACTACCAGGGGAGGCAGTAGAAGCAGATACCTTAGTAAGGTTTAAGAGGCATTTAGACAAACACGTGGACAGGCAAGGAATAGAGGGGTATGGACCATGTTCAGTCAGATGGAATTAGCTTAGAATGGCATCATGATCTGTTCCTGTGCTGTGCTGTTCTATGATGAATAGTTGGGGTCCAAGTACTGATCCTTTAGGTAATTTTTACTGAAGTGCATTCTTACTTTGCTAATCTCATATTGGCTTTCCCAAGATTCTTAATGAATCACATACATTAAAATGATATATAAGCCGAAGTTCTGCACTTTTAGCTTCACACAATAAGTTTCTTTTATCGATTGTGCATGTTGTGATTGTCACATCGGCAATGACAATTAGAACTGTCAACATTTTCCTTCATCACTGATCAACTTTCTGGCCCTCAAAATCTACTAGACCACTTACACTAACGTTGTTCCCTATTCTCAGGATTGTTCCAACTGATAATATCTAACATTGACCTTGTCATAAACTGCAGTGTGTGCTTATTTCAATAACTACTGGTGCTCCATTCAGCAACTCCCTTATGAAATGGAAGTGATGTGAATTAAAAGTTCAGCTTTTTAGAAAAAAAACAAGAATGGCTGAAAGATGCTTTTGCAGGTCAGGGAGAAGAAAGCAAGTAGCTGAAAGTTTGGTATGATGAGTTGACTGCCAATGGATAGACTCCCTTTAACTTGGGGCAGAGTTTGAAACATGTCTTCAATAAATACTGATGAGTTAGATGAGGGTGCTGAATATATCTTCATGGTACCTTACAGCATGGAAACAGACAATTCAATCCAATTAGTCTACACCGACCATGTTCCCAAATTAAACTAGTTCCACTTACCTTAATTTGGCCCATATCCCCCCAAACCTTTCCTATTCATTTACTTATCCAAATATCTTTTAAATATTCCATCTGCACTTGCATCTGCCACTTCCTCTGGCAGTTCATTTCACACATGAACTACTCTATGTGTAAAAAAAGTTGCCCCATATAGCCTTTTAAAATCTTCTCTCACTTTAAAAATATGTCGCCCCACTCTAGAGAAAAGACCCTTGTTATTCACCTTGTATATGCTTATCATGATTTTGTAAAGAGCTGAAAAATGTGTTGCTGGAAAAGCGCAGCAAACAGATGATTTTATAAACCTCTATAAAGGTCACCTCTCAAATTTCTCTGCTCCAATGAAACGAAAACCAGCCTATTTTTATAACCTTCAATTCCCAGCAACATCCTGGCAAATCTTTTCTCAACCCTCTCCACCTTCCCATAACAAGGCGACCAGAAATACACACAATACTCCAAAACAGGCCTCACCAAAGTCCTGCACAATCTAAACATGATGTCCCAACTCCTATACTCAAAGGTCTGAGCAATGAAGGCAATTGTTTTGCAGGCTCATGGCAAGATGAAGTCATTGCAGTGTTTTTTTAAATAAGTGTTTCTTGTGGGGCTAAATCTTAAGTTCTTTTGGCTAAGTGTCCATTTCATCAAATTCTTTTTGGAAGGATTCTCACCCGACAGGGTGGCTCACTGTATCTTTTCTTTCACTTACTCACAGAATGTGGGCATTGTTGGCTGGCCAACATTTTATTGTCTGTCCCTAGTTGCCCTTGAGAAGGTGATGGTGAGCTACCTTCTTGGACTGCTGTAGGTGAACCTACAATGCTGTTAATGGCAGGATTTTGACTCAATCTTGTCCAACTTCTCTCATTAACAACCTATCCACATCTATGGCATGCCCCTCATCAGATTCTAATCCCACCTTACCATGGACTATTCTCATTCACAAATGAGGCAGGTGATGGCCTAGTGGTATTATTGCCAGACCAGGAAACTCAGCTAATGCTCTAGGGACCCAGGTTCAAATCCCACCATGGCAGATAATGGAATTTGAATTAAATGTTTTAAAAAATCAGGAATTAAGGATCTGATGGCCATGAAACTACTGTCAATTGTCAGAAAAACCCATCAGGTTCACTAATGAAAACCTGCCATCATCTGGTCTGTCCACACATGACTCCATACCCATAGCAAGATGATGGACTCTCAACTGCCCTCTGAAATGATTTAGCAAGCCACTCGTTTCAGGAGCAGCTAGGGACAGGCAATAAATGCTGACCAGCCAATGATGCCCAAGTCCCATGAATGAATTAAAAAAAAACACAATTACCAACAACCCTGGTAGCAGCACCATCTTCATAAAGTTAATGTGCACCTGGACAGGCACTTTGTCTACTGAGCTGCCCAGCACCACTTGTGACAGATGTAGTAGACAACTAAAGCTTGGCATCCCGCTTTGTGGGCAAAAGCAAGGGGGTCCCAGTCGACAAATTGGTGCAGAGGTGGGGTGTCCTTCTCTCAAGAGGATAACAATGGAGGTCATGACACCAAACCATGCCAGCGTAGTCTGAGGTTGTCACCCAGGTCAGTGCAGTCTCTGCTGTCTGGAGGAATGCCCAGCAATGTAAGTGAGTCAATGTCCTTCTGCATTCTTCTCATGTAAGTACCACCATCTTCTCTTCAATACCTCACACTCACTCAATTTTTGGAACTGTAACAACCTCCCACCAAGGTGCATGATCTACCACTCTCACAACTGCCTGCAATATTTCCCAACTGACTCTCACTCACTTCAAACACTGACACCTTCTTGTACTGCCTATCCACTTGCATGTGATACACCCCCCACCCCACCATTTGCACCAAAACATCTGTTCTACCATCTTCCATTTGCCTTAATACTTGTCTCTCCTTCCAGGAGGGAAAAGCAGTCCACAGAAGGCAGGAAAGAGTCAAGAGGGGTGGTGGACTGCCCTGACAGTCAGCTCGTCACCCCTTAACTGAGAGCATCCTGACTTTGACAGTTCCAAGCAGCTAACTAACTGGAGGTCTGCCCTTGGCTTACTGTGCCAGAACCCACAACTGAAAGCTATCTCTGTTGACTTGACTCTCTGGCATCTCCGGCTGAGAAGACAAAGCATAAAAGCAGAGAAAAGGCAAGGCATTAAGGTAATCCATGCCAGGATGCTGTGGGCATCCAGATAGGCTCAAAGTGAATGAGCACTATAACAGCAAACAGCCCAGATATGCAATCTGGTCCAGACGATGATTTGGCTGTGTGACCTGAGTGCA
The DNA here is from genome assembly GCF_047496795.1 of Chiloscyllium punctatum. Taxonomy (NCBI): domain Eukaryota; kingdom Metazoa; phylum Chordata; class Chondrichthyes; order Orectolobiformes; family Hemiscylliidae; genus Chiloscyllium; species Chiloscyllium punctatum. Next base: position 30,579,705 of record NC_092744.1, read on the forward strand.
CAGTGCCCTTGCCACAGTATTGCAATGGTAGTTGCCATTGTTTCCTGAGGTGCAGCATTGAAGTGCAGAAGTATACTTTAAATAGATTGGAGACATGCCAAAAAAATTACTACAGACTGGCAAACATCAGATGCCAATGCCCCTGGAAGTGCGGTGCACCTGGCCATGGGCCATTCTCTGAGATACTCTTGCCTGGTGTCCAACATTGAGGTTCTTTGGAGCAATGAACTGAAGTGGCCAGGTCCATGCTCTAACTTCCATCTGAACAGTTCAATATATCTACTTTGCTCCATAGATTAGATATAAGATAAGAAGTTGCATATTAGTGAGGTGTGATGTTAATACGGTTATCAATGAGCAACAATCCTCCTCAATAGGCAGCACATACCCTCCTCATAAGAATCTTGCCTTGATATCCAGCAATTGTATAAAAGATGCAGTGGGTTGCTCCTGATGTCAAGATAGACCTCGCTGGACCTCTCATGTGAATCTGCCACATTTTTGATCACAGCCCACATTGTCTAGGCCCTTACAGGATTCTACTCAATGTTTTCCTTATCTTAGCAGACTGTTAGTATTATTTAGAAGCTCGATGGGACCAATAACATACATGCCACCTTGTCAACCTCAAAAACAATATGGCAGTTTGCCTGTATATGTGGCTGAAGAATACAATTGGAAAAAGTGGCATTTTTCACTTAACATTGAAGCCAGTGACCAGCATTACTAAATAATTTACTTCACCAGATCGCTAACTCCTCTGTCAGCATGAGAATGATTGATGCCTTTCCCATGTTTGTTAAATCGTGTTGTATGATAGGTTTCAGCGAACAGGCAGCTCATCTGTACTTTATTATAAACAGATGCCAACTTCAAACATATTGTATGAGTAACATTACTGCCTGCAGTTTCATTGTAAATCATGAAAAAACCAATGCTTTTGATAAATATCCAACCAGGAACTACCCCTACACAATGTTCAAAACACTGCAAAGCAAAATTAACTACTATTTTTCTAAAAATTCTGGTGTTTCCCACATTTCTGCCAATAAATTATGGGAACCCTCATAATTCAAGGGACTTTTTTCCCTTGATACAATCTGTCAAATAGATTGACATTTAATGATACTTGTCTTCAGAAGAAATATTACACCTTGATTCATAGGCAAAACATTCAGGAGAAAAGAAAGAGAAGATCAACTAGATGAGACAAATAGGGATTGATTGAAGTCCAACTAAACGTTTGTACTGGAATTTATTGAAGGGTCAGTCACAATACTCTACATGGGAAAACCACAACTAAAATAGATTTTACTTCGTCTATTTCTACATTGGCTGAAGATGCTTTGTAAAGTAAAAGTTAAAAAGCACACAACATCAAGTTAGAGTCCAATAGCTTCTGGATTAGTGGTGCTGGAAGAGCACAGCAGTTCAGGCAGCATCCAAGGAGTTCAATAGGTTTATTTGGAAGCACTAACTTTCGAAGCGTTGCTTCTCCATCACCTAAAGAAGTGCTTCCAAATAAATCTGTTGGACTATAACCTGATGTTGTGTGATTTTTAACTTCGTCCACCTCAGTCCAATACTGGCTCCTCCAAATCATGTGTAAAGTAACTTTTAGTTAAAGTGCTGAAAGAAAATTATACTCATTATCACAAGTGTATTCACAACTTTCACAATTCATATGCAAGCAAGTCACAGAGTCAGAGAGTCATACAGCACTGAAAGACCCTTAGGCCCATCAAATATGCACTGACAGTAACTATTACTAAAGACATGCCAATTCCAATTTCCTGCATTTGTCCCATTTCCTTGAATGTTATGATATTTCAAGTGCTCATCCAAATATGTTTTAAAGGTAGTAAAATTTCTAGTCTCCACTACCTTCCCAGACTCCCACCATCCTCTGAGTTAAAAAGTTTTTTTCTCAAATTTCCTCTGAATCTCCTGGCCCTTATCCTAAAACTATGGCCCCTTGTGATTAACCCCTCAACTGAAGGGAACAGCTGCTCCCTACTCACCCTATCCATAACCCTCATAATCTTATTCACCTCAGTCATGTTTCCCCTACAGCTTTCTCTGCTATAAAGAAAACAATACAAGCCTATCTAGCTTCTGCTTATAGCTCAATTGCTCCATCCTGGTGAACCTCCTCTGTACCTCCTCTAGTGCTATCACAATCCTTCCTGCAGTGAGGTGACCAAACTGTACACAGTGCTCCACCTGAGGCCTAACTAATGTCCTGTATGACTCCAAAAATGCCTCTTCGCTCTTATACTCTATGCCATGACTGATGAAAGCAAGTGTCCCACATGCCTTCTTAACTATCCTATTCATATGCTTTGACGATTTCAAGGATCTGTGAATAATTACTCCAAGATCCTTCTGTTCCTATAAGCTATCCAGTGTCCTGCCATTCATTAAACACTCCCTCATCTTATTTCTTCTTCCAAACTGCATCACCTCACATTTATTTGGGTTAAATACCATCTGCCCCTGCTCTGTCCAACTGACCAACCATCTATATCTTTCTGTAACGTACAACCATCTCTTCACTATTAACCACTCTATCAATCTTGATGTCATTTCCAAACTTGCTTCATATTCCCATCTATTTAACAAACAATAAGGGTCCCAGTACCGATCCTTGTAGTACACTGCCGGACACCAGGCTCCAGTCACTCAAATAGCCTTCTACTATTACCCTTTGTATTATGACGCCAGTTTCTGATCCATCACACCAAGTTTTCATGAATTCCATGTGCCTTAAATTTCTCAGTCAGTCTCTCATGTCAAAAGCTTTGCTAAAATCCTTATAAACTACATCAACTGAACTTCCCTCAACCACACACTTGATCAAGTTTTTGAAAAATTCTAACAAATTTGTTAGGCATAATCTCCCTGCTGACTATCTCTAATTAACCCAGGCCTTTCCAAGTAGATATTAATTCTCTCTTTCAGAATTCTTTCCAATAGTTCCCCTACTACTGACGTGAGACTAACAGGTCTGAAATATTCTGGTTCATGTCTACCATCCTACTTGAAAAGTGGAAACACATCAACCAACCTCCACTATGAACAGAACCAGTGAGCTAAATAACAATGCCGTGTGCACTCTTCTCAGCAAAAACAAAAAGCACTAATTCACAAAACTCTTGTTGAGAAAACAACTGGCTCTTTGGACAATCCATAAAAGCTTCAATTAGATCATTAAGGTATCAATAACTGAAGCTTTAAATACTTCACACCTATTAACTTGGTTCAAATAAACTCAGACATTAACAAAAATGATCGAAGAAATAACAACGTATTAGAAATCTTGAAACTGTCAATCAAGCAAAATTAACAATTCACTTCGCTTGTGAAAAAGATGCATTGTTGAGCTAATGTTTTTATTGGTATGAACTCTCAGTCAAGCCTGTGTAATGGGGAGAAATTGAAATCAAAATGGCATAAATCCAGATTCTGAACTATTCTAGGCCTCAGTTTTATTTAGCAGGTAACATGTCAGTGAAACATTGACTAAAGGAATCAAAGGACACTATTATTTAGTATATTGGCCAAAGTCATGCTGTATGTTTCAGAAATTCTTTCTGTAGTGTTAGGCGAAGGGGTAAATGTAGGGGATTGGATCTGGGTGGGTTGTGCTTCAGCGGGTCAGTGTGGACTTGTTGGGCTGAAGGGGCTGTTTCCACACTGTAAGTAATCTAATCTAATCAAATGCAGTTCTCTGTCCAGATAGAACATTTTTATAAATTACATTCACATTGTTTCTCTCTTCACAAATGATGGACAGAATCTTTCATACTTGAAAGGCATCAGGACTAGAGGTGGAAGTGAACAATTATTCAGGACGTGGTGCATGAGAATCTCATCATTTCTAGACTTCGCCCAAATTAAGTTCTGGGTGGGAAAGCCCAAGATCCATCGACATAAACTGCTAAATTAACTGAAGGACCTTATCCCACCTGATCCACAATTATTTCAGCACTGGGGTGTGTGGGGTGAGAAAGAGCTAGGCTATCTGTCTGGTCAACCAGTGAAAGTAGGTTATTGGTGTGTGTGTGTGTGTGTGTGTGTGTGTGTTGGGGGTGGAGTTGGCGTTCAACCTTCACTCATCTGTACACATTCAAGGGATCCTACTTGGGGCAGGTCAGTGGCCACCAAGCACCACCCCATCTGCCTATCTGACCACTCCTTTGCCATTCTCCCAGTGGCCTCCACTCTGCAAACAACACTTGACTTTCACATGGTTGTTCCTCCATCCTGAGAATCCACGACAGTGTTGTATCAGCAGTAGCCACTGTCTCTGTTGTGCTACTATCAGGTTCTGCAGCTGCTGAGCTCTGACTGCAGCTATCTGACTGCTAGAAGATTCAACAGACATTCGTATCTTAATAGGCTGTGGATTCCCTATTCTGAATTTTCCACTTCTGTACTTAGTCATAAAGTGGGAAAGTACTTCCCATTATGTTTTCAAAATTTCCTGTTGCATCATAAATGAATGTTTTGTTTTCTCTGGTGCAAAATAAACATGTTGAAATCAATGTAAAATACATAATTAAGCCAATCAGAAACTACATAAGACACAAGATTCCTTTTGAAATGTTATTTGGTTCTAAAAATGTTTTTGTAACAAATGAAGTATGTGGAGATTGATGTTGCAAATCTAACTCATTTAATATGAAGTTAAGTACTGATGAGACAATGTGGTTTTAATAAGAACATTTATTTGAATAAATGTATTTTTAAAAAATGTCTTACAATCTGTTTTTACATTACTTAGAATCTAAGCAGATTCATTTCTAACCTTTACAGTTGCATGTCGCTGTATTTGTGAATTGTTCTTGGCACAGGATTCTGGTACCCATGTTAATAGGTAGAGATTGTGATCCTTAAGACTTTCTGGTGGAACAAAGGAAAAATAATTACATTACAGACACATCGTTGCAAATATTTACAACCAGCTTATTCTGTTCTTTTTAATGTGGTCTCAGGTGGTTACCAGAATAGGATGATAAATAGCTTACACAGCTAATTGCACATTGCACTCTGTTCACCAATTAGTATATTGAGCTGTTCGTGCTGACATGCAATACGGCCTACTTCACTTTCCACCTGATCTGGTTATGTAAGGGAACAATTTTGTCCATTGGCATTAAAATAATTCAAATAACAAGTTTTTTTAAAAATGCACAGTCATTTTGTTTAAAAGTGTGGCTTCACACAAGGGCAAACCTCAAGGAATGCGATTCTACCTGGGTGGCCTCACCACCTTTTTCTTTAAATGAACTGTCAAGAATTAAACTGCCAATCTGAATGTTGACATTCCTTACCACATCTGCACTGATGCACTCTGGAAGCCACACTGCACTGAAACAAAAGAGGAAGCATGAAACATTATTCATTTCAAACCCTCTTTTGATATTAAAACTGATTCCTGTGGTAATATCACTTTAGATTCCAATTCACTAAAATGAACTAAGAGTGTACACAAACTGGCAGGATTTTTAACCTCTTGACACTGCAGAAGAACATTATAACATTTGTTAATTTGATTTTCTTGAATTTGAAGGCAAACAAGATTCCCAATGGTAAATACCCATCTTCAGCAACTATTGCCTGTGTTTCATTCCTGATTCAGGATAGCAGTTTATCCTAAAATTCCAAACTAAATCTTTTAGCTATACAGGTGAATTTTACAAATCAGTAATCAGATATGGAGGTACCTGTAATGGACTAATTGGAGTGCAACTTGGGGATTTAGAAACTGAATAATTGAAAATTGGATAGGATGCATTGACTTTTGCAGGTGAAAATTACCCAGTTATGCTCCACCACATGACCTGATTCAAAAGCACAGCAAATGCAAAATTATTTCTCTTTTTGTGGTTTATGGTACCAGAGTTTATCATATTC